>NC_045602.1:74590714-74918214 GCF_009762305.2 Zalophus californianus
AGCTTGAATAGCAGTTTTTCATTTTTTTGTGTATTTTAAAATTTCTTTTGTATGAATTCTTAAAAATGTAATAGCTGATTCAGAAAGATTGCATATTTTTATAACTTGATCTATATTTTCAAGCTACCATCCGAAAGAGTTCTACAGTTTAAACGTCTTTAACAGCGTATGATTTTGCTTGTTTCTTTGCTTCCTTATCACCAGGTTACCCTGGCTTTTAAAGCGACTGTATGTTGCTCATTTGAGACTCCCTGAAATGCCAATTCATCATAAAATTGCTTTGATATTTTCTTAGAAATAAACTTTATCCTTTAAACATTAAATCCTAGACCCCCTTTTATTCACGGTGTTTTGGTTTTGGCTTTGTCTCCTATCCCTAAAGTACAACAGCTGTCCTTTCATACTTCAGAATGGGTTATCTCATGTGCGGAGCACAGAATCAAGGTCTCTGTTGGCTAGCTGTTTTAGCACCTTCTATTACTCGTTGGGAAACTTAGCTCAAGCCATTTACTCTCTCTGTATGAATGTTTCTCAGTCTGAAAATTTGGAAGAACGGTTTTTAGATAAATTGTTTTTAAAAACTTTAGTGAAATAAGCTGTGCATTTAATGTAGAAGCTATTTAGTGCATATTTTTTGGTGGGCAGAAGAAAGCTGTTAGGTAACAGTAAAGTTTGAGGAATTCTAATGTACTTTTGAAAAGAATTAAGAACACATCAGTTTTTATTGATTCAAGCAATATATCCTGGCTGATTTTAATATCTTAATAAATAACTGCATTTTCATTTAAGTAGATTATCTTTGAATTAAATTTCTCCTGTTAACATAAGGAAGCATGTGATTTATTTTAAAATAAGAGAAAATAACCAAACTATTTTCGTATTTGGGAAATGGGGAGAAGAGAGGAGACATCATGTAACCTTGTAAATGAATGTGAAAACTATTAGCCTAGTAACTTAAAAAAACAAACAGCTAGTTTTCTTGTCTCATGAAAAGAATCCCCACCCCATCTCAGTTTGGTAAAAGAAATTGCCATTCTCTTTATTGTCAGAACAAATAGTCACTATTAGAAAACTGCTTGTAAACCGGGTTTTAAAAGATTCATCAACATACAGTCTGTTTTAACAGAAGACACTTATTAAATAACGTAATTTAAACATATCTTTTAAAAAAATAAATTATATTGATAAATGGTCAATTTATGTAATGTCATTGAATTTTACTTGAGATATAACATTTTAGCATTTTTAACTTAAGAATTTTTATTAAAAATTTTAAAAATGGTTTTAAAAGTATATGCATCCATATCGTGGGCATTTCACTTGCTTTTTAGTTTTGAGTGTATGGTTTGTATTTTTTTTTTAAGTAAAAAAGACCCTAAAATCCTGCTGAATTTGATTGTTTTTAAAAATGCCTATTTAATTATAGAGCATTAGCACATTAACATATATATCTGGTAAAATGTAAGTCCAATGGTAGCTTCTGAAATGTACTTACATATTTTTAACACTTGAGATACTATATGTATGCATTTAACTATTTGTATGCACTAGCAGTTTGAAGGGGCTTCAGAGCACTGTAATAATATTGACCCTTCAGTTCATTTACAACTGTGTCAGTTAAATTCCCTCCAAATAATAAATTCTGCTCAGAGTCTTGTCTGCTTTATGGCAAAATAAAGTAATCAAATTGCTAACATTATGAGCCCGATTTCTTTATACCTGAGAGAAATTTGTTTTGTGGAATATAATATTTATTAAATCATGAGCTGTCTGAATTTTATGTAAAGTTCATTTTTGCTTTTCTCAAAATATATTAGAGATAATTGGAATACTTTTCTATAGTTTCTTGGGAAACTTGGAATAAACAAAAAGTGGCTTATAAAATCTAGCATAGTTTTTGAGTCTCTATCCTTGACATCCAGATGGGAATGAACAAAATGGGAGTGGGATCATTATAAACTTTTATTCTTCGCAACTTCTCCTGGAAAAAATCACCAATCTCAGCTTGATTTGTTTCATTTAATTCTTGCCACATAAACTTCTTAGGTTCTTATATGTTGTATAAGAAATCAGTGTTGAGGTTTTTCTGTTCATTTAGATTATTGGAGCATTCTGTTCTTTGCTTAGTAGTGACCTGTTTATTGGACCCATGCTGTCTAATAACTAAAGCATATGAAATTTACTACATTTTGTATTGATTTAATATTAATGTTAATCTAAAATCTTTCAGTGCAGTATGTCACATCTGTTTTGTATTCCTCTGTTTAAAAGAAGTGGCAGTGTGGTATTTGGAGGAATATTTATTATCTGAGTGTTTTTCTTTGCAACAGTTCCCCTCAGTCTATTGAGAATTACAACTTCCAAGAGACAGTGAATCACCCAGCAAATTCTCAGGTACCAAACTGCTAAAAGCCACAGTTAATTGGAATTTTTTATTTACCACTTCATTTCCTTTTACTTTACAGTGGCAATTTTGGAGTCTTCTTGAAATGATAGAAAATAAATTTGTGGTGAATTTTTAAAAAATATTCTTTTCCCTTAATAATAGGTCCAGCCTGCACTTCATGGATACTCGAGTTTTTTTTAGAAAAAACTTTGTTAGACTGAGTGTTGATTTGTGCTTGAAACCATATTTTCCATGACCAGTGACTGAATATTCTTATCCTGTGATGGTGCTTCCTTACTCTTTCAGGGGTTACAGGTTTCTTAAGTAATCACTGAAAACTATAATCCCTTTTCCTAGGGAAAAAAAAAATGCATAAACAAGGGTATTTTCTATGCAGTTTTAATTAATCCTGTTTCTCCCTGCCCAGAGGACCAAGGGCCCCTGGTTAGAAAGTGCCACTATAATGGAACTGAAAAAATCCCTTCTAGAGTGTTGGTTTTAACATCCTATTATGCCACATTAAGAGTTTTCTTCACTTCAAGCTTTATTTGACATTACATTTTCTCCTTGATCATTACATAGTAGAAGATGAGCAGAGTCTAAATCTTATTTTGGAGAAAAAGCACAATTACCTTTTAATTTTAAAGTCCATCTCTGAAATTATAGAATATATTTGACCTTCTACGTGCTTTAGATTCTACCTTAGACATATAAGAAAGGAAGAAAATGGTTCTTCCTTAAAAAGATGTTGTTACACTTATTTAGCACAAAAATATGGGTTTTCATTTTTTTTTAAAGATTTCATTTATTTATTTGACAGAGACATAGAGAGAGAGCACAAGTAGGCAGAAAGGCAGGCAGAGGGAGAGGGAGAAGCAGGCTCTCCGCTGAGCAGGGAGTCCGACGCGGGGCTCCATGCCAGGACCCTGGGATCATGATCTGAGCTGAAGGCAGCCGCTTAATGGACTGAGCCACCCAGGTACCCCTGGGTTTTCATTTTAATGAGAGGTTTCTGAAGCTATTCAGAAATTACTTGTGTGTGCTGGTTAAGAGTTCAGACTTAGGTTTAAAGCAGATGAGAGTTCAAATCCAGCTCAGCTTACCAGCCAAATGACCTTGGGCATATTACTTATCTTTTTAAAAAAATCACCATAAAAGGATTAAGTGAGATAATGTATACAAAGTGGTTGGTTTTGTACTTTGTGTGTAATATGCATTCAATTACCTCTTTCTGTATCATGATGATAGTATTGATGAGGGTAAACAATTACAGAGTGTTAATTTTTCCTATTATGAAATTTAGGACAATAGACTTGGTTGCAAAAAATATAAATCTTCATGTTCCCCAAAATAATCTTCTCAAGTCTTGGTGGCTATGATTGTTGTCTAAGTTCAGTCAAGAGTTCTTCAAAGACAGGGGTAGCAAACTAACTTTTTCACACTTTTCTTATCAGTGTTCAGCTGTTACAATGGGGCAATATGTTAAAAGTTATCCACTAAACTTGTCTCACAATTAAAGTAAATATTGAGGAACAGAGAAAGGAAGAAGTTTCTAAGAGTAGATTAAAAAGCACAAACATGTTTCTGCTTTTGAGTCTTGACACCTAGATGGTCTTGTCATAGAGCCACAGGTATCATGAATACTTCGGGTAGATGATGTTTCTTTGCATATTATGTCATAGAGAATACCTCTAACTTAGGGGCACCTGGGTGGCTCAGGCAGTTAAGTGTCTGACTTCGGCTCAGGTCATGATCTCAGGGTCCTGGGATCGAGCCCTGTATCTGTCTCCCCACCCAGTGGGGAGTCTGCTTCTCCCTCTTCTTCTGCCCCCCCCACCCCCGCTTATGCATGTGCACGCGTGCTCTCTCTCTCTCAGAAATAAATAAAATCTGAAAAAAGGAAACCTCTAACTTAAAAATGTTAAATAAATTGTAGTGATGTCAACCACTATATACTTGTCCACTGTCAAAGAGCATTCCCATCCTGGTTTGTAAAGTATTTGGAGCCAAAGAAGAGGATAATGTGTGTGATGCTTTGATTAAATAAATGGTTTAACACCTGCCTGAAATGAAAGGCTTAAAGTTTCCTAAAAGGATGATTTCAGACCCTCCTGAAAAGAAGTGGGATAATATCCTATCTGATCCCTTTCCTATTCACATTGTCGTTGTTCATCATAATTGAGTAGTGATCATGGCAGTGTTTATGGCGGTGGTTTTTGTATATATCCACATGTGCACATATCCACACACATGTATGTGCTCTCCATGATGCTTTAGAATGATTAATTCAGTTGGGAGTCATAAGTGGTAGTCAACAATAGATTTTAAACATAAAGAATCTCAGTATATTCTGGAAATTCAAAGTTGGCATTAGGGGAAGGGATCCTTTGTATTCACCTATAAACTGTGTCATTACTACTGACAGAAAACAACTGAATGAATTCGTTATGGATCTAAACCTGTGTATTTCCTCTGTGACAAACACAAACCTTACTTGATCACTTGATGTTTATGAAAAATTAAATGCTTTAGGTACCATTGAAATATAAAGAGAGCAGTTTGCCCTGCAGATTTTTTCCTTATGATGCCCAGTCTTCTTCATTAATTTTCTTTGACCAGGCAGAAAGTTTGGAAAATGATATTCCCCCTTTTCTTTCTTTTCAGTATCGTCAGTGAAGCAGGGGCATCAATCTACAGTGTCAGCCCTGAAGCTAACAAAGAGATGCCAGGGCTGGACCCTAATTTGAGAAGCGCAGGTAAGAAACTATGGGCCATCACAAAAGCATGTGGTTTTGATATTTTGAAGGACTTCTATTTTTAGCAAGCAAGAAAATTTAGGAGATATATGCGTAAAAATTAGCATGTTAGAAAGAAAATGGCTGATTGGGATAATAGTTGGAATTGTGGAAAAGAAGAGGAAGAATAGTGTTTTTAAAGAGTATAGTAAAAAATTAGCCCAAAACATCTTTAGTAAAATTAGGTGCTTGAGAGTTAATAATAATATTAATAAAATACTCCAGATCTCTTATTACTACTACAAAATACTATTTATTACAGCTTTTTATTGACAAAAAATAATATATTAACATAAATATTATGCAGATATATAAATATGCACAGTTTCTTGCTAAGTATTTGTCAAATGACCAGTTTCTCTTGTCTTGCTGATAGGGGCAGTCATTAATGTTTAAAACAGCCTGCTTTGATTTTAGTTGTATTAAGTTGCTTTGGTTTTTGTTTTGTGGAATAGTTAAAATCTTGTGTGTGAAGAAATTGAGATACTTTGATACGTCTAGTGAAAGTAATTTGTATTATAAGCAAATTATTAAATCTGGTCAGAGCATTTCTCTGTGTAATAGCGGGATATTTAGACTGCTTTGTTAGAAAGGGACTTTTTATTTAAAATTGTTCCTTAAGGGGCACCTGGGTGGCTCAGTCGGTTAAGCATCTGCCTTTGGCTCAGGTCATGATCTCAGAGTTCGGGAATCAAGCCCCACATTGGACTTCATGCTCAGCGGGGAGTCTGCTTCTCCCTCTGCCCCTCACCCTGCTCTTCTGTGCTCGTGCACTCTCTTTCTCCCTCAAATAAATAAATAAAATCTTTTAAAAAATAAAATATTCCTTAAATATTCTCATCAAGTTCATTGGCTGTTCTTCAAATCTATACTTGGAGATACACATTTGAAAATTTTTGCATTAGTCTGAGGCTAAAAACCTATTTCTTACATCCAAAAGAGCTTGTAGTTTCCCTTCAATTGTTTTTTCCATGATATCATCCTCTGTCTAAAATGATCATCTTCTCAAACTCAGATCCCAGCTCAAAATCTTGGTCCTTCTGTGAAGCTTTTCCCTATCACAGCACTCAGTGTGGTCTCTGCCTCCTTCCCATGTTCTCTTTTGGTACTTACCCCGTAATAACAATAGCATTAATAATTGTAGGAGGAGGAGGTATAGTAATCATAGTGGGAGCTGCTAATACTAATTTTTTTAAGCACTCAATATACGTGAAACATTGTGGTAAATGCATTACCAGGATTATTTTGTTTTATTCTCATAAACCAAGGCTTAAAGAGTCCACCTAATCAATAAGTGCATATATAATACTTGTGTACTTGTATAATAAAAGGATACTTTTCTTTATTAAAAAATAAAATTCAGGGACACCTGGGTGGCTCAGTCAGTTAAGTGTCCGACTCTTGATTTTGGCTCAGGTGATCTCAGGGTTCTGAGATTGAGCCCCACGTTGGGGTCCAGGCTGAGGGTGGAGCCTGCTTAAAATTCTCTCTCTTCCTCTCCCTCTTCCCCTCCCCCACGTGCACTCTCTTTCTCTCTCTCTCTCTCAAAAAAATAAAATTCAGAACCTTTCAAGTTGGCACTGAAAGGTAATCTGCCAAAAGAACATTTGAAAGAAATATTGTCTAGGAAGTGGCAGTCTCTTAGACCTCCCATTGGTAAGGGGTCGACTGTTTCCTTTTCACCACTGGCCTGTGTGGATGCCTAACTGTCAACAGTGTTACAGGTGAGATAAGATTACAACATTCCAACAAGACTCTCTGAAAATAGGAGATAATAAAAAGAAAAATCATTATATGGTCCGAATTACTCAGATTCCAAAGTCTGGTTGTGTCTTCAATTTGGGATTCTCTGCACATGTCAATGACTAGGTTGATCCATATCAACTCAAAACATCCATATAGATATTTTGAGCCTTCAAGGACTAATGCTGGAGGCACATATTGAAAGAAACTGAGTCGCCACTCTTGATTTTCTAGGGTTCACTTCCTTCTCAATTCCTCATTTCTGACTGGAAGTCCTTTCCTAGTAATTGATGCCAGGGATGACTTCATACTTCATTTGAGACCTGTCCTACTGATGGGTGTGGGTTTTCCCTTTCAGCCCTCCGTAAGTTTACTATATCAGAATATAACAGAACCTTAACATTCATACAGTCTTAAACATATGTAAGAAGATGACCTTCCTATTACTGTATCTTCTTGACCAGTTTGTCAGCTTACTGAGAGCAGAGATTATCCTTATATAGTCTTACAGTCCCCCATAATAAGTTCATTATACTTGAGAGGCATTTGAATTGGATAGACAGAATAGTAGGTAGGTGATATTAAAATGTTTATTATGGATTTCCGATTTAGAATAGAAGATTGAGTATTCCTGTTATTCCTTTACTACCTTCTGAACTCCCATTAAACTGACAGTAACATGATAGAAAGAAGACACAAACTTACTAGGACAAGGATGGGAGAGGAAAGAACAGCAATAATCATTTTGAAGCAAGAAAGCAGATGGCTGAATAATAAGTGATCTAGCCAACTTGAGAAAGTTGAATACTAAGACAGCATTGTAGAATACCAAGAACTAATCTGAAATGATCATGGAACCCTTATAGGTTCAGGAAATGCATGCACCAAGTTACCTTTAGAAGTATCTTGGGAGGGCTGCAGGTAGGTCTAAAGTAAGAGGATTCATTGAAAGTTCTGTGTAGAAAGCAGTTAGACCCAATTAAACACAGAATACCATTTAACCCAGCAATTCCACTCCTAGGTATATACTCAAAAGAGTTGAAAACAAGGACTCAAACAAATACTTGTACACAGTGCTCATAGCAGCACTATTCACATAGCCAAAAGCTGGAAACAACCCAAATGTCCATCAGTGGATGAATGGATAAACAAAATGTATATCCATACAATGAGATATTATTATTTTTAGTCATAACAAAGAATGAGTACTGACATTTGCCATAACATGGGTGAACTTTGAAAACATGCTAAGTGAAAGAAGCCAGACACAAAAGGCCACATATTGTATGGTTACATTTATATGAAATGTCTAGAATAGGCTAACCTATAGAAGCAGAAAGCTGATTGGTCATTGCCGGGGACTGGGAAGAGGGGAAAATGAAGAGGGACTACTTAATGGGTACAGGGTTTTCTTTTGGGGCACTGAAACTGTTTTGGAACTTGGTAGAAACGGTGGTTTGTACAACAGTGTAAGTATACTAAATGCCACTGAATTGTACACTTTGAAATAGTTAATTTTATGTTATGTGAATTTCACATCAATTAAAAAAAAAAAGTTAGATCTCCTGTTCCACACAGTTGAGTGACTGTCCTTCTCTCACCTTTGCAGAAGACTGGAGATTTTTTTCTCTGCAGAGGGTTAAACAGAAAGTCTCTCTGCTGGAGGACACAGGTTATACATGGTAGTGGGGATAGCTGCTGAAAAAAGAGGGGTTAGATAATTACTTACATGCTGATGTAGAGATCTTAAGACTAAATCTTCCAGATTTAGATCAGAGATCCACAAGAAATGGGCCAAATCACCATATAATGAAGCCCACAGTTGATAAACTTCACATTTAAGCAAGGCACTTACAGTCATCTTTTTGGTACCCTGCCCCAGGTGGACAGTCAAGGGTCACCTATCATGTGAGGAAACATACTATTAAAGACAGATGTGGGGGTAGTGCAGAAGCCACTTAGAGGAAATAAAGACTATATAGAAAGAAGAAAAACGTCTACATCCTTAGAGAAATGAAAGGTATTTTGTTCATTTAAATGAACTTGACATAAAGTAAAATTCACCCTTTTTAGGTGAATTTTTGAATTCATCTGTGAATTTTGAAAAGCTTAAACTAGTTAGGTAACCACAACCACTAACACAACAATCAAGATAAAGAATATTTTTATCTGGTCAACAGATTTGTCAACTTCTTGTTCAAAAATGTAATTATTAGGGGATCAAGATCATTTATTAAAACTACATTTTAATAAGTATTATAATGAAAAAAATTCTTACTCGGAATTGCTGAATGAAAAAAGACAGCATGAGAAGTCTTATCTTCCTCTGTTGCTATCTAATGACAAGGGGAAGGGGAAATTGAGGGGAGTATTGGACTTTATAAATAAAAATTTCCACTTTGATATTCTTAGATAACAAAATAAGGTAAATTTTTAGGAGAACGCAGTTTAGTACAGTCTTTTAAGCATTACGTTTATTTGCTTTAGAATGGCTTTTGGATTCTAGATATTTCAAAGAACTGAAGACCAAAACGCATAGAACCCTTATTATCCTTCAGATATAAGACACATTTTGAATGTGGCGGGGAATGGTGCTTTCAGGGTCTCTCCATGTGGTTGTGCAGGTTTGTGCCCTGGACATCCTGCCTAACCATATGAGGTAGCTCTGCTTGCTGACCTTTTAGCTCACTGTCTGCTCCCCTCCCCTCCTTTTGGTATAACCTATTTTTTCCTCTAATGCTTAACTTTTTGTTCAAGAGTGGTTTGGTTGTCTCCCTTTACACACTGAGTTACGTTATTACCATTTAACAAATTACCATATATTAGAGATGAAATTCCTGTGTGTATTTTTAGTCCTCTTTTCCTTGGTCTGACTAATTTGCCACAGCGCAAGACTCTCAGTTATGGTGGCTTATGATGTGACTTGCTTTGATCTTTTTTTAATTGCACTTTTCCTATGCCTTTCTTTTTTTCCATATACATTTTAGAGCCATTTAATTGAAATTCTGTTAAATTGGCACCTTTATCCCAGTTCTGTACACTCATTACTCACAGGCAGCACACACATGTACACACAGAGTAAATGGATTGTCTTCCATGTATTTTCTAATTGGTTGTTGATGGTATATGGTTCTGTATCAGTTATTGTCTGCGTGTCTTAAAACCAGCCAATTGAAATCTTATTAGTTCTAATATTTTTTCAGTTGACTTGTTTGAGTTTTCTAAAGTAGTCAGTCATCATCTGCAGATAATAATCTAGTTTCTATCTTCTAGGTAATTATACCTTCTTTTTTTCCTTGTCCAGTTGCATTGACTAGAATTTCCTGGACAATGGTGAGAAGTAACAGCGATACAGAGATATATTGACAGCATATGGGCAAAAGAGTATTGGCATACGTTTGGATATATTACATTTAAAAAATATATAACAGCTTCATTGAGATACAATTTAGGAGCATAAAATTTTCCCCTTTAAAGTGTGTAAGTCAGTGTTTTTTAGTACAGCCAGAATTGTGCAACCATTGCCACTATCCAAGTTTAGAATATTTTCATCACTCCAAATAGAAACCCAACACCCAGTAGCAATCGGTCCCCTTTGCCCTCTTCCTCCAAGCCCTGATAAATACTGATCTACTTTCTGTCTCTATGGATTTGCCTGTTGCAGACATTTCGTGTAAATGGAATCATTACAACATGTGGTCTTTTGTAACTGGCTTCTTTCACTTATCATAATGTTTTCAAAGTTCATTCACAGTGTAGCATGTATCAGCACTTCATTCCTTCCCATTGACAAATAATTTTCCATTGTATGGGTATACCATATTTTGTTCATCCATTCATCTGTTGATGGATATTTGGGTTGTTTTCACTTTTTTGGCTGTTATAAATAATGCTGCTATGAACATTCATATACACAATTTTACATGGACATATGTTTTCATTTTTCTTGAACATATACCACATAGTAGTAAAAATTTGCGGACATATGGTAACTATGCAAACATTGTCTAGAATTTTTTTTACTTCTCTTGCTATACTTTCCTCACTTTTTAGTTTCTGCCTCTTTCACTGTGTCCATCTTTTCTTCTCTATCTCACAGTGTGACTATGCCCCCAAGCGTTGGGCCATGCTCTTCCTTTCTCTTCATTCTCTTTATCAGCACTCTATAGGACTCCTTTTACCTGAGCTACCTACCTGTCTCTTACTTTCAGGAATCTGTTGTCAGCCTGATCATTCTCAACCTACAGGTGTGCAGTACTACCATTAATTAATTCCTGCCAGCATCATCTTCTCTTGAAAGCCTGGACATACAGCTTTCCAATTCTACTTTAAACAATGTTTAAATTCCCTCCTTCATGAACAGTGAACATCCTTCAGATTAACAATATTCATTTTCCTCTTTCTCCCATCTGCCATCTCTTCCATGCTTGCTTGAGTTTTTATGCTCTGTAGAGTGAGGAGCATCTGAAAGCGAAATACCAATTCTAGAAACATTAGGGTCTATGTAGAGGTTGTTTATTAGGGACACTGTAACTCCAGAGGCTCTTAGGACTTAACTGGAGAATTAATATGTCATCTAGAAACTGTCATTTCTAGTTCATTGTTGCTGCATTTAGCAATATCAGGATGAACAAAGGAGATGCTAGCAATGAACCAGTTAGGAGGGAACTAGGTAGAAAATAGGGTAAAGTCCTTTTCTGTACCTAAAAAATTTTTTTAAATATAGAAACCTACTCGGGGCGCCTGGGTGGCTCAGTCGTTAAGCGTCTGCCTTCGGCTCAGGTCATGATCTCAGGGTCCTGGGATCGAGCCCCGCATCGGGCTCCCTGCTCGGCGGGAAGCCTGCTTCTCCCTCTCCCGCTCTCCCTGCTTGTGTTCCCTCTCTCGCTGTTTCGCTGTCTCTCTCTCTCTCTCTCTCTCTCTGTCAAAATTAATAAATAAAATCTTTAAAAAAAATATAGAAACCTACTCACACTTAACAAATTATACAACTGCTCTATAACCAGTTTCTAAGTTTACATTCTCATAGTGTGGGTTTTCCTGAAGGGGTAGATTAGAGAGATTTGCCTATTATTAATATCCTTTTTTTAAATTTCTGATACCTTCCTGTAGTGAATGTTCTGATGCCTGTATCTTTCACTTGGTTTACTGTTGTGGGTTGTGTTTTTTGTTTTTGTTTTTGTTTTTTAAATCAAAAAGTATTTTGGCAATGTATGCATATGTTCAAAAATCAGTCTTATTGGATTATATTTTTAAAGACCAGAATAAAAAATTATCTTTGCTTTCAGAGTATCAGATGTTTCCCTGGTGGCATCTACTTTCACTGTGTAATTATACATGTGATTACTGGGGGAAAGCAGCTCCCCTGTAACCTGCAGCGTTTGCACTCATTAGCCTTTTGTGAGGTTTGATAAGAAAATGTATGTGAAGGCCTTGGAGGCTGGAGTCCGCATTTCTTCAGTGGGGAAATAGCAGATTGTATGACACCAGCTTATTGCTCTCTAAGCTTGCTTGCAAGCTGCCATTGTCACTGCATGTTAGAAGTAATAATAAAATATCTGAGAAAGACTTGAATGAACATGCAGTGAACTGAATGCTCAGAGTAGATCTGTCTCTGATGAAGAGGTGGTACAAATCAGTGACAGGAGAATCCGGTAGTCACTTGCAAGTGGTGGCTTCTGTTGTCAGACCTTGAACAGTTTAATAACACAAGAACAGGCATGGGATCCTTTGATGGCTTTAATGTTTTCACTAAATGAGTTTATATTTCATCCAACTTTCTGTGTGAATAGATGACACTGACTAGCTTTCTCGCATTTAGAAAATGAAAGCTGTTTGTATGTAAGGACCCAATGTAACTATACCACTTGGGAAAAGAGAAAAAAAAAGAGCTGCCCTTGGAAGCATCCTTAATATTCATACTAAATTTCTTTTCTCCAGCTAAATCTATCTTTTTTTTTTTTAAAGATTTTATTTATTTATTTGACAGAGAGAGACACAGTGAGAGAGGGAACACAAGCAGAGGGAGTGGAAGAGGGAGAAGCAGGTTTCCCGCTGAGCAGGGAGCCCAATGCGGGGCTTGATCCCAGGACCCTGGGATCATCACCTGAGCTGAAGGCAGATGCTTAATGACTGAGCCACCCAGGCGCCCCTCCAGCTAAATCTATCTTATAAGCTAAATTAGATATGAAATTTTGTTAACATTTTATAAAAAAAAAAAATATGAGAAGTGATGACCAAGTAAAAACATGACAACAGATAAAGGAATGTTGGAAGCTAACTCAAATCTCTTGAACATGGATTGTGATGGTCAAGAAAGGGATGTGATTTAGAACTGTGAGTGTGTTCAGAGATGAGCAGTTGAGATTCAGACCACTTCACAGTTAATCTTGCAATCACATTTAAGGAAATATAAGTGTGTTCACTAGCCAACTGACTTGGTCTCTGGTTGCAGTAAGGTATGATTCCATCAGTTACTTATCACTATCAGGATCTAGTCCAGTAACATACTTGATTTGCAAATGTATGTCATAATAATGCAGCATTATTTAAAAGTAAAAGCAAATATCAACTTGTTCATTAAAGTGTGAGGTGCCCGGCTATGCTGTGTTGAACAGGTGATTTTGTACATATAGCAAGTAAGTGTTTTATCTGTTTTTCCAAATGTAAAAACCTTTCAATCTGTTGTACTCAGGCATCCATACAGATTCTGGTAACAAAATTAATCCTGAAATTTTGCATTCACTTTTTTGTGTGAAAAAAAAAAGGAAACTTTGAAACTTAGTTAAATTATCAGTCTCCTTATGTGGGGGAAGAGGAAAGGAATTAAATACTTGAATTATGAGGGACTAATGTAAGTAATTATTTGGATACTGCTTTTCACATTAAGCCACACTTATTTTCTGTTTTTTTCAGTTTCCATAGCAAGGCGTGTACAAGACCCATTAGCTGAGCTGGTGAAAATCGAGCCAAAGCACATTGGAGTTGGAATGTACCAGGTAAATCAGTGTGGGTCATTTACTTTGTGAAACCCGTCAGTAGTATGCAGACTTGGAGTAGTAATCAAGTGTCGGTGGGAATAGCTTCCCATTCTCAGAGGTTACACAGTTGATGGGAAGGTTAGTTAGGAGTTATGTTATTAGAGAAGAAGGGAGTTTTTCTTTTTTCTTTCTTTCTTTTTTTTGGGGGTGGTGGTGTTTATGGTTTGGATCAAGATTTAGAATTGACTGTAGTCAGATTTTAAAACTATTAAAACATTAGATCAGACAGTAACTTACTCCAGAGAGCCTCTCCCTTTACCATTATTATAAAAAAGGAGAAGAAATGGAGCAAGAGGGATATGTTGGCTCTTTGTGTAAGCCAGTATGAAATATTGATCTTTCAGGAAGAAGCCTTTGGTACCTATTGTGTCTTATTTCTTTTTTCTGGTTCCTATTTCTACTTGATTATTATAATGCGTTTTTGGTCATTACCCAGTATGAGCTAGAGCCTTTCAGTTGTTACTGTACAGCAGTAATAGTAGTGGTGCTTGTTATTGTTACTATATTTTCAGTTCTTGAGGTTGTGTGTGTTCATTGAGCAGTTGAGGACACACTAAATCTTAGCAAAGTGAATCCATGGTATCTTGTCTTCAGAAACCTCGAGTTGAGTTATTTTTCTCTTCGATGAAAGTCTTTTTTAAATCTGAAATAGAATATTCTGTATAAATTTCATGGGACTTGAGTGATAGGTTCTATACTTTTCTCTAAGAAATATATTAGGGCATGGAATCTGTGACCACCAGAAAAGGAAGAGATCTTAGAAATCATAGAACCCTCATTTGACAGAAAAGGAAGCTGTGTCCCAGAATAGTTAGGATTTTTTACCCAGAGCACCTGTCATATTTTAACCTGTCATATATTGAACTTAACTGGTAGTATTCCATTTTATAGCAAGTTAGACTAAGAGGCATCTAGACCTTTGACTTGACTTGTTCATTTGGGAAGGATAGTTGCTGAAGGGACAGATCTAGCTATATAGCTAGATAGAAATGCCTAATATCTAAAGAGTACAACTATAAGTTTTATGATATAGGCACTGTAGTTAAGAGGAATTATAACTATATTAATTCAAAATTAAGTTATGGAATGCCTCAGCAAGGTAGTAGAACAAAGAAAAGGAAAGGAGAAGTCAAACTCATAGAACCCAGGCAGGCTAATAAGCTATTGACATCAAAGAAATCTTTAATAAATAGCAGAGACCTACCTCCAGATTCTTCAGAGATACAGCATTTAACATGAAAGAGTTTGGAATTCATTCCCATAGCAGTGAGAAGAAATGGAAGAGCTTTAAGCAAGGGAATGATATGATCTGATTTGTATATTTAAACATTGGCTCTGGCTAATCTGGGGAGAATGACTTAGAAGGGAAGAGGAGAAGCAGTAAGACCAATTCAGAGACTGTTATACTAGCTCCGATGAGTGATGATGGTGGCTCAGGCAAAGTTAATAGTAGAAATGGAAAGAAGTTAAATCTATTTTGTAGGGACTACTTGGTAATAAGTGGAGGAAAGGGAGTTTGCTCCAGGGGTTCTAGTATGTGGATGATGCCTGACTAGAGCGGATTTGGTGGGGATAAGATCAGTAATTCAGTTTTGGATGTGTTAAGTTGAGATGCCTGTGAGAAATCCAGGAAATGTCAAATAGAAGTTGGATATACAAGTCTTGAGATTTAGAGGAATGGCCATATTAACATTAGAGTACAGACTTTTCAGCAAATAATGACACTGAGAAAGTGAACAAGATGGTAAGCTGAGCTTATGATGTCCTTTAACTCTGCTACCAGTACTACTGGCACATCCACGATTCCACCTTCTTTAAGATGACAGAGAAGGTACACATGTATATTTGTATCCATATAAACACATGCATGAATAAAATAATAGCCTGGGAAAACAAGAAAGGGTTGGTGGATGGAAATTTCAGGAATTCCTGAAAGATAATAAGAGTGAGGAATCACATCCATGGAAAATAAAACCTGGGGAGCTGCAGCTCAAAATATACAGATGAATAGTGTTCTCAAACCAGAGTCATGTTCAAGTAGTGGGGAGGGGGCCTGTAGTGTTAGAGAAGGAGGTGCATATGGAGTGAGTAGGCCCGTAATGACCCCCCTCCCTCCATATCCTGTGAATCCAAGCTTAAGCACTGGGTGTAACCCAGGGACCAGAGAAAGGCTGGGAGACCCCTCAAGTAGGCTTTGCTTGTCAGGAAGTTCAAGGAGTCTTATACTGGGAAAACAGACTTCTGGCACATACCTGACACCTGGCATCATATTCTAAATTATCACTGGATTTCGATGGTGGTAAACAAAAACAGCATATACAGACAAATGGGGAATCAAATGATCTTCTGCTAAGAATCACTGAACATTTGAGGAAAACTTGTCATAGCAAAATGAGGCACCAAATGTAATAAGCAAAAAATAACAATGACAGCAGACTTTGAAATAAGTAAAATTAATATTCACAGAGAGATAAGAGAGATTATTGCATGTATAAAACAAACCTAGGATAGAATGAATTAAGCCAGTCTTAGAATTAAAAAATATGCTTGTCAAGATGGAAAAAAACAAACGGTCTAAATAGAGTGGACACAGCTAAAAACAAATTAATGAATTGAATGATTGAGCTAAGAGATTCTTTAGAATACAGTCTTAAATTGAGAAAATTGCACAGTATGAACAAAAAGTCATATTTATGTAGAGGCCATTTTAAAGCTTAAACATTCATCTCATAGAAAATTCAAATAAAGAGAATGGAGGAGAGTTATAATCACAGAAATAATAGGAAGAAATTTCTTCAGACTGAAGACAGACAAGTCTTGAAAAGGCCCGGTAAGTATTGAATAAAAGAATAACTAAAGACCTAGACTTAAGCACCTTCATATGAAATGTCAGAGTGGTAGTGATAAAAAAGGAACTGACTAAAAGCTTCCAGAGAGCAAAACAGTTCACCTACAAAGGAAAGAAGTGGTCCTATTATTGGTAAAAACAAGTAATAGAAGATAGAATGCAGTAATTTTGAAGTTATGGGAAAAATATTATTTGAACCCATACTTCTATATTCAGACAACTCAGCAATTTGATGTGAGAAGAAA
The DNA here is from genome assembly GCF_009762305.2 of Zalophus californianus. NCBI lineage: Eukaryota > Metazoa > Chordata > Mammalia > Carnivora > Otariidae > Zalophus > Zalophus californianus. The sequence goes on from NC_045602.1 coordinate 74,607,772, forward strand.
ATAAAAACATTTTTGGACCTGCAATGATTTACCTTTTTGGAATGTTATAGATCTTCTTTGAAAGAATTATTTATGAAAGCACTCCTCACCCCAGAAAAGGGGGAAGCGGGAACCAAAGAAGGGAAAGGCGTGTCATGAAGACACAGTATTGAGGTGAAGAAACAGTGGAGAGCTTTACAGTACCCACATGTGCAGTAAAATGTTAGTTGAGCCTCAGAGTGTTTTATCTATTATGTTTTTTTTTTTTTTTAAAGATTTTATTTATTTATTCGAGAGAGAGAGAATGAGAGATAGAGAGCATGAGAGGGGGGAGGGTCAGAGGGAGAAGCAGACTCCCTGCTGAGCAGGGAGCCCGATGTGGGACTCGATCCCGGGACTCCAGGATCATGACCTGAGCCGAAGGCAGTCGCTTAACCAACTGAGCCACCCAGGCGCCCTATCTATTATGTTAATCTTTAAATATATCAGTCTGGGCCAGATCAGCTTCAACATGGAAGAGTAGAAGAAAACGAAGTGATAAGGATTCTTTTTCAGGAAAACAAGATGTAGATTAACTTTATACTTTGTTAGAAAAACATAATCTGAGATATATGAAGAATAACCACAAATAGGATATTTAATATAAATCATGAGAGTAGAAATTTAAAAGTTCATCATTCCAACCAAAGGCAGAGAAAACAAGGAAGTATATAGTAAATAAATAAAATGCACAATGATGGAATAAGTATAGATAATAGTAATGGTGAATGTGTTAAATTCCTGTTAGTAGAATCTCATACTTTTTAAAAATAAAATACAGCTCTAAGTTGTATATGTATGCAAGATGTTTCTAAAGAAAAAAGCAACCTTGAAATTAGAAATTTGGAGAAAAATATTCCACACAAATGCAAAAGAAAGTTATAATACTGCTAATATCAGACAAAATAGAATTTAAGGCAAAATGCATTGAACAGGTCAAGGAGGGATATTTCATATTAATAACACACAGTTTCCCAAGAAGATGTAATTGCCCTGAACATTCTATGTTATCTAACAACATAGCTTCAAAAATTATGCTGTATTAAAACTTCTAAAATTAGAGTAAGAGACAAATTCACCTGTTTTGTAAGTTTTAATAGACTGCAGTATATTAACACATAACATTTTAAAAACAGCTTTATTGAGATATAATCAAATACCATACATACATATATATGTAAAATCACATATTTGAAGTGTACAAGTCAGTGAATTTTCATATATTCAGTGGGTTGTGAAACTATTATTACTATCTAATTTTTGAACATTTTCATCACCCCAAAATGAAACCCGGTGTCCATGAGCGGTCACTCTCTACCACCCCCTCTTCCCCAGCCCTAAATTACTCATCTACTTTGTTTCTATAGGTATGTCTATTCTGGATATTTCATATAAATAGAATCACACAATATGTGGCCTTTTGTAACTGGCTTCTTTCATTTAGCATAATATTTTCAAGGTTTATCCATGCTGAAGTACAAGTCATTACTTCATTCCTTTTTATGGGTAAATTGTATTTCATTGTATGTGTATGATACCACATTTTGTCTATCCATTCATCAGTTGGAGATTTGGGTTATTTCCACTTTTGGGCTATTATGAATAATGCTTTTATGAACATTCTGTATGAATTTTTATGATGTATGTTTTCATTTCTCTTGGATATATACCTAGGAGTGGGTTTGTTAGGTCATTTAACATAAAAATTTAAAGCCAGATGATGAACTAGGGAAATTATTTGCCACAAATGTATATATACATAACTATCTATTTTATTATTAAGGTTTTGGTGTTTTCTTGTTGATTTGTATACAATTGTGTGTTGGTTTAAATAAAAAATTTGCAAAAGATATATAAAGAGCATCTAGACACCATTTATCATAGATGAAATAAAAATTTTTCTTTATTAAAGAAACCCAAATTAAACAAAGGGATATTATTTCAATCTAACAATTGAGTAAAGTTGTAATAAAATGATAAACATCTGTGCAAGTGAGGATACAGTGAAAGGATTATTCACATACACAGCTGGTGGAAGTATAAATTGTTATTTCTAGCAAATAGCCAATACCTATCAAGATGCACTTTTAAGGAATGCATGCCATTGACCTGGTAGTGCTCCCTTTAGGCATCTCTTCTAAGGCAGTATTAAGAACTATTGATAAGATTTATATACAAGTTTGCTGTTATAGAAAAATCACTGGAAGCAACTACAATAGAATAGTATATCCATCAGTTGAAATATTATACAACCGTTAAAAATACAGGCTTTCAGGGACGATTTAATGACATTAGAAATTGCTTTATTTTTAAATTGCAGTGAAGTTGTTGATACAGAATAAAACCAGTTTCTGTTTTAAAAATATAGATATACATTTACACTGAAGAAAAAAAAACCTGGCTAGTGACTGATATTTATATTTTTGTTGGTGTGATTAGCGGTTTTTACTTTTTTTACTTTTTTTCAAACTTTCTGTAGTGAATATGTATTAGGAAGAAATTGTAAAATATATATATCCATGTCCGTATCCCAATCAATGGGCCATTTAATTTTAAGCCTTGATACAATAGACTTCCAATATAACCAGAGTGGGACTGAATTTCTTTTTAGTTGGGACCTCTAAATGCTTTGAGTGTAAATTTAATACTTGTATTTATTCTGATTTAAAATATGAGTAACTGCACAAACATTGTTGATTTTAAAAATGAAAGCTATTCAAAGAAAGAATGTTAAATACTTAGATTGAAATAATAGAAGCTATAATATTGTTTCAATAGAAACTAAAATACTTTTGGTTTAGTAACAGCTAGAATGCTAAAGGCAGCCCTCCAGTTCTTGTCTTAGAAAATGGGGAGACCTGATTTTAAAAACACATGCATGTCATAATTTCTGGAGAGAGAGGCAGCCAGTGTGGTTGAATGACAACATATCCCTAACTGACCCCTACAGACTTTGCTGGAAAGTGGCTTGGTGTTACTCCCAAGAAAACACTCCAGGATGAGAGCAGGATGATGCAGGGTTGGCTCTGTGGAGTTCTGTGGGACATGGGGAGTGTGGTTTAGCTTGGCCTTGTCATATCCTCAGAGCACAACTTAAGTAAGTTGGATTTACTTGCTATTTATTTCTTCTTTGGACTGTGTTTGAGATACTTTCGTGCTTGTTACCACCTCCGTTTGTTAATGAGCTCGCACAGTGAAGTGGGAAAAAGACAAAACAGTCCTCTTCCTCCTTTCGTGCCTCGTAGATCATTTGATGATGTTAGAGAATGAAATGGTGTTCCAAAATGAGTTTTTGGAACCCTTCGTGAATTTTCTGTATCCCAGCTCTTTATTCCTCATTGTTATGGATAATGGAGAAGTCACTGTAAAAGGAAAATCATCTTCCCAGCTGAATTTTTCATGGTAAAACCTCAAAGGTGGGAATTTGTATTTTATTTCCTTACCCGCTCTGTGGGGTCAGTTATGAGTAAAAACAAAAAAACAGCTCTTCCGTGGTGTTATTATTATAGTTTTAAAAACTATGTTATAGGTAACATGGAGGGATTATGAAATGTTTTAGTTTAGGTCTGTAAAAGTTAATAAGAATCCTCTGTTTTAAATTGTTTGCCTAAATCCTTTTAAACATTTTAATCCCTTAATTATTTGTTATTATAGAGTGGAATATAGGAAAGAGTCTTCCCCATGGACATTCACTTAGATGACTTTTACCTGGATTTTTGCCCCCTTTATACTAAAGCAGTATTTTGAAATAGATAAAACACAAAAGTAAAACTTAGAAGAAATTTGTCCTAAAAATCAGGCATCACTTACATAGATGAGTTCCTTGCCAAAATGTTTTTACAGTCTTGTCCCTTAACTGTAAGTCCCAGCATGTGGCCTGTATTTGAATCTGTGCTGTGGGAGTATGAATAAACTCATCTATTAGAATTTGCTAATTATTCCTTAAACTTAGTTTTAAAATCTCTGTTCTGGGTATTTTTTTTTTCACTTCAGGGTGAATTATGCTTCTTTCTTTGAAGTCATTGGCTTCAGTTTTCTCAGGTTCTTAGAAATCACCAACAATGTAATAAGCCATGTATACATACACACACCCTGGTTTAACACCTTACTTATCTTTAAAAGGTATGGAAAGGGCGCCTGGGTGGCTCAGTTGGTTAAGCGACTGCCTTCGGCTCAAGTCATGATCCTGGAGTCCCTGGATCGAGTCCCGCATCGGGCTCCCTGCTCAGCAGGGAGTCTGCTTCTCCCTCTGATCCTTCCCCTTCTCATGTGCTTTCTCTCTCTCATTCTCTCTCTCAAATAAATAAATAAAATCTTAAAAAAATATATAAAAGATATGGGAAGATGATTTAAAGAAATTTTTACCAATGATGCCTTAAATTATTAACAGTGAAATATCTAATTTCCTTTATCTTTTGTTTGCTTACTCTTTTTATGTCATTGACCTTGGACAATGAAACTAGATCAATTTCAATTTTTACTCAAGTTCACCTTTTAGTTTTCATACATCAGCACAAAGTGCTAGGATTTCTAAAACATTAAGCTATTTTCAGGGTTTAAAACTAGTAATTATCATGGATGATTTAAAAAATTACACATGATATTAAAAGTACTACCATAAAGGAAAAGATTAGTAAATGTTAACTGCATTAGAATCTAAAACATCTCTGAGTCATAAAACAACATGTAGAAAATCCACAGACTGGGAGAAGGTATTTGCAAAACATATAACCTATAAAGGACCCAAAATATATAAAGATCTACAAATCAAGATGAAAAAAGCTGGAAAAATAGGCAAGGGATATCAACGGGCAGTTGACAGAAGCAGAGACGAAAAAGACAAAAATATTTTTTAAATGATCACTTTCACTAGTAACTGGGGTAATGCAAACTAAAGCCAGTATAGGCAACCTTTGAGGTTGTCAAAACTTAGTCTGACAATTTGGATGTTAGCAACCATGTGGAGCATTGGGAATCTTGTACTTAACTTATAGGAGTATAAACCGGTGCAACCTCTTTGGAGAACAATTGAACATTAATAAAGTTGGAGATGGGGATTCTCTTCAAGTCAACAATTCTGTTGCTATATATACATAGCCTTGAAAATTTTCTCAAATGTGCACAGGAAGAAATGTATTAGAAATTTGTTGAAGCACTATTTATAGCAGTGGAAATTTGAAAACAAGTGTTCATCATCCAGAAAACAGAAAAATAAATTGTAATATACTCAGACAGTAGAATATTGTTTAGGAGTGAAGATAACCCAATTAGAGCTATCTGTATTAATATGGATAAATTTCATAAGATATAATATTAAAAGAGAAAGCAAGTTGCAGAATATGTATAGTATTATATGATTAGTATAAAATTTTAAGATATGAAAAATAATACTGTATACTATTTGTGAATACCAATGTATATAGTAAGAATATAGAAATAAGCACTGGAATTTACGATTGTGGTTACCCTGGGTGGGGCATGAAATGGGAGAGTAGGAACTGGGAGGGGTATACCAGGAGTTTCAACTATATTTATAGTATTTTGTTTCAACTATATGTGTAGTATTTTATTTCTTAAGTTGTTTGGTGGGTACATGGTGTTCTTTATACACTATAACTTTTTGTTAAATAAATCATAATTTTATAAAAAGATGCAGCAGGGACACCTGGGTGGTTCAATTGGTTAAGCGTCTGCCTTTGGCTCAGGTCATGATCCCAGGGTCCTGGGATTAAGTCCCGCATCGGGCTCCTTGCTCAGCAGGGAGCCTACTTCTCCCTCTGCCTGCCACTCCCCCTGCTTGTTCGCGCTCTCTCTCTCTGACAAATAAATAAATAAAATATTTTAAAAAAAAAAGATGCAGGAAACCTTGGTCAAATGCTAAAGGTGTTTTATTTCAGGAACTTTGACTTCCAGTTGGTTTTAATTTCTTCTGTGTGTGTGTGTGTGTGTGTGTGTGTGTGTGAGACAACGAGAATTTATATAGTGAGAAAAAAAGCTATTTTGTTTTCAGTGAAAATGAAAAACATTTAATATTAAGTACACTTCAATTTGTAATATTCCTTGAAATTTTCATCTTTAAGACCCTAAGTTTGCACCAAATCAGATTTTTTTTTAAGATTTATTTATTTATTTTAGAGAGAGAGGGTGAGGGAGGGGAAGAGGGAGAGAGAGTCTTAAGCAGACTCCACACTGAGCGTGGAGCCCAACCCAGGGTTCAATCTCATGACCCTGAGATTACCACCTGAGCCAAAACCAACAGTCAGACGCCTAACTGACTGTGCCCTCCAGGCACCCCTCAAATACTTTTTAACGCAAAATTCTAACACTATATTTAAGGTTTTTTTCATTTTACAAATATGGATTTTTCTTCTGTGAATTTTAAAAATGAAATATTTGTGGGGCCCCTGGGTGGCTCAGTCGGTTAAGCGGCTGCCTTCGGCTCAGGTCATGATCCCAGGGTCCTGCTCGGTGGGAAGCCTGCTTCTCCCTCTCCCACTCCCTCTGCTTGTGTTCCCTCTCTCGCTGTCTCTCTTTGTCATATAAATAAATAAAATCTTTTTTTAAAAAAATGAAATATTTGGCCCCATTATTTGAAATGGTCATTTCAGAGATATGGCCTAGGACAGAACTGTGGGTGATTGTCTTTCTAGTGATTATTACAGGGCAGAGTTAGGTAGAATTGATGTTTAAGGAATTGTAGTATGTTATAATAATGGTACCATAATATAACTAGCATTCATCCTATACTATTTTCCTTTCACCACTAACTACTGCCCCCACACACTCCTAAATTATCTAAATTAGGAACCTTAAGATCAAGCAGGGGAGCTTTTAAAAATAACTAGCCTAGGCCACATCCTCAGAGATTTTCGTTTAATTGGTCTGCAGGGTGGACCCAGACATCAATCAGTATTTTAAAGTTCTGCAGGTGATTCTAATGTAAGGCCATGTTGAGAACCACTGGTTCTTAAAGTATGGTTCCTGGACCAGCAGCATCAGTATCACCTGAGAACTTGTTAGAAATGCATATTCTTGCACCCACTTCAGAGGCTTACAGAATCACAAATTCTGGGGGGTGGGGGTGGGGTGCTGTCAAGCTTGAATGTGCATATAAAACCCTTGGGAATCTTGTTAAAATGCAGATTCTGGTTCAGTTGGTCTAGGGTGGGGCATGAGATTCTCTGTTTCTTATAAACTCCCAGGTTATACCAATGCTGTTGGTCTGAGGATTGATTACACCTTGAGTAGCAAGAGACCCTACTGAAAGCCTCTGGGGCCCCAGCCTAGGCCTGTTGAATCAGAATCTGATTTTAACAAGATTTCCAGGTATTTTGAATGCACATTACAGTATACGCAATGTAAGAGGAAAATCAGGATATGCCAATATCTAAGGGATATGAGAATTTGAAGAAGCAAAAGTCAATATTCTAAAACACTGCAAAGATAAAGATAGGATAAAAACTGAAAATGTGCTTTCATGTTTAATTAAAAAAAAAATGGTGGTGGTGGCCATAATGAGAATAGTTTCATTGGAGTGGTGGAGGCAGAAGTCAAATAAAAGCATATTGAAGTCTGAATGAAAGATGAGCACTTAGAGAGAAGTGTATACACATCTCTAAAGAAGAGAGGTTTTTACAGAGGTCAGGATTTGAATGTGCTTAATGTTGATAGGAAGGAGGTAGAAGTAGTTAGGGAAAAGTTGAAGATGCTGGAGAGACAGAGGGTGGATGCCTGAGGAGATGATGCCCATAGCTTGCCTAAGGAAGGAAATGGACAAGAGTTCAGAAACTAGAAGCTCCAAGAGTGTCAGGTGGCTGGAGGGCGGTGGACGAGAGCAGGACTGGGAGGGGTTGCTCCCCCTACCTGGATAGTTTTCTTTTTCTGTGAAGTAGGAGCCTCCTGTTCTATACCCCTTGTCCCAGAAGAACAGAGAATTTTTTATTTTCTGAAATCATTGTATTATTTTGTTTACTCTGTCTCTTCTAATGGAATGTAAACCCTTATATGAGGGCAGGGTGTTTCTACCTCTGTATCCAGAGCTCCCACGACCAGGCACATGATAGATACTCAATAAGTATTTGCTGAGTGAGTGTATGGTAGAGTGTTGGTATAGTTGCTCTTTTATTGTATTTTTTAACTCTGTTGTGAACACACCATAAAATTTTGTAGCCTCTCCCTTAAAATTTTTGTGGGGTAAACCTAAAATATGAGTTACTAGTATTTTTTTTTTTAATGAATCTCTTTTCAGGCAAAGTGAGAATTTCAGAGCAGAGAGCATTAGCCTAGCCAAGTGGTTGCAGTGAGATGAATGGAAAGTGAAGAACGGTTGCTATGGCCAAAGGAACTAGAATTTTTCAGTTTAACACCTACTGCTCCATTCCTTTCTTGCTCCATGATGCATATTCTCTTCTCAGTGCAGACAATTCTCAGAGACAGATCAGGGAGAGCACTTACAGAGGAATGTTCTTTGTGATGAAATCAGTCAATCAGTCTTTTTTTTAAGGACCTTTAATACAGTGTGATATCTTTATCAAAGAAGAACTTTTGTTATGGTGGGATTCATTGATGTAGAATCTTTAAAGTGAAATTACCTACTAAAATGTAAGTTTATGAAAGTTCTTAATAATTTTATCTTTGTTGCCACAAAGCCCTAAGGAAGTTTTTGGTATACTGGTTAGGTCTCATATTGATTGTGTGCAGATGGATAGTCTACAGGCTAAAAATAGTGGAATAAGATTATTCTAAAAATGTTTAATTCTGACATTCAAAGAGATATTACTTTCTGTTGTGCTATTTGTATATAATTAGTGTGGATAATAAAAGAATCTGGGATGTAATTCTTAGTGCAAAAAACTATCTTTGTAATGTAATGTTCATCTTAGAAAGAATTCTTGAAAACCCAAATTTAAGGTCGATTAATTATTAATTAATGCTAGATAATTATAGCAATCAGGAAGAGATATAAAATGTAAATATTAGGAGGACCACTTCTGAGAACTTAAAAACTATATTCTGAATATCTGTTATCTGATATTATTAAGGAATATTGATAAACTCATTCTTTATATATGTGTGTTGGGGTAGGTGTTGATCTTGGTCTTTAAGAATAGTACAGGTAAAGGGCTCCTGGGTGGCTCAGATGGTTAAGTGTCTGCTTTCAACTCAGGTCATGATCCCAGGGTCCTGGGATCGAGCCCCACATAGGCCTCCTTGCTCAGCGGGTGAGCCTGCTTCTCCCTCTGCCCCCTCCCTGCTTGTGCATGCTCTCTCTCTCAATCTCTCTGACAAACAAACAAAAAGAAACATTATAAAAGAGAATGTACAGGTAAATTACTTGTAAGATTATATTCTATTTTAAATTCAAGAGGAAGTCATCATCATTATCACATAACAGGATGCCTTAAATGCATAATACTGTAGAAAGGACTGGGTGGGTTATAGAATTAAGGTAAGAAGTGAACCCTGCCTGCAAAGTGATTATAATGTGGTGCTGAGACAGGAAAGCTGACCTCATTAAATTTTGGTGTGAGTTTACTGATGGCACATTTCTGCTCCCAGATCTCTCTTGTGCTGTGGATGGTTATATCACAGTGTCTTTCTTTTTGGTGATCATGGAAAGGAATTCTAAGGGAGAAAGTCTGTATTGAGGAAAAATTCTCTTGATGAGAGGTTTTTGGGGGGAGGTTTTACTCTCAATAACTTTAAATATCATTACAGGTAAGAAAAATTAATTTGCCTGGATTTATGTAGAATGAAGATTGTTTCTTAGTTCCACAGAAGGAAATGCATGTGTCACTTGTCTTGTTGAACAACTAACTTTAGAAAGTATCTTTGGTTTTGGGTGAGATAGTAGGCTAGTTGGCTGCCTTCTTTGTGCACTGTTAACTCTGGTGATATATTTTCTTTAATAATCCAGATCAGGCTCCCAAGCTATTTATTGTATAGTATTATTAAAAAGATGTGTTTCCCTTTCAAATGTATAATTGAAAGGGAGAATTTTCTCTTGCCATATACAAGGCTTTTGTTTCATTATTTATTTGGAATAAATGGGGCCAGACGGTATGAGTGCAGTTAGGTTTTGTTGGAGGGGAGCTTGCAAAGACTTTTTGAGGCATGATGTGCAAGTGAGTGTTTTCAAATCTCAGAGGTGTGATTATGTCATAACAGCTATAACCTCTGGGCTTGCTTTATTACGTTTATTAAAACAAATCTGTATGGGGGTGCTGTGTATATTTTGGTGATGAAGGAAATGAGGTGGTTAATTTATTATGTGAACAGCACTTTCAGCTAACCACAGCGTGATTCACTGAGAGAATGGTGGAAAAGCCTCACTCTGTAGAAATGACTGCTTTTTGATTTGTGGACCATAACTTTCAACACCAGAGCATGAAGTTTATCTACAGAATGGTTCTCTCTCTCTCTCTTTCTGTAATGTTTTTGTCCAATTTTAAACTTGAAATTTTTCCCTTCATTTTATTTTGGGCATTTACTGAATATAAATATCTAAACAGTCCTTGCCAGCAAATTAAGGGGAAAAAAATTAAAGAAAGGGATCCATGTGTTAGGGTATTAGGAAAGTTGGTAGCATCTTTATGGTTTCCAAGCAGCCCACACATACCTCACAGGAGGACTTCACAGAATAAATCAGTATTCCAGACCTTCAACCAATGAGGATGACTACCTGGTGTCAGATTTGAATTAAGGAAAAGTGAGGAACCTATTGTTCTTTCCTTTGGTAGGATGTGTTTATCAACATACTATATTAGAATACTAGAGTGGAAAAGGAAATCAATCTCATGCAAAGTAGTCTCTGACAAACATCTGTTTGGAAGTGGGGGATGACTGGGAAGAGGTGAGGATGTAATGCCTCATAGAAGTACACACATTATGGAGTGGAATCAAAAGAAGACCTGTCCATCTAATGAGGAGACAGGGTATAAAGCACTTGTTGTATACTCATAAACAGCCATTGCAAGACTAAGAAAAGTTTGTTTTCTCTGGAGTTATGCCATACCCAGCATCATGTGGTGATGTGAACCTGCCTAGAGAGAGAGTGGAAAATAGTTCATCTTCCTGGCAATATTTCTAAAAGACCCCCTTCATTTTCCAGATGTGCTATGTACCAACCATTCACAAACAGAAAGTCTTGGAAATCAGTAAGGCATTTAATTGGTAAGAGTTCATTAGAGCATTTTATATTTGGGACATTACAAGACTCCATGAAAAGGATGACAGTCAATTTTAGATTTTATCTCTGCTGCTTTTGGAGTGGAATACCGCATTTCTTCAGAGTCCTCAATTTGCTCTAAAAATTATGTCATTCCCTCATAGCACTTCCCCAGAGAGTTGGCAAAGACCAGGAGAAACATTATTTGTGTAGTTTAAAGACGGAGTGTAGAGGAGGGAGGTCCAAGCCTGTGGTTTATGTAAACAGGGGAGACTGGGAGGGGGCACTGGCACCCCTGGTTAGGTTATTACTCAGTCATCATGAGCAGTCAGTCAGGCCCGGCGAGAATGTGTCCATTTGGAGACTGCTCCAGCCATGGTGATTAGTAATGATCATCCACAGCCCCAGACTGTGAGAGAAATTTAATTTTAAAAGGAATTGGATTATAGGCAAAACTTCATTTTAGTGACGTTGGTTAGGGCTCTCAGACTTTTGAGATCTCCTCACTAGGAGAATGAAACTATGTTTTGGACACTCCAAGAGACATTAGGTCTGATACCACCTAAGCTAGCATTTCACTTGCTTGAAGTGGATTTATCTTCATAACGGTTTGGTTACTTTTTGAAAGGTGGAAATTTAAATATTCCTGGGAATTGGCTTTAAAAAGTCTGTTACCACGCCCCCAAATGCCCATCACAAACACTTTCAGAGCATAACAGTTATTTTGAAAGCATGGATAACGGAGAAACCTTCATTCCAAGCGCGCCCTCCATTTTCTCTGCCTTCCTCAGGGGCATTTTCTCCTGCTGAGTCCTTTTGCTTCTGTGCCTCTTTCCTCATCTCCCTTCCAACCTCCTGTGAGTTGCTTTTGAAGAGGTAGTTTGTTCCCTAGTCCCTTACTCGGGGCCCCTCCCTTCATATGGTGTGAAATACAACCAGGCTTTTAAAAAAGTGATTCTACCCTAGTTTACGATTTGAAACCTACTCAGATATGCGTTGACAAATTTAAGCAACTTTGCGTTTTGCAAAATATAAATTTATGGGCATGTTACCCGAGTAGCATTAACTGAACACAGACCCAGTGATGGCAGCAGAATACAGAAGATAGCCAGCCCAATCTGCTAGACGGTAAGAGCGTGATTTTAAATAAAATGGAGCACTGGTTGTGAGTGAGACAGGAGGCATCTTCTTATGGAGAAATCCCATGTTTATCATTAAGCTTGCAAAAGAAATTTGGATTCTAGATTAAAATACTTGGTTATGGGGCGCCTGGGTGGCTCAGTCGTTAAGCGTCTGCCTTCGGCTCAGGTCATGGTCCCAGGGTCCTGGGATCGAGTCCGGCATCGGGCTCCCTGCTCCGCAGGAAGCCTGCTTCTCCCTCTCCCACTCCCCCTGCTTGTGTTCCCTCTCTTGCTATGTCTCTCTCTGTCAAATAAATAAAATCTTAAAAAAACAAAACTTGGTTAGTCACAGCTGGGACATATAGCTATGCTCATTGACATACAGTCCTCCTTGTATTTGGGGAGTTATAATTCAGGGTGTGTTTAATCAAAATTTCCCCGAGAGGTATAGACAGGGAACCTGCCTTAAATGGAAATTGCATGAACATTCTCACTGGCCCTCCCTCCTCGTTTCAGTGTGGTGCCGTGGAAAGAACATAGAGCCCCAGGGCAGCAAAAGGAGCTGTGGTCTTACCTTGCTTTAGTCCCATTTACTGTATGACTTTGGGAAAGTAATTTTACTTCTTCATGCCTTGTGGGAAAGTAAAATAAGGTTATCTACATACTTTCGGAAAGAGTGTTAAAGGGAATAACATGTGTATTTAAAAAAAAAAGATGTGAAAGTGCCTGAAGGTGCAAATGTGAAAGTGAGTTTATTTCAAATGATGGGACCATCAAATAAACAGGTTCTATTTACACTGGTGGGTTGTTTTTTTGTTTTGTTTTGTTAAAGCCTTTGATGTTAAGGTTCTGTTTATTCCTATTCCTATTATTGATTCATATGCTAAGCTTATCGGGTATTCCTAGAATCTTTTAATTTCAAGTTACAAGGGACCTTAGAGTTCACACTGGCAAATAGAAGTATGTTCATTCCCTCCCGCTAAAAGGAAGGACGGAAGAAGCTGCAGGGAAAGCTTCCAGAACAAAGGATCAGAATGGCGGCATTGCTGTGGTCATAATCCAGGAATGAGGAAACAGGCCCATTGCCTGAGCTGCCTCTTATAAATAGTAATGACAGGACGTGTTGCACAGGGAAAGATAGGCATTTGAAGTTGAATTGAAAAGTACACTTTAAACTTCTGTTAGTTATTACCTACAGAATTTTTTTGTAAGTCTATAGTGCTTTACTTGTTATCCTTGTATATCCGATTCTTCTGTTGTGGTTTGCATCTAATGTTTAAATTGACTCAGTATTTTGGAGGTGGGAGGGGAAAAGGGTGGACTAGTTAAAAACAAACACAACAGCAACAACAGAAACAAACTCCTTAGTTTGTTGGGATGCACGATCTAGTTATGGGTTGTCAATAAGAAACAGCTGTTTGTTTGTTGACAGCCCGCCTTGCCTCTCCCGTAATCAAGCTGTTTCTCATCATATAATTACCAACTCTTTAGTATTTGAGGCTTGTTGTGGATTTATAGTTGGTTGTATAACGTTTGCCAAAATGTCATAGTTTAGATAAAAAATTAGTGATTCCCTTGTAGTCGTTCTACTGAAATATGAATGTGGGTTGTAATAAAAGAAAGATGCCTGAAGAGACTTCTGAAATTCATTTCAAACTGAAGGGAATGTAGAGGGTGTTGTGTGTGTGTGTGTGTTTTCTAAGGAAGGAATATCACTGTAACTCCTGCCCGTCTTGTAGACTCTGTTGCCAATCGGAAAAGCATTCAGTGTTCTTCTCACAAGTGAAGTTAAGCAGTATGGATGTGGGTGGCAGGATCGATTTCGTTCTGATCCAGAAGGACATGGTTTCATTCTTCTGTTCGTTTGTTCTTTCTTTTTTTTCTGTCTTCTAAAAATCCTGTTCTGATGTTGAAGCCAGGAATGAAAGGAAATAAAGTCAAGTTTAAGTTCTCTGAGAGTCCAAGGTGATGTTTCAGCCTCCTGGGTAGCTTTACTAGCTGAATCAAAGCTGAATGTGCCTCCGACCCTAAAGAGAACCTATCTAGGACATTTTGTAAACAGACCCCTTTTTCAGTCTGGATTATGCTGAGTGAGGCCCTTTTTGAAATAAGGGTAACCTGTGTTTTAGGAAAACAAGCCAGAAAGGTGAAGTTTCATTGCTCCATTTAGTTTTACTCTTCGAAATAGAGCAAAAACGTCTCCTAATCATGCCTAAGTCACAGCTTCTCTTGGAATGAAAGTATCTGTCCTTAATTATTCTTTTCATAGTGCAGTTACTTCAAAAAAAAAATTCTTTAAAGACTGTAGTGCCACGAATTTTTATTTTCATAGACTCCAAAGTAATGTCACAATTTCTCCTTCCTTTGGTAGGTTTAAAATTATAATGGAATTTAGAATATTTTTAGTAATTTTCTCTCTTTGATCTCAAAGGCATTACATAAATTAATTTTTCTCTATATAAATATTTCTCTTGAAAGATAAAATAATATGGGAATAGTAAATGCTCTATTTGATAGAAGTTGTGACTAGGAAAGGGGAATACTTTAAAATTTATAAAAAGTAAAATTTTGAGGAGAAATGTATATTTTATATGCAGATAGTCTTTATTTCTATTTTTTACATGAGTTCATACTGTATCTTTCACCAGAAGCCCACATCTACTCTTTTCTAAAAGTGTAAGTCATAGAAATATTTTACTTTACTCCAAAATGCTTGCTCTGTCATAGCCAAATGATCCTAAATGATCCGAATTTGACTGACAATGATTTCACTAGGTGGCCAGTGACAGTCAGTACTTAGGATTATTACCAGAATATGAAATGTTCTGATTTTGTGTGTGTTTTTAATATATCATGAGAATGACATTTCATAGAGCTACTTGAAACTAATTACAGTTACTATCAGGGCAAGGTTTAATTCTTGATTTTAACACATGGGCTGTGCCATGAAGTTGCAGTCAAAAATTAAAAAGATTATGTCTGGCTTAATCGGAACCGGTAGGAAGTGATGGAGTAAAAAGATGAATACTTTCCTATGTGCAGCTGTGCATATATTCTTACAGCTTCACTAGTTAGCCAAAATCTGTTGTCTTAGTGGTACTCAGGTGCATAATTCAGTCAAATGAATCACAGATGATTCATTTTAGAAACACTTTACTATTTGGGTGTTAGAAAGGTAATTTAGTTGTAATTTTAAGAACTGCATTCCTAAATCACTTAATGGTATATTGAATTTTAGCTGCCCCAAATCTATGTGGACAAAAATTATTGTTATAAAAAGGAGATGTGCAAATCCTTTATTCCAACTACCTTTTCAGGAGGGGGAGGAGGGAGATTTAGAGATGTTACAGGATATAATTACAGCTTTCTACTTTGTTTCTCTGTGTCAAACATTTCTATTTGGACAAGTTTCTTAAAAACTCTGCTAAAAATCCATTATTATAGCACCATTAAAAATACTGTTTTATTATCCAGTGATTAATATCCATGACCTTTATTTTTGGATCAGGTTCATGAATATATACATTTTTCTATGTCAGTCATTGTCTAGAATTTCATTTTTGTTCTGCTTTCCATTACATACCATGAATTATATGAAATTAATTTAATCGCTACTACAAACAGAAATTAAATGTGCCCTAATCCAGAGTTACGTTGTTTGCTTTTACAACTGTAAGTCATAAGTAATTAATTTTCCTTGGAAAATTAATTCACTTACCATTCCCAGTAGCATCATATGTTGACACAGGGTTATACATAGTTTAATATTTTTCTTCAGCATGCTGGCCTCAACTTTAGAAGACCTTAAATGAAAACAAATTAAGATTGACTCAACTGTATATAATTTGGAGTTCTTTAAAATAAGTGTTGTTGTTAATTGCTATCATCCAGGTGATGACTTAAGTATTATATTCAAACTTTACAAAATCTCCATTAGTATATTAACAAGCGTGAAACAATATATTTTTAAAAGTTGTTCATATGACAGTAGCCATTAATATTTTCTATTCCTCAATTCCAAACAAAACAGTTTACACCACAGCCATCTGACAGCAGTACCATGGAGTTTTACCATCACTCAACTGATAGGATAGTGAAACAGGTAACTTACTTGCTGGACCTTTTGACCACCTAGAATATCAGCCATCATATCTAATTCTTACAGAGCTTATTTTCAGTATCCAGTATCAGTCAGTAGAAAGATTTCCATCAAGGTCATCTTAAAACATAGAATATGAAAGATATCTTATTTTAAACCCCTAAATATTTTTTTATTATAATGACTGCCTTTCTGTAATTCTTTCCTGTTTAATACTTTTTCCCCCTTGCTTTCCATAAAGAGTAATGTGGAAAATGAAATAAGCAAAAGTCTTTCAGTTAAGTAAGTTAGGTTTCCCCTAGCTCCTTCTTGTATTCTGGGAACTCAGAAAATATGAGCAAACCAAATTTAGCTTTTCTTTTGCATTTGCCAGGAGGTTATTTTGTAAGGTGATTTTTTTTTCCCTGGTTCGTAGAACTCTATAAAACATATAGTGTTTATTACTTTATTTATATTTATTTAAGTCACTAAGGTGAAACTCTAGTGATGGTGGCAATGTTACAGTTTTAACAAGTGGGGGCTTATTTTATAAAGGTGCCTTTGTGGCCACAGCTTTAAAAAATGCAGGGGGTTAGCAGTGAAATGCTCTTTATGCCTTTTGGAAAGAAAAGTTGCTGTTTAATTCCAGTATAAAAGTACTACTATAATACAAAATCACCACTGTTATTTTTTATAACTATTCATTGTTATAGTTTTGTTTTTTTTTTGATCCGTACTCATAGGAGTCAGCTGTGTACATTCCAAAGCTGCATCAGGAAAAAAAGTGTTTTACTTGCTACTTCTTTAT
This sequence comes from Zalophus californianus, assembly GCF_009762305.2. Classification (NCBI taxonomy): domain Eukaryota; kingdom Metazoa; phylum Chordata; class Mammalia; order Carnivora; family Otariidae; genus Zalophus; species Zalophus californianus. The sequence goes on from NC_045602.1 coordinate 74,624,964, forward strand.
AAGGAGGATGACAGAGGAGTACCCTTCCCTATGCTTCAAAGAGTTTCTCTGAGTGGCCTTCAGAATTACGATAATTACTTTCTTTTTTATCATCAGACAAAATGAAAAAAATTGCATGTGTCAAGTCATGCTTATGCTCTGACTCAAATACAGATTGTTAGACAGTCAGGTTTAAGGGAAAGCTGTCTTTCCAAAACAATTTATGTAGGCAGTTTAGCCAATGATTATTCTAAAAACTTTATCTCTAAGTCTCTCAACATATACCTACAGTATGATTACCTATAAATATGTATGATAATTCTGCATGCATTCTTACACAGTTTAAAAAAAAAATGCCTCTGCCTTCTTCCAGAAATGAATACAACAGGATTAGTTTATCCTTGTCTTGAGGTGGAAAGTAAATGTGTGCTTGTAGAAATTCACTAGTATAAATCTGCGTTGGACTTCACAATATACTCTCTCAAAATACTACATTTAAATGGGAAGAGTTTGTAACATCTTTTATTAACTTTTATTTTGTATCAAAATAAATACCTTTTGGAGAAACATTTAAGTTTCAGTGAGCTAAGAAGTGTAGAGGGTTGTATGTGTGGTGTGTGTACAAAAAAAGGTTGCAAGAGTGTGGGGAAAGAAGTGCTGAATTTCAGCAACATGGTCTTTTACTCAAAGCCAGCAAGTGCACATACTGTGTTAAAATATATAAGAATTATGGATTCAAGAAATAGTGTTAGGAGAAGCAAAATCTTACTTTCCATGGTCATTTTGTTGATTCAGTTAGAATAGAAATTACAAGACTTTGTGGTAGAGATATGAATGTTCTTTTTAAAAAATAATGTGGAGATGGTACAAAGTTTATAATTTGCTGAATAATAGTTGTGACAGATACTAAAAACTATTTGTGCTATTTGTGACAAGTAGACAAACAAGTGTGTGTGTCATGATTCTGAGGAACTTCGAACAGATGCTGGCTTGAATTTGGCAAATAAGATTTTATTTTTAATCTGCAAGCAGAGCATAAATAATCATAGTTATTCCTGAATAGCTCCCTAAAGTATGGTAAAAGTGCGGTTTGCAGATTGCTGATACCTGTTGGAGAATGATATTGATGTTTTGTAACATATTCCTATTCAGTAGAGTCCTTAGCAATGCCATGAGGTAGAAGAGTAAATTTGTACCTAACAAGATATACAACTATTAATTTGCATTCTTTTCCACTCTATTCTTTCAAAAGACTAAATTTAAATGAGTTTGTACAAAAGTAATAGTTAAATTAAAGGGATACCTAGAAAAGTAAAACAGCAATCTACCTGAGACTGACAAAACTTTCCCAAGTCCTTTAAAGTGAATCATGCTCCCAATCATTATCCCATACAGCCTTAGTCCTACACGTTTGACAGTAGGATAGGTTGGGTTACATTTTTGCTTTTACTAGAAACTCAAATAAAATGGTAGTCAAGGTAGAGAGTAGTACTACGTTAGAATATCCTGCTTTTAGGCTTCTTTTAATTTTATATACAATATTACATTACGTCCTTTTGGCTATAAAATGGCTTACCTAGATATTGCCTTTTTCTTTTCTAAGCACCATTCATAGTTTTGGATTGTCTTCAGTCTGATATATAAGAACCCTCCTTCAAAAAACTGTGTGTATATATAAGAATGCAGAATAATTTAATGGTTCCCCTTTGATGGATTTAAATGAACTAGAGAGTTGTTAATTGCAGTGGCTGGATTTCCTCATTTGTCCTACTAAACCTGCTAATCAGAAGATGAAAGTGGCAGGAGAACCTTTAAGTAATGTCTTGTAGGGGCGCCTGGGTGGCTCAGTTGGTTAAGTAATGTCTTGTCTCCAAATTGTCGTATCATGTTTGCATATTAACCCAGAACATTTTTTCTGTAGTATATGTATGTTAGGGGAATCATTTTGGGGTTCTGATTTTTATTAAATTTGCAAAAACTCAGAGAACCTCTTTCGCCAATAAACATTGCTACTATGTGTATCATTTTAGAAGGAACACTAATTAGAAGCTATTTAATTTTTTTGAGTTTTAATATTTACTCAAGTTTATGGGAATCCTCAAAATGTTTTTTTTCCCTTCATAGATATAAACAGAATGATATTAAAATTAACTGGTGATTTCCCCCCTGGAGTGAGTAAAAGAAAAGTAATAGATTTTGCTAATAACAAACTTGGACTTATTTTGAAGTTATTGTACATTCTACATGATATAACGTGGAAATAAATGCTCAAGGAGTATGGAAAGAAAGACTATTCCAGCTAATAAGAGAGTTTCATTCTAGAGGGGCCACCAAAGAGTCTGTCATGATTGACAAGTATTCTAGTGGAGTCTTTCTTCTCTTTTTCTCTTTTTTTTTCCTATAGCAGTGTTGAAGTCAGTCAAAGTATATATACAAAGCTGAGTGAATACCAGTTTCCCCAGTACAGGGGCTATTTTTTCAGGAAGTCTAACTCAAACCAGATGTTTTGCCTAGACCCAGAGTTTGTTGCTGCCAAGCATCTCATCAGAGGTCAGAGTTCTGGGCTCCGGGCCCTGCTAGAATTCTTTCACAAATTGCTATTCGGTGAGGTTTTAATCCTAATGGAAAGAATAATGTGCTTGTAAAATCTGCAGTTATTACAAACACAGTATACATATTGTGGACTTCAAATGACTACATATTTCATTCCCATAAACAGGGAACGCAGATAAATGCCTTGTGTGATAACTTTAGACATTCTCACTAAAATCTAGTATACAATTTATACCACATTAACTATTTGCATTTGTAATTCCCCCATAAAAGTAACTGTTATCTTTGGGTGACAACTGGTAACCAACTCATGCCCCCCCTCCCAATTTTTTTTAACAAGCTCTACAACCTCATACAGCTGTTTGAATGCAAGAATTAAAAGCATTTGGGACCAAATATCGGATATTCTCTTAGGAAGATCTGTGAATGCTGTAGTACTAAGTAAAAAGTTCTTAAAGTAGAGCAAAAGAAGCCATTGTGCCAAGACTTAACCATCCCATATTTGGAAACACATATGATAAAACTGAATTCATTTACTCAGATTAGGATGAAGAGTATTTCTTTGTTAAGGAGAATGTGATTGGTGTATATAACTGAACTTCAACTGTGGCTCTTTTGAAAAGATTAAGGGAGATGAGTGAGATTTATTTTATCTCTGCCTACTGAATTTTTATACAGATATTATTAGGTGCTTATTTTGAGGTTTTGTTGTTGATTATAAGCCCAAGAGAAACTTCCAGGTAGATAAAAGTGTGTGAAACCGGAGCATCACAATTTGGGCTAGAGTTGACACTGCTAATTAGACAGTACCTACTAAAATTAAATCTGCATTTGGGATAGATGTGTGTTAATTTTTGTGTCAACAAAACAGAAAGAGTCTTAATTTCTGAAAATGAGGGAAATTGAACTTAAAAAAAAATAAGAGCAGATGCTAGTGTCTTTGAATTATCTCATAACCATATTAAAACACTTTTTGGTTTGTAGCCTTTATTTGGGAGTTAGAGTCTAATTTCTAAATACCACCTGTTTTCATATTTACGTGTCAACAATATTGGGTATAATAAATATATAAACAAGGCTCAAAAAGTTTCTCTAAGTCTTCCAAATACAGAAAAATTGGTTAACCATGGGAGTCTAGAAAATTCTAATAGAACCTTATGATATAGGTAGTACCTTTTAAACTACAGTTTTGATTTTGCCCTTCATTTCTACAAAAGAAAATCAACATTAATATCATCTCTACTGCACAAACAATTGCATTGGTATTGAAAGGAGTCAAAGTTTCTATGAACATTTAAATTCTGTTAGCTGGCAGCAAATGAAAAAAATATTTGTTGATGTATGTGACATAAAAAGAAAATGCGGAGCATTTGTGTTGCATCACTTAGTTCAAGTCGTGGAACAACTCCGAAGACCTCACATGGTGGCAGACCTTCTGCAGAGTGTTATTTTCTGCTGTGCATTTCCCTTTCCACATAAATGCTTATAGCATGTAATATTTACTACTTTTTATTAAGTTTCACCTTATTATATCATTGCTTACAAGGGACTTTTTCTTGGAAAAAAGGTGCAAAATTTCATAGTATTTTTATTATCTTTGACATTCCAAAAAGTGAAATAATTTTTTTTAATTTGATCATAAACTATAATTGGTGGATCCCCCTCCTCCTCCATACAGACAGGTGATACCATCATCAATTTCTGTAGAGATTGAAAATAAATATCAAAACTTGAGGCTACATTTCGTTCTGTATTGCACAATCATTCAAGTGCGATTAAAAGAATAGTCTGAGACTATGATCAGTTAATGAGAAACAAACAATTTCATATTAATGAGTTCCCATTTGCCAATAATTCTGTCATTTGTAACTTGAATCAGTCATCACCCCTGCAAAAAGCCCTTTCAAGACATTATTTGCAATTTTGTCCTCTGTTTTCTGTCCTTGATGTTGTGAAAATGGCCATCTACTGTTACAGGAATGAAAAGAGATCCCGTTCAAACATCTTTTGTGTTTCCACTTTCAGTGAAAAATGTTTTTCAAACCTGCAGCTGGTTATTTCTGCAGGAGTTCCCACTTATGCTCAGATTTGATTGACATTTTGAAATGGCAGCTTTTCATGAAAAGCTGTTAACTTGTAGAATTCAGTTATGGTACTAAGACAGACTGACTTTGTTCTGTGGCTGGGACCTGTCCAAACTAAATAGAACCCTGCATCTGAATTTAATAGTGCTACTCAGCCAAGATAGGGCAGTTTTGCCCTTTTTTTTCTCCAAAACTCTGATGCTTATGTGTTCTAAAACTAACTTGATATTCATCCCAACATCTTTCTGTTCTGTAATTGTTTTAACTGACATATATAGTCATTCTCTTATTTACCCCCTCAAACATCTAATGGACTAGGACAGTGCTTTATTTTAAGATATGATGCTAAGAAGAACTTTTTTCACAATTAATGTTATAGAGCACAAAAAATTTAGGAATGTTATAATTGTTTTCTTCCACTATAGAGGATCTAAAATGTTTGGAAACATGTTGCTACTAGGGCTTACAGATTCATTTGTTCTGTGAAAACATTTTGAAAACCATTTTGCATATGACTGTACAAATAGTTTATTAATATTATTTATTCATTTACCCAACAAATAATTATACCTTCAATTTCAAGGCAAATGTGATGAAAACCATGGGAATTGCAAAGAACGTGATCCCTGCCCTTAGGAACTTGGAATTCAGTATCTTCTTATTAAACTTAACCAATAATTAGTGCTTTGTAATGCACCAGTTTGTAACATCTAGTGATAATGATGTTTAATTTTTCAAATGCCTAGCTGTCCTTGTTCTTGATTTTGATATAACAGTCTCATGAGGCAAGTAAGAAAATTTAATATCCTATTCCTTGTGGTTTTCTTGTTTTGTTGTTGTTTTGTGTGTGTGTCGGGCGAGGGGGGTCCCATGCTATCTGTTAGGAAACATAAAACTCTGGTTTCACTTCCAGACTTTAGGGCACTATTTGTTGTGTTATGTGGGGCTTTTAAACCTGAACATGAGACCTGGCTTCACCTGTCTTAAGACAGAGAATTGAGATAGTTAATCACTAAAGACCCTGATCACTTTTATGCAAGCCTTGATCTTTACCTCCTCAGCTCCTACTCCTGCAAGTTTAATTGAAATAGGTGACTTAGGATGATTATACAGTTTATATTAACTGTTGCTGGCATATTGCTGCTGCTTTACCCTTAGGTGGATGGTCTTCACATTCCAGATCACATCCTAGCGTGAGCTAGAGCTGTGCAGTAGGCCCTCTGAGAATGTTCCTGTTAAGATACAGTGTTTTAATTTTCATTCTTATAGCTCTGAAGCAGAAGGAAAATCAGGTTGATACTGGATGAAAATATTGGCTAGAATGATAATTTTAATATTATCCCTGGATTTTAATTTCTTTTGATGATGTGGAAGTAGTTTTGGAATCTTAGTTTGCCTATGTGGTAAACATACCCATAGACTTATAGTTGGCAGACAGGTAGCCAGAAGGTATTCCTCAATCCTTCTGTGGAAATATCAACTAATGTTAACTATTTCATTGTACAGATTGACAGTAGTATCAAGGGACCTTAAAATATCCCTTTTTGTTTTAACCAGTTCTTGGGATGGGGGGATTATGTCCTAGGGAAGCAAGTTTATTTTTAAATTTGATGCATAAACAAATTCTTACAGTGTTACCTTTAATTGAATACTGAGAAAGCAAAAGAAAATGTTCAATTATTGGAAAGACTGAATTAACTAAAGTGTGTCCATATAGTTGAATAATCTGCAATCATTTGATATTAAGTTTCCAAAGACTCTTAAATAAAATGTTCAAATATTCAGTCAGAAAGTTAGATTTATATTTGTATTACAAGAGGAAAAATATGCCTTGGAAAAGTTAGAGGAAAAATTCCCTAAAAGTTAAGATCAGTTGCTCCTCAGTGATAAGATTGTATGTATTATTTTCTTCTCCTTTATGCACCTGTACACTTTCATAATTTGCTATAATTAAAACATGTAACTTTAATTCTGTGGGAGAAAAAGATTTATTAAATGAGAAACCCAAAAAAAAAAAAAATAGTAGTGACACACTGGAATCTTAGAAACCAGTTTGCTAATTTCTTTCAGAGGTTTGGCTTAAGAGCTTGAATAATGGTCCTAGTTCAGGAAGTGAAACAGTTACCTATAGGCCATATTCCACCAGCAGAGGATTTTGTTTGGCTAGCACTGGAATTTTAAAATAATTTTTAAGTTTGAATGCCCTTAGGAGAGGGCACACCCTCTCCAGTATACCACCAGCCCCCATCCATCTCTGTTATATTCCTGGCCTGATTCATACCTTCGTGTAATCTCCCAGGCCTCTGAGATGCACATGTTGTATTTGAACAGCATTAGGCTCTGTGCCTAATGCTGAACACCTCCCTCAGTAGTAGAATGGTCCATGTAGTTTTTGGTTTTGTTTTGCTCGCCCAGCAGATGAGAGTGGTGATGGTGGTGGTGATGGTGATCATAGCAGTTAGCATTTGTTGAGCCCTTATTATGTGCCAGGCTTATAACACAACTTAGATTAATCATGTAATCTAATTTTCACCATTCTGTAAGGCTAGGTGGTATCGTTTCCTCCATTTTATCAAGGAAACAAGCCAAACAACTTGGCTCTGATAGTAGAGCAAAGATTTGAAGCTAACTCTACTTTGATTCAAAGTCTGTGCTCTTAATAGTTAAGTTGTATGCATAATTAATATACTTGAGTATCTCTGGGAGTCTAACCATGCTGCTTATATTATGGAAGAGAGAACTTGGGAACAAGTGCCATTCGTGTGTATGCATGTCACAGATGAAAGGAGAAAACGGTGTTGGTAGTTTATAATTGTACATTGTGTTAAGGTAAGAAAGAGAGGAAATACTGGTATTTGCTGTGGAAACTTGGTATAAATGTTATTCTCTGTACTAAAGAATAGTATACCTATTTCTTAACATAAAATTATGTTGACCTCAGATATGTAATTTTGATATATTCAGTTCCTATTACATAACATATTCAGGAACATCACATAACCCCTACCATAACTATCTAAAAACAAAGCTCTCTGCTAAATACCTTGATATACAACTTTCAGAGTTCTATATACCTAATGCCTATTATCTCAGGTATATGTTTTTTTGTTTGTTTGTTTTGACCTTTTGGTTTTCTTTTGGCAAAAAAAAAGCAAACAATTTGAGGGATTCTGATTAGAGGGAGAAAATTGGTTTATATGGAACAAAATATGCTTTCCAAAGTTTCTAATCATCTCATGAGGGTTAAGTCACGTAACTCTTATATCTGAATCTCATTTAGAAACTGTGACGTGCTGTTCTCAAATTATTTACAAGTGATGGGAAAAGAAAAAAAAAAAACACAGAAGTGTTCTCTGCTTTAAACTCTTCAGGGAAAGGATGTTCATTCAGCAAACACGAAGCATTTATTACACTGGAGTATATGGGAAGTTCGAAAAGAGGAAAAAGCACTAACTAAAACCCTACCACTGATGGATAGCTGTTTGGAGGTGTGTAAGAGGTAAATGTTCTGAGTTCGTGCATGTCAAAAAGATATTTGACTTTCACACTTGAATAATAGTTTCCCTGGGTATTAGAATTTTAGGTTGAAAATAATTTTTCCTCCCAAGATTTTGTTGTATCCATTCTGTTGCCTCCTATCATCTAGTGAAATTGGTGCTGATCTGATTCCATTCTTTTGAGGGTGACCTGTTTTTCATATCTCTGGAAGTTTTTTTCATCTTTTTTTATATGCCTTGGTGCTTGTCTTTTTTAATTCATTGGGCTGGATGCCTCCATAATCTGAAGATGTCTTTGGCTCTGGGAAAATATCTTGTGCCATGCATTTGATTTCTTGTCCTGTGTTTTCTCTGCTAAGGTAGCTAAGGGACATCTGAGGTAGAATCTGTCTTTTTCCCCTGAAATTTTCAGCTTTTGATTTTTATCATTGTTGTTGCTCTGGGGGAGCCCTCAACTTTATCTTCTAATCATTTTATTTTGAATATTTCATTTTGGTAAGCTTATTTTTAATTTCTAAAAAAAAAACAATGGTTTCTTGATCGTTATCTCATTTCTTCCTTATGGTATTATGTTCTTGTTTATATTTTTAGCTACAACATTTTCTTTTATTTTCCTAAGAATGCAGACCAGAGGGATTTCCCCCTTTATCTCTGTTTCTCTTGCTTTTTGTTTGTTTATATGTTTCGTTTTTTTGTTTGTTATCTTGATATCTCTTGGAATGGAGAGTTTTTCAGTTTCTAAGAGAGCCTTGGTGATTTCTTCCTATTTAAGAATATCTATCTCCATATGAGGCCGAATAAGGCTTTGTTATATGCAGGTGGGGTTTCTTTCCATTAGCAGGCTTTGCTTTCTTGTGATCTCTTGAGGTGAGATGTCTCTTCTTAAACTGGGGAATGTCTACATGCCTCATTTCAGAAGACTTTTTTCTCCTGGGACCTTTTCAGTTTCCTTAGTGAAGAATCTTACTTTTTTTTTTTCCCTTTGGTGAGGGAAGGTAGGATAAATATTTGGCTATATAGGTAGAATATTTTGGATGCTTCTTGTGGTGAGTTTGGAGGAGTACTGGGTTGAGTAATGTCTCCCCAAAATTCATATCTACCTAAATCCTGAGAATGTGGTCTTATTTGGAAATAGGGTCTTTGTAGATCTAATTAAAATGGGGTCATACTGGGTTAGGGTGGGGCTTCATCCAATGATACATAGAGGAAAAAGAATGCTATGTGAAGATGAGGCAGAAATTGGAGTGAATATAACTGGAAGCCAAGGAATACCAAGGATTGCTGGCAACACCAGAAGCCAGGAGAGTGACATGGAACAGATTCTTCCTCAGAGATTTTGGACTTCTAGGCTCCACAAGTGTGAGAGAATAAATTTCTGTTTTGTTAAGCTACCTGGTTTATGGTAATGTTATGATAGCCCTAGGAAACTGAAACAGGGGTATGCAGCAACCAAGTCAATGACCTGACCAGCACACTCCCCAGGCCTTTTGAACAGCATCTCTTGCCTCCTGGCCTTTTGCATTTGGGCACTGTACACAAGAATTTCAAAGGGCCAGACCTCAGACTGGAGAACTCAGGCATGAGTAAAGGATTTCCAATTCTTAGTCCATGAGATTTTAGCTTTACAAATTAAGGAGGGATTAGCCTCTCCCCTGGTGTAAGTAGGGGTTGGAAAGACTCAGTTGTGGTAGGGTGTGGCAGAGCCTTTTATCTGCACTCCTGTTTTGCTCGCTTAGCATTTGTGGTTGGGAGACTACCAGCCCATCCCTGGCATGATGAAAAGGACTATGGTCTCAAGACTTGCAGTTCCAGTATTAGGGGCATTATGAAGTAGTGATGTGATTCCCCACTCCAGATTTCTAACAGGATTGATTATCTTAAGCATTGAGCTACATTTTCCCATGGCATGCTATACTGAAGACCATCTCCTTTCTACGTGAAGTCAGCCTGCCAGGAGTCCTGGCATGTTAATTTTTACCTCTTATAAGAAGGCAACTGTCTTATAGTCCAGCTTAGAATTAATGCCCCAGGTCTTGTTCCAGTATGGTCTCTGACATACCCCAGGCCAGAGCTTCTCTAGCGGTTCTGCCTGATTCATGAGCTCCTTCCTCATCTGTGTCCGCTGCATGAATGCCCCAGCTTGCAACTTCTTCCTTCTGACTTTCCTTCCTCAAGACACCTAATACTAAGACCTTGAGGAAATTATGTTCCTAGCCATTGAACTGTCTCTAGTAGCAGGTACATCATAGAGGTTTAGGCAAGGCGGAAAGCCCAGGCCTCTTTCTCTTTTTAAATTATCTTTTCATTTTCATTACACTTTCTAGGGAAAAGTTGTAGAACTCAAGCCTTTAAATTCAGTTCCTGTTAAGATGGTTAGTTTCCTAGGTGAGCTATCAGTAATTAAAATGCATATCTGATTTTTAGGACTAGCTATTAGTGAAACAAGTATGGCATAGATTCAAGTCACTGACAACATGTGGTTTTCTGCTGTCTATGCATTGATTTCTATAATGAGTTTCTAACTTTGTTCTGTGGTTTGACTAGCTAGCACTAATTCCTTTTCTACTTTCTCTTTACTTCTGGGAAGGTATTGCTTCTGTAAATTTCACATTATAGAATGAAACTCACCTCATTGTGACCCTTAACCTATGTAGTAAATCCTCTGAAATTAATTTTGGTTCTTTCTGATCTGTGCCCCCATATGACTCCCCCCAAGGTTTCATTATTAGATTTTGACAGCCTTTTAAATTTGTAAGTGCCACAAATTTGTCACTAGAGATGAATGGGTAAAAAGAAAATTCCTTGCAGTGGAGGATATGGGTAAAATATTTCAAGTGACAGATCTGCATCAATAATGTTAATGTTTATAGGGTGATGAAAACCATATAAGTCTTAAGCCAGAATCTTGTTTCAGCTGAGTCCCAGAAATTTTGACCACAGAAGCCAAGGCACATTCCATTTATTCCAACAAATGTTTTTTTCAGGTCCTTTCCAACTGTCTAAAAGACAGTTGTCACTCTTGAATGCCTGAACCTTAAATGCTTTTTCTACCATATTAGTTAAAGCAATGGAAACATTGTGTACTATTCCCAAGATGACTTTTGTCTTGCCTGGAGTTCTAAAGTGGAAAGCAAATTTGACAATGTTATTTTGCCCTCTATTTTTCATGTTCATTCTCTGGCAAGATTTTTAAGAAATTTTGCATCATTCTTTCTGACTGACTTCTGGCCTTATTTCATGCCAGAAGATTGCCTTTACTGCACACTGAGCAGTCACAGGGTCGTGTTTTTTCCTTGTTTCTTATTGATACCAAAGGAGTTCCCCCAGTGGCTTCTGATTCTGGTGTAAAAGAATTTTAACATTTGGGGGACTGAGAAGTACATTCAGAAGAAATCTAGAAAAAACATAATTGAAATTATCATGAATATGATGCCAGTGAGTTTGTATATACACACATACATATATATGTGTGTGTATTTTTTTAACTAAAAGAGAAGGATAAAAACATTAAACCATTGTAGTATGATCTTTTGTTTATTTGCATAGTAATTGATATTTTTTCTTGAAAAACATTAACAAAAATGATTTATTAAAAACTAAGCTATTATAAAGTTTCCCAGGAAAATTAAAAGTAGTTCTTAGGGAAAAGGAAGAAAAATAAAGGAGAGAAAAATACCACTATTAAAAATTACCACCACCCCTACCTCCATTCAAAGCCTGAACAGGTTTCCCTGACTATAGATATTCTTTACCCAAGTCATCTGGAAGTGATACCCTAACTATATAGTAAGCATGGTGATTTTACAATGGAAATTTCACATTACACAAAGCATTATTATATTAAAAGTTGTTATAAAGATAGGTTTCCTGAAGTGGGCCATTATATTACATTGTCCTAAGTCAATAATAATAAAACAGCTAATTAGTATTTATGAAATACTTAGTAGGGATGAAATGAGATTGTTTTTCCTTTTGTAGCAGATAAGAGTAAGGCAGCAAGATGTTACTTGATTCACTTAGTCTTTCTCACTACCTTTCATTTTCATTTATTTCCAAAGGTTAAGTAAGATATAGCATAGGCTGTATGGTCAAGTTGCCTGAGTTCAAATTTTGGCTCTACCATTTATTAGCCTAGTGACCTTGGACAGGTTATCATATTTGTCATCATTGTTATCATCATCATCATCCCTAGTGTAGAATTGTAGTACATTAGCACTGAAAGGTATTTGAGAGACTATCAAATCCATCCCCCTTATTTTCTAAAGAAACTGAAGGCAAGAAAATTGAGTAGCTTATCTACCGCTACCTAGAATGTGATCTTTTAACTTTTATGACCTTTCTACTACAACAGTTTTCAGATTTGATTTCATGGACTAGTAAAATAATTTTTTAAAAACTTGTGGTCGTGCTAGCCAGTCTCCAAGATGGTCCTCAGTAATCCTTACCTCGTGGTATTAACACTCTAATATAGTCCCTTCCCATATTCTACCGGTCTCGGTGACCAGTAGAATATGGCAGAAGTAATGGCATATCCCTTCCAAGATTAAGTTATAAAAGACATTGTGGTTCTGTCTTGGATGCTTTCATTCTCTTGTATCACTCACTGTGGGGGAAGCCAACTTCTGTGTCATGAGCAGCCCTAGGAGAGACCCATATGGAGAGGAACCGTGGCCTGTGGCCAACAGCATTTGAGGAACTCAGGCCATCAGCCAACAGTGATGTGAGTGAGCCATCTTGGAAAAACATCTTTCAACCCTCTCAGGTCTTCAGATGATTTCAGCCCCAGCTGACATCTTGACTGCAGCCTCATGAGAGACCCTCATGAGAGCCAGAACCACCCAGCTAAGCTGCTTCTGGTTTCTTGACCTTTAGAAACTCTGTGAGATAATAAATGTTTGTTGTTTTAAGCTGCTGGGTTTTGGAGTAATTTGTTACACAGCAGTAGATAACTAATATAGTAGGATTAGGGAGACCAATCTATTTCCAGGATTTTTATTTATTTATTTTTTAGTCACAGGGAAAAGTAAAAAGACTATTTTAGCACCAAAATAATAGGAATGTCATAATTATATAGTAAAGGACAGTTGTTTTATCTTGTTGAAAAATTTTGACATTGTTCTTTTACTCATTTTGCTGTTGACCACTGAAGTTTGTCATGAACTGACATTTGAGAACCAGCGTCCTTCGTCATACTGTATTTCAGTTAGTAATTTTTAAGTTTGCCTCTTAGGTGTTTGCTGAATAAAGGAAAATTCGTTGTCTTTTGAAATGTGGCTGTAGAAAAACCAAATTGAGGAAACTCAAGTTGTATTTCTTACTCCTGGTGAAAGGGACAGTAGCACATGAAGACTGTATTAACCTTAGTCACTCTAGCCAGTTGCTCTGTGTTTAGATTTTCTCATCTGTAAATTGAAAGGTTATATTATATGATCGCCTGTAAGCCCTTCCAGTCCTAAAATGTTGAGAATTTATTGGCATAGAAGGTCTTCTTGTAGTCTAATAATGGAATACAGTTTACTGAGGAGAAACAGGGGGGCATAGGTCCTGAAGATCTTTGGACATCATTCTTCTCTCCTATAGTACTTGTCCATAAAAGGGAGGTAACCATAAAATCTTTGTGTTTTCCATTTTAAAAAATGCAGTTGTTTAAAATCCAAATTAGAACTTCATCAGGACGAGGCGCCTGGGTGGCTCAGTAGGGTAAGCATCTGCCTTTGGCTCGGGTCATGATCCCGGAGTCCTGGGATCAAGCCCCATGTCGGGCTCTCTGCTCAGCGGGGAGCCTGCTTCTCCCTCTCCCTCTGCCACTCCCCCAGCTTGTGCTCTCTCTGTCAAATAAATAAGTAAATAAAATCTTAAAAAAAAAAAAAAAGAACTTCATCAGGACTAATAGTTACCCAAAAGGAGAAGGAAAACTGCCAGTAGAAGGGATATACTCCTTTTCCTCTGACTCTGACATGTGCACACTTATGTCCTAACCTCCATACTTAACTGTTCTGCTGCTGTGAAGGAACCAGCCAGGAATGGAAATGTCCCAAAGCAGTCAAGTTTCCTTTGAGAAAAAAATCTGTCATTCATAGCTGAGCTGGTTAGGTGGCAAATCATAATTATTTTCAGTGTGTCAAATAAAATGCTGTAATTGATCTTTCTTATTGACAGAAGGATAGAAAACTTAGAGGGAGAGGGAACAGGAGAAAGTAAATTATAGTTTCATAAGAGAAAAGACTAGTGCCCTGTCAAAGCAAGTAGTCTCTTCAGAAATCTTTTTTATTGTTGTTGTTTGGTCATTGCATAGACACTGTTACCATTTACTTAAGATTTATAGTAAGAGCAAGGTGATACAGAATTTTTAAAGCGTACCTATTTTGTCAGAAATCATTTTTAGTTCTGGTAAGCCTTATGAATGAATAGAAAATATCTTGTAAACAAAAAAATGGGTTCCTGGTTGTTACAAAACTTTCCCTTTAAAAATGAAATAGATAAAGTCATTGGGTTTTCTTTGCAACCCAAGCAAGAGAGCTAAAATTAGCATTGCCAGATCAAATGATACTACTTTACTTATGAGAAACAGAGGGGCATCTATCGTGTTTAAAAGCTTGGGCTCCAGAGATAGACCCTTTGAGTTCAGTAGCACCCTAGCCGTATGACCTTGGGCAACTTACTTAACCACTCTGTGCCTCTTTACTCTTATGCAAAATGGAGGTAATAATATAACAATAACAACAACCACAGCATTGTGAAGATGAATTAAGTTAGCATTATAAAATTCCAGACACTTATTAGCACAAAATATATATGTTTTCTGGTGTTATTATTGTAAAATGGATTTTCTTGTACAGGAATCTTGAAGAACTTTGACAGCTTAGTATAGCTTCTCCATAACCCTTTGTATTTTGCCCCTTCATGGTAATCACAACTGCACCAAATTATGAATTGTCACTTGAAAAGTTCTCCCTGTCGTGGACATTTATTTATGGAGTATCTATCATTAAATGTTAAGCATCTCATCCAGTGAAAATTACTGGATGTTCATGAAAAGGATTCTGGAGGCAACACTCAGTATAAGCCAGGTAGTAGTAGTAATCACCTTCTCCCATTTTTTAGGTGAATTTCAGAATTATTTGCGAATAGCAACTGCAAAAGAATTATATTGAGTTTTTGATTTATGTGGCTGCTTCCAATATGCACATTTCCACTTCCATCCCTTGATGCTACTGGGTCCTCTCCCTACACTCT
The DNA here is from genome assembly GCF_009762305.2 of Zalophus californianus. Lineage (NCBI taxonomy): Eukaryota > Metazoa > Chordata > Mammalia > Carnivora > Otariidae > Zalophus > Zalophus californianus. The sequence continues at coordinate 74,640,313 of NC_045602.1, forward strand.
GTCTCCCGCTCCAGGTTTTAGAAGTTCATTATGTTCATACCTAGAATGCTTCCCAATACATCTCTTTCCTGAGCTCCAGACTCCATATATCCATCTGCCAACCTGACCTTTCAATTTGGAAGTCTAATAGATTTGTCTAGAAAAGAACTCTTGACCTCTGTCTCCTAACTCTCCGTGTCTCCCCCAAATTTAAAATGAAAACCAACACATGATTCTCTGCCATCCTTCCCTATTTCGATTAATGGCATCACCATCCACCCACTTAGTAGAGTCACAAACCTATCCTCATTAAAAACTTACTTTTTTTAAAAAAAGAATTTATTTATATATTTGACAGAGATACAGCAAGAGAGGGAACACAAGCAAGGGGAGGGGGAGAGGGAGAAGCAGGCTTCCCACCAAGCAGGGAGCCTGATGCCGGGCTCCATCCTAGCACGCTGGGATCATGACCTGAGCCGAAGGCAGACGGTTAACGATTGAGCCACCCAGGTGCCCCCAAAAACTTACTTTTATTAAAATCCTTGATCCTTCCTTTTGCTTCATCATCTCCCAAAATTGACTGTGTTTCCTTTTTTCCCCACCCCAACCACCTGACTCTAGACAACTGTCATCTCTGTCAAGGTATATCAGGGTATACTGAAAAGTCTCTTAGCAGGACTCCCTGTTTCTACTTTTGTCTGTTTTCAATCCATTTTCTACAGCATGCTTTTTTAAAAATGTGTGTTAGATCCTGTCTGTATCCCCATTGGGGTAAGAATAAAATTCAGACTCTTTGCCATAGGACCTGTCAGATCCTTGTCTGCCTTATCTCTGATTGCTTTTCCTTTTCCCCATTACGTCCCGGCCACACTTGCCTCCTTTCACTTTTGTGAACATAGTAGCATGTTCCCCTTTTAGGACTTTTGCATCTGTTTTTTTGGCCTAGAGATGTTCTTTCTCTGGCTCCCTGCATGGCTGGTTCCTTCTCATTCTTAAAGTGTCAGTTTTAATGTATTTCTTCAAAGAATCAATTACCAATCACTCAAGTAGCTACCTCTATTCCTTGTGACTATCGTGTTACTCTATTTCCTTTATAGCATTTAATCACATTATAATTTTTATTTGTTTATTTAATTGTGCATCCTGTCTGTTTGCTGCTATAATCCCATTAATCAGAACAAGGCCAGGTACAAAGCAGATACTCCGTACATATTTATAACATTCATTGAATGAATAAATGAGTAAGTTTTTATAAGCATTAGAAAGTTTACTTTTTAATTTCTTGCTTTGACTCGATTCAAGGCACTTCCTAGCTTCATTTTTAAGCTCATTCAGTTTGTTGGCAGAATTTATTTCCTGGCTAGATGACTGAGGGCTCCAGCTTTTTGCTGGCTACTGTCTGGAGACCACTTTCAGGTTTTAGAGGCCACCCACAGTTCCTTGCCAAACGGGCTTCTTCAACATGACTGCTTACTTCATCAAGATATTGGGAGAATCACCTTTCCCCTGTTATTTAACCTGATCACAAGAGTGACATCCTGTCATCTCTGTCATATTCCACTGCTTGGAAGCAAGTCACAGGCCTTGCTCACACTCAACGGAAGGGGATTATATAAGGAGTGAATACCAGGAGGTGAATCTCATTGGGGGTCTCCTAAGAGTCTGTCTACCACAGTAATAAATGATAAAGTGTCAGTTTCCCTAAGTGTGACCTGGATCATTGTGACTTTTAAAAAGAGTGGAGCTCACCGCTTCTTCGCATTGGAATGAGGGACTGTGGTTGCCTCTTGAAATTTTCCATTCAAAATAGTATGTGTTAATTATAAACCATCTCTTATGAACCAAGAGACACTTCTGCCTCAAAAACAAAGAAAGAAGTTTTGTTAGAATATTATGAAAGGGGAGGAGACATAAAGAAGGCAAAAAACTTTCATATAAATTGGAAGTAAAGGACACCTGGATGGCTCAGTTGGTCAAGCATCTGTCTTCAGCTCAGGTAATGATCCCGAGTTCCTGGGATCGAGCCCCACATCCGGCTCCTTGCTCAGTGGGGAGCCTGCTTCTCTCTCTCCCTCCACCCCTCCCCCGGCTTATGCTCTCTTGCTCTTTCTCACAAATAAATAAAACCTTTAAAATAAAATAAAATTAAAGGGAAGTAAGTTGCTAATTCACTTTAAAACTCAAATTTATTTAAATAAACTGTCAGTTCTAAACTAAGATCCATTTTCTACAGCATGCTTTTTAAAAAATGTGTGTTAGATCCTGTCTCTATCCCCACTGGGGTAAGAATAAAATTCAGACTCTTTGCCATAGGACCTGTCAGATCCTTGTCTGCCTTATCTCTGATTGCTTTTCCTTTTCCCCATTACGTCCCGGCCACACTTGCCTCCTTTCACTTTTGTGAACATAGTAGCACGTTCCCCTCTTAGGACTTTTGCATTTGTTTTTTTGGCCTAGAGATGTTCTTTCTCTGGCTCTCTGCATGGCTGGTTCCTTCTCATTCTTAAAGTGTCAGTTTTAATGTATTTCTTCAAAGACTCCACCTGAGTAATCCCATTAGTGGTTTGAGAAATGAATACTATGAATTGTGCTCTGATCCTGTTTGCATAACTGATCCTATAAGGACCAGTGTTTAGTTCTTATGTCCTAGTATTCTTTCCTTGGTAACATCTGGATCCCTCTTCTAAATTCTGGAGTTCTCCAATTTGTATTTTCTTTAATTCTGTGACCTAACCCTTGTCTGTGGCCCACTTATTCTTGGGTCAAATGGGTTTGATTTTGCCCAATTCTGCCATGACCCACAGAGATATTTTAGGGAAATGAGTCATTATACTGCACTGAGCCTTAAGGAAAAGATGATGTGTAAATATAACAAATTTGCATATCAAAAGTATTTCTTCCCCCATACCCATTAGTTGTATCAAGGAATGTGTGTACCTGTATTGAGGTATGCTCTTTGACCTTTCTGGTAACGGTGCCTAAACAACTCTCAGTCATGCTGGTTATGAGATTGACCATGGTAAATGGAGTCCTGTGATTCTCACAAATCTTGATCTGGAAGCTGGCAACTCAGGACTTTCTAAGGGTTTCTTTGCTTTCTGGATCAAATCTCTCAGCTTCTTTGGTCTCCTTTTATTGTGTGACAGGATGCTGTACTTTAGCTTATGTTCAAAATGACAGACGCTTAAGTTTAATTCAGTTCCCAAGAGAAGAAAGACTTAATTAAGCTTTTCTAATTAATAGCCTCAGGGATTAGTCTATGACCAGGGTCTGAGTTAACAAGAACTCTTTTTGACCTAGAAACCTACCAGAAACTGTTCACCGGAGGATTTGGTGGCTTAAAGTAAGGGACCCTGTGGCCATGGTCAGTCTTAACATGTCATGGTAGAACATCTCAGATTTCATTTTCAGATTTCACCTTCTGAGTGTGCTATTGATTGGTACCTGCTAGAACAGTTTCCCCATAATATGAATTTGGATTGTACTGCTGTAATGGCCTCAAGCAATCCCTTGTCACTGGTATCTCCTTTTATTTTAGGGCAACTCTTCTTAAACCAAATTCCCAGCTTCAGCAAGAAGAATCCAAAAGCAAAACTGACAAAAATTGGCTCTTGGTTGTTCCTTTATGCAATTAAGTTGTAATTAATTGAGTTCCCACCGTGTGCTAAAGAGCATAGTGTTAGGAAGTGGGAATACAGAGAAAAGTCTAAATGGTTAGCAAACACACAAAGAGATCCTCCACCAAATCAGTACTCAAGGAAATGCAAACTAAAACAGTAGTAGGATTGAACACCTACTGTGTGCCAGGATACAGCAATGAATGAAATACATATATATTTTATATGTATATTATACACATACACACAACAAACCTGTGTGTAGTAGATGATAAAAAGTACTCTAGATAAAAATAAAATAGGAAATGGGGATAAAAGTGGTGTGGAGGATGGAGTTTGGGAGCCCTATCTTTACTCCCACTGCAGAAGTCTGGGTGTGGAGTGATTGTTTCAGATCCTTTGGAACTCCTAGGCTCCTTAACCATAATCATGCAGAGACAGGGGACATGCAAACAAAAGGGAACCTTGCCTTACCATATTAATGCTTCATCCCCATGGAAATACATGAATGTGGATCCTGTGCTGGTGGTGTTAGCCTCGAGTCTAATTGGGAAAATTTTACTGTCCATAGTATTAATGGACTGGAAGCCAATTCATATATGGCTGCATATGTGGCCACGTATGAGTCTATGTATGTGAATTTCGGGAGACAATATGTATCCTTAGAGCGTATTACTGGAAATAGTGTCAGGGAACCTAGTTTCTACAATTTGGGGATGAAAAAAACTTTTTTATTACTTTGCATTATACCCTCCTTTTATCCCTAACCCCTGTCCCCCCGTAACAATTTAAACAGTAGGCGGTCAAAATTTCTGTGCACAAGGATCTTTCTTTTTCTCTAATATACACACACACACACACACACACACACACACACACACACACGAGTTTCAGATCAGATTTTCTACATACTGTTTTACTTTTATTAGAAGGGAAATTTCTCTCTTGTGGCTAAATCTTTGCACCCTAAATTTTTCTAAAGTCTGCTTTTATGACTAAGCTATAAATCTTTAAAAAGAGAGATTTACAGTGGAAATGCCGACTTCTTTGTATTATATCAGGTCAAAATGTCTAGCTAATTGGTATGCATTTGTTCGTGCATATGTCATAAACCAGGATTATGTTTTAGCCCAGGCCTTATATGTGACCACACATGGGGCACATAGGTGTGGTCCAGTTCAGATGTGTTAATGTTTTTCTTTTTTTATGGTAAATTGGATAGTATGGGGCATTGGTTTGGAAAAGCATGTGGGCCAGGCAGGCATTTAGGATTTATGGCCCTTTACTTAGCCAGTATTACCCTTATCTTTCCTCTACCATATCGACCTGTATCCACTAGGGGACATAAGAGCACCTACTAGAAGACAAAATGAAAGCCAGACCAGATTAACATTTTAACACTGGACTAGTATGATAGCAGAGACTAATTTTTTAGCTCCATAATTCATAAAGACGTTATACATTCTGTTTAAATTTTAATCATCATGGGAAAGTTTTTAAGGCAGAGTCAGTATTTTATGTTAATAATTATGGAATGAGAACTAGCACGCAGCTAACTAGCAAGTTTGTGCCATCTAACAGCATGCATTTGTTATTAAGTTCCTATGTGGTCTGCTGAAGCTATGTTGACAATGATTCCGAATTTGCAAATTACTTTATACAAAAAAGAATTCTCTTTTAGGTTCAGGAGGTGAGACATCTGGGGAGAACATCTACCATCAAATTCCAAGAAACAAAAATCAGGAGTGGTCTATATTTTGTATCCCAGCCACCTGCTCCAGAGCTGTGAATCCTGAGACAGATCTATAGTTAAGGGCATCACTGTTCCCAGCTTAATGATTCAGAAACTTAGGTTGGATTTTTATTTATTTACAGTTTTCTTTTCTTTTCTTTTCAGATATAATCTACATACAGAAAAAGGCAAAGTGATATAGTGCAATAAGTTTTGACAAATGTACACCCCACATATATCAAGATATAGAACATTTCTTTCATCCCAGAAAATTTATTCCTGTCCCTTCCCACATACCCAGATATTTTCACCACACATTACTTTTGTCTGTTGTAGAATTTAACATAAATGGAATCAGTGTGTAGTCCATTGAACCCAGTTCTTCCAGTCAGCCTAACGTGTGTGAGATTCTTTCATGTTTTTGCATGTATCAGTAGTTTGTTCTTTTTGTTGCAGAATAGTATTCCATAATGTGAACATACCACATTTTTAATGCATTCTCTTGTTAATGGACACCTGAGCTATTCCTAGGTTGTTTTGTTTTACTATTAATGAATAAAATTGCCATGAACTTCTTGTACAAGGTTTGGAAGAACATATTTAAAATTTTCCCTTAGGTAAACACTTAGCAGTTGAATTGCTGCAAGTATTTTGAAGCTCTGTAATTATGTAATAAGCATTTTTGTGTTGAACTCTTTCTTGTCTAATATTGATATAGCCACTCTAATCTTTGTAGTCCTAATATTTGCATGGTATTTCTTTTCTATCCTTTTACTTCCAGCCTTTTTGTTTCTTTATATTTACTGTGTGTCTCTTGCAGACAACATAAGTCATATCTTGATTGACAATCTTTGCCTTTTAATAGAAGCATTTACTTCATTAACATTTAGTGTACTAATATGGTTGAATTAAATTTTACAATTTTGCTATTTGTTTTCTATATGTCTCATCTGTTTCCAAGCCTCTCTTCTTCCTTTTCTGCCTTATTTTAAAAGGAAATCAAATAATTTCTAGTTTACTATTTTAATTCTTTTACTGACTTTTCACCTGTACTTCTTGGCTTTTTTTTTTCCCCCCAGTGGTTACTCCAGCCATTATTATTTATATTCTTTTCATAGTCTACTTAGAGTTAATATACTATCTCACCACCCTTCATTCTTTGTGTGATTGTTTTCATATATAGACATCCCAAAGTATGCTATAATTTTTCCTTAAAATGGTCATATATCTTTTAAGTTAAATTAGAACATACTGACTTATATATTTATATTTATCATCTGTTAACAATTTTCCTTAGCCTAAAAAATTCCCTTTAATGTTTTTTGTAATGCTGGTCTGCTGGCAGTGAATTCTCATTTACCTCAAAATGCCTTTATTTTTCCTTCTTCTTTGGAAAACACAGAATTTGGTGTTTTTAATTTTGAGCCTTGTTCTTTAAGATTTATTTATTAGAGAGAGAGAGCCAGCACGAGCCAGGGTGTGGGGGGGGGAGCAGAGGGAGAGGGAGATGGACAACCAGACTCCCTGCTGAGCATGGAGCCCAATGTGGGGCTGGATCTCAGGATCCTGAAATCATGAACTGAGCCACCCAGGCACCCCTGAGTTTTGTTTTTTAATGCAGCACCTTAAAGATGTCATTTCTTTGTCTCCTGACCTCTGTTGTTTCTAATAAGAAGTTAGCTGTTTCTCCTGTTGTTGTTCCTCCCTCTGCAATGTGTCCTTTCTCTCTTCCTGCTTTTACAATTTTCTCTTTATCTTTGTTTTCCAGCCGTTTGACTATAATATCCATAGATGTGGTTTTCTTCATATTTATCCTTCTTGAGATTCTTCACTGAGCTTCTTGGATCTATATATTATGTTTTACAAAATATTTGGGGAATTTTGATCATGACTTTTTCAAATGTTTGCATAACCTTTTCTCTCTTCTTCTCTAATTACACATATTTAGATGTTTTGGTATTGTCACATAGGTCATGAAGGCTTTGCTTCCCCCCGCCTCTATTTTATCTCTGCTGTTCAGATAGGATGATTTCTGTTGATCTCTCTTGTGTTCACGGACCCTTTTTTCTGCTCGTCTCCAGTCTGCTAGTAAACCTATCGAGTAAGTTTTTCATTTCAGATACTATATTCTCAGGTCTGTAATTTCCATTTGGTTATTTATTATAGTTTCCGTTTATCTTATTCTATTTCCCACCTGTTCATTTATGACCATATTTCCTTTACATCTTGGAGCTGCATGAAAGTTCTTGTCTGCTGTTTTCAACATCTGGGTTTATCCTAGGTTGATTTCTATTTATTGATGATTCTCCACCCCCCTTCTGTTATGGGTTATATTTGCCTGCTTCTTTGTATGTCTAGTTATTTTTTAATGTATAATGGACATTGTGCTGTTGTTGAGATTGCAAATTGTGTTGTCTTCTTTTAAATAGTGTTGAATTTTATTCCAGCAATCAGTTAACTTTCTGTCAGATCAGATTGAATCTTGTAAGGAGCATTTTTTTTTTTTAAATAAACTTTAAACTTTTCAAAAACTGTATTTCTAGAACAGTTTTTAGGTTCATACCAAAATGGAATGAAATTCCATCTGTCTTTCCATTCCATACCAAAATGGAATGGAAAGACAGAGTTTTCATAATGCAGAGTCATCCTCACTATCAACTTCCTGCACCAAAGTGATACATTTGTTAGAGTTGACACATAATATCACCTGTAGTCCATAGTTTATATGAAGCTTCTCTCTTGGTATTATACATTCTGTGGGTCTTGACAACTATATAATGACATGTATCCACCACTGTAGTATACAAAACAATTTTAGTGCTCTAAAAATCCTCTCTGCTATGCTGATTCCTTCCTCCTTCCTTGGCAATCACTGATCTTTATAATATCTCCATAGTTTTGCCTTTTCCATAATTTAGTGGAGTTGAAAGCATGCAATGTGTAGACTTTTTAGATTGGCTTCTTTCACAGAGTGATATGCATTTAAGGTTCCTCCATATCTGTTCATGGTTTGATGGTGCATTTCTCTTTAGCACTGAATAATATTCCATTGTCTGGATGTACCACAGTTTATTTATCCATTCACCTCCAGAAGAGTATTTTGGTTGCTTTCAAGTTTTGACAGATGGTCCTCTACTTAAAATGGCTTGACTTTGAATTTTTCAGCTTTAAGGTAAGGATGTGAAATACATGTCTAGTAGAAACCATACTTCGAGTTTGAGTTTTCTTCTTTTCCTGGGCTAGTAAAATGTGGTATGATGCTCTGATGCCCTCTCAGGATGCTGCAGCAAGCCATAGCTCCCAGTTAGCCATATGAGCATGAGGGTAAACAGTTGAGGCTTACAACCATTCTGTACCCAAACAACCATTCAGTTTTTTACTTTCAGAACAGTATTCAATGAATTATAGGAGATATTTAGTACTTTATTATAAAATAGTCTTTGTGTTAGATGATTTTGCCCAGCTGTAGGCTAATGTAAGTGTTCTGAGCATCTTTAAGGTAGGCCAGGTGAAGCTATCGTGTTTAATAGGTTAGTTGTATTAAATGCACTTTTGACCCAATGATATTTTCAACTTCTGGTGGACTTACCGGGATGTAACCCCTTCATAAGTCAAGGAGGATCTGTATGAATAAAGCTACTTCTGTCTTCTGGTGGAGATTGTAAAGAATTCATATCATTTCTTCCTCAAATGTTTGGTAGAATACACCAGTGAACCCATCTGGAAAAGGATTATTTAACAAACTCTGTTAGAATGGGTGTAGAGTTGCCCCTACTCTAAGACTAGAATAGCCCCACTTCTAAGGCCTGTCCTTTCTGGGGTATCAATGGAGTATCTGAGTATTCAGTGAGGTCTCCCCACTGAGGCTGGGAGGGACATTCTATGTCTCCCAGCTCTACACATTTTCAGGAATCTCTGTATAGCCCCCAAACTCCCAGGCAGCTCTTTTCTGCCTGGTCTTGTAGAGTCTTGTCCTGGTGCCCTGGGTATATGCAGCTTAGTCTTTAGATAAATACTTTCAAAGTTTCATACAAATTTCTGTAGTTCTGTTCTTCAAAGCTCCATTCTCTCTGGTATCCCACTCTTAAAATTCCAGTTACTTCAGCTGTTCCAAACTCTGATCTTTGCTTTCCCAGCTTAGTGAGATGGATGTGCTCTGCTGGCCACCTCCCTATGCCACAGTCTACAAAGTGTCTTCAGACAGATTGTGGGCAATTGTGGAACTCATCTCACATAATTCCCCTCTCTCTAGAATCATAATCCTGCCCTGCCTATTGTCTACCATCTAAAATTAGTTGCCAAATATATTATGCCCAGCTTTAGAGATGTTTATGGTGGGGAAAATATTCTGGTACCAATTACTCAATTACAGCTAAAAGGAGAAGTCTTGTTTGTTTGTTTTTTTGTTGTTTTTTTTTCAAAATGTCTTTGACCAGATATTAAGGTGCACATATATAAGCAAAGACCCCATAAGGCCAGAAAAGCTACTGGAGCTTTGTGAGCTGAATGGAGATTCCAGAGATTATACAGTGCCCTGGAAACAGGAGTTCTGGCCATCCAGAGTGGGAAGACCCCATTGAATAATTGTAGGCACTCCTTTGAGATCCCCAGAAGATCCATGCCTTAGGAGTGGGGGCTACTCTAGCTCCAGAGTCAGGGTAGAAGGTTGGGTTTTAAAAATTAGTTTCCATTTGTCTTGTGCAGAACAAAGAAGACAGGCGTTGTTCCAGGGATCTTTCCATCAAGTTGGCTTGAATAAATTGGTTTACATTAAATAGCGTAAGTTAATGCCAACTGGGTGCCTAAATACGGAGTTAGCACTAAAGGAGTCTTCAGCATACCTTCCATGTGATTTATTAAAGGAGGAAAATTTACAAGGAGAATCTCTTCCTGTGTTGTTTTTCCCCTCTTATGACCACTGGCCATACTTTATGTTTCCAGATCTGGAAAAATCCCTCCAGTGCTGAAAGACTAATGCCCTTTGCCATCTTAATTCCCAGAGCCCCATAAGCACAATGAATTGTTCACTGTATAATTTATTCATTTAAAAAATTAAAATGTTCCGCTAGTGTTAAAAATATTTGTTTTTAAAAGAATGTGTTTATGAAGAAATTTTTTAAAGCCTTTTATCAAGAGTATTTGTCTCATTACATATAAATATTTGTGATCTAGTAGAGCTAGAACACATAGGTTTTTAGAAGGTTGAATACAGTATTTCTATGGTGCTAAACACTGTCTTAGTCTTTAAAGGGAGTATATTGCATACTGGATTTGAAGAAGTAGAGGAGGAGCTACTCTTAAGCACATACTCTGTTTTCTGAAATGTTTCCATTCTTCTATCTGTTCTGTCTTTCATAGGTCATCTAACACACACTCCCTTAGATGACTCTTAAACTGTCACATGTCAAAGAAAAGTAAATGCAAGATAAGGAAATCAACTTGCGTTATTTGAAGTTGGCTAGATTTTCTCTATAAAGCTTTTTTGCATCTTTAATTTCTAACTGCATTTTGTATTTTCACAATAGTAAAGGACAGGAAGAACCATGAGTGTATAATAATTTCTAAAGAAATTACTCAAGAATACTTCATGGAGAAACCACTTGGGAATAAATTTAAAGTTTAGTATGGAATATGCAATGTGCAGTTTCACTGCTGTAGAAGCTTTAGTCCACAGACAAGGTTTCATCTGGAAGGACTTTTTTAAAAATAGTTGAGATAATTTTAGTGCTTTGGAACAAAAAAAAAGAAAGGAGAGCAGTTTGAATCAGCAATTCTTCAGAAGTTTGTGGTAGAGTAATAATAAAAATGTGGATTCTGACCTCAAAAAAGCTGACTAGCATGAATGAGTGCTTATATTCCTTTTTAAAAATCTCATAAATTTTAGGTAAGAATGTAATGGCCCAAACAATATTTCTTTGAATTTGAAAAAGACTGTTTATATAATTCAAATAACTTGTCCAAAAATTCAGAGTTAGATAACTTTTTAAAAAATGGAGCAATCCACTTTTCTGGCATCAAGTCCTTGACAATTAGCACAGTCCTGGGGTCCTCTTGCCTCTTCTACTCATGACTGCCAGGAGGATGGTGCATGTTATCTCAGCTTTTGGCAGATGAAACTGGGCTTCTTAAAGACGTGGACTTCGTATGCTTTTTCCCATTTTCTCAACACCCAACACAACTAGCCTAGTGCCTGGTACATGATAGTTGCTTAGAAAATGTTTTCAGAATGACAAAAATCAATGAGTCTTCTTTAATGCCAAAGACATTATAATGGGGACAGTATGGAAATTTGTTCATTATTTCCTCTCCTAAACATAGGTGATTTGTACTTTTAGAAAATGATGTTAACCCTTTAGTACTTTCCTAAGCAAAAAGTTGGGGAAGAATGTAGGTAAAATTCAGAATTATAGATCACAGCAGTTCTTGCAGAAATTTTTCTTACAGGGAGCCCTGAGTGGCTCAGTCGGTTAAGCGTCTGCCTTCAGCTCAGGTCATGATTACAGGGTCCAGAGATAAGCCTGGTGTTGGGCTCCCTGCCAAGCAGGGAGACTGCTTCTCCCTCTCCCTCTGCCTGCCGCTCTGCCTACTTATGCTTTCTCTCTCTCTCTCAAATAAATAAATTCTTAAAAAAAAAAAAAGAATTTGGGGTGCCTGGGTAGCTCAGTCGGTTAGGTGTCTGCCTTCGGCTCAGGTCACGATCCCAGGGTCCTGGGATCGAGACCCGCATCGGGCTCCCTGCTCAGCAGGGAGCCTGCTGCTCTACCTACTTGTGCTCGCTCTCTATCTCTCTGTCAAATAAATAAAATCTTAAAAAAAAACTTAAAAAATTTAAAAAAAAATTTTTTCTTACCTAAGTCTACCTGCTAGAAAAATTAAAAAAATATTTGAACTCCATAGGTTATCTGGGACCTTTTATCTTGCAGGGCATTTTGATAAAATAGCTGTTCTAACTTATACATATGCATTTTAATGACTTCATAATAATAGTTCACATTGGTGACAGTTTCATATTTATTTGTATCAGTCCCCTCAGGGTATATTTTTAGATTGTGCACGTGCACACACACGTCATACTTTTGCACATATCTTTCTATTCCCTTAGAATAAATTCTTACATGTGAAGATGCTACATTGTATTATATATACATCTTGTACAATTATTGTAAGGATTAAATTAGATAATATTATAAAGCCTTATAACAATGCCTGATGGTACAATCTCAAGGGTTTTTGGTAATAAGGTTATTGTTGGTTGTTTTTATTATCTCAGTCTTCCCACTAGACCTTGAGTCCCTTGATAAAATAACTGCTGCAGTTAGAAAAACATCAGAGATCCCAACTCCAGGTGGCTTGAACAATAAGTAAATGTATGATTCTTTATTGAATAGTAAGGACATTCCATGACAGGAAGGTCAGAGGAGGGGTGAGTTCAGCACTGGCTAATAGAAAATCTCAAGAGTATCATGAAGAACTAAACTGTGGCCTTATGTGCCACCTGCCATCCTCAGTGAGTCAGCTTTGTCCTCAAGCCAGGCCTAGTCACTGATACAGTGCTTACCCTGGCTCCAGTAGTCATATTTGAATAAAAACAAGAAAAGATCTAGCTCTTAATAAGGGTCTATATTTAAGTTACTCTTTTAACCTCTCAGTAAGGAAGGCCTTTTCAAAAGCCCCTAGCGGGTTTATCCTCGTATTTCATTTGCCATCATTGCATAAATGGAATGTGACCACCATGATAGGCTTAGACCATTATTTTTCATACTTTTTGATCATGATACACAGTAGGAAATACATTTTATACCATGACTAAGACACCCATCACCCATATATTTATGTATATGTATATGTCTTTCATAATTAAAAATAAAAGCTTCTCAAAATAATACCCATATACATGATAAAGTTAAATATGATTTTATTTATAATTAAATGTTTTTTAACCCTCAAATACAAAAAAAAATTAGAAAGATTTAATTCAATGTATAGTTAAAAGGTTCATGAATTTGTTCCAGTCTAGAATATATGAGGACTATGAGCATATTATGATACACTATTGAGCCTATTCTTTTAAATTCTGATCAAGTCAAAATTGAAAATACTTTTTTACATTAATAGGTCACTGTGAGTGGTAAAATAATCTTAGTAATAATTCATACAGACAAGACTCCTGAGTGAATTTTATACTCAAGGAGATGGGATATACAGTGCCGGCATACCAGGGGTTGGGATCATTGGGAACCATCCTGGAAGCTGGCCAGCACAGAATATAGAAAGATAAGACAACTAAATGTAGTGTGTGATCCTGGGTTGAATTTTGGATGGGAAGGAAAAATGCCGTAAAGTAGAATTGGGACAATTGATGAAATTTGAGTATGGGTTCCACATTAGATAATATTACACTGAGGGGATAACTTTTCTACAAAAGTTTTTATTATTCTACAGTGGTATGTAAGACAATGTCTTTGTTATTTGAAAATATACACTGAAGTATTTATTTGAAGGAAAGCTAAGAAAATTCCTTGCAAGCTTTTTTCTGAATTTGAGATTACTTCAAAATTTTAAGTTTAAAAATTCCAAAAGAAGGGGTTTTTCACCTGAAAAAAAAAATATGTATGTGGTTCTTGAGTTCACATATCCTGAATGCATCATATTCTTCTAATATACTGTTGGAGTTTTGTTTGCTAATATTTTGTTGAAGATATTTGTACCTATCTTCACAAATATATTTGTCTATAATTTTCTCTCCTGATGTTATCTTTGTTTGGCCCCTACTTCAGGGTAATGTTGGCCTCAAAGAACTAGGTTGGAAGGGTTCCCTTCTCTTCTATTTTCTGAAAGAGTTTGAGAAGGATTAGTGTTAATTCTTTTTAAATGCTTGGTAGAATTCATCAAGCTCTCTGGTCCTAGACTCTTTGTTGGGAGATTTTTGGTTACTGATTGAATCTCTTGTTGTAAGTCTGTTCAGATTTCATTTCTTCTTGAGCCCATTTTTGGCAATTACTCTGTTTCTAGAAATTTGTCCATTTTTTACTCCTTTGCAGTTTATATTGAACAAGAATGTATTTTTACATTGTATAAGTACCTATGATTAGTTTTATGTGATGTTATATTTAAACTACACAAAATAAATGTCCTAAAACTGCCTTCCCTTGCCTTGCATATCTGACCTAAAATACATTTATCACGCTGATATTTTGAGCATTCCAGTTGCTTCACATCCTTACCAACACTTGGTATTTTCCATCTTTTGCATTTTAGCCATTTTGGTAGGGATGTTCCAAGTGTTTTTGTTTGGTTTTTAATTTTGCAGGTTTTATACTGTCATGTACAAGAACATTACTATCACCGGTATATCTGGCGTCAGATATTTTTATTGTTTTGTGTATTTGTAAATCGTTTTTAAATCAAGTTTATTTTAAAGTCTTACTGTTATTTTTTTTCTATTTAAAAAGTATCTCAAGTCAGATTGAATGGAGTTAGTACTTTCTGTCCTTTTCGTCACTGTTAACACTTCCAAATCTGGTAATGAGCTTGCTTCATTATTCTTTCTTTTTCTTCGAAGTTTACAATGATTCTTTTTTTAAAAAGATTTATTTATTTATTTGAGAGAGAGAGAGAGAGAGCAGGGTGGGAGGGACAAAGGGAGAGGGAGAGGGGGGATCTAAAGCGGACTCCTCGCTAAGCATGGAGCCCAATGTGGGGCTTGATCTCTTGATCCTGAGATCATGACCTGAGTCAAAATCAAGAGTCAGACACTCAACCGACTGAGGCACCCAGGCGCCTTGAAGTTTATCATGATTCTTAAGGTCAACTTGTACTAACTCAGTTAAAATATTACAACTGCTCATAATTTGAAAAGTGTTATAATCAGTAACATCCTTTCTGAAAAAGACACTGAAAGTTTGTAACTAAACTTGGTTGTAAGAATCAGAGCTTTGCCATCCGATGATAAACTTCTCATGCTTTTTTTGATACTTTGCTTCATAAATCTGTAGAGTTACTCTTTAACCTCTCCATCAATCATGACCATCATTTATCAGAAGATCCAATGAGATTTCCATGAACAAAACACATGTTCCTGGCCAATTTATGTACTCCTCTCACATGATATTCTCAATTGGCTGCGTTATTTATTGCACTGTTCATTCCATGTTGAGAATATGTGCAACACACTTGATATGGTCTATTTCTTTCTTGACTTTTTTATGCTGGTGGCAAGCCAAATTAACTTTATGACCCTCTAATTGGTCAGAACCCTCAGTTTGAAAACCACTGATTTTACTGTTATCATCTGCTGGAGTGGGGCCAGCCTCTCCAAATCATATGGCCTTCCAGAGGTGGAGTAGATACAGGAAACACAGCCAGGCTTCTGTTTGGAAGGAGGAAAAGAGCGTTGGAGGTTAGAGGTAGGATAGGCAACCAAGATTGTCCAGCTACAGGGACTGCTTACTACTTACTTAGCTATCCCAAGCGTCTGGTGTGATTTGACATATGTGGAGTTGTTTGCCTTTATTCTAATGGCTCCCAACTATTACTTTTAGTTTTTCCTGTTTGTTCATAGTTTTGTCTCTTTCCTCAGATATTTTTCTTGTTGATATCATTGTGCTTGCCACTATGTTGTCCATCATCTCCTACCCTCTCATTTTTAAAAGCCCCCTTTTCATTTTGCTGCTTCTCATCTACTTAGACCAAGGAAAGACTATCCAGCTTCTTAAATGTTGTGGCTCAAAAGAAATCAGGCTCTCGGGGCACCTGGGTGGCACAGTTGGTTGAGCGACCGACTCTTGGTTTTGGATCAGGTCTCATCTCAGGGTTGTGAGATCAGACCCCATGTCAGACTCCATGCTCAGCATGGAGTCTGCTTGGGTTTCTCTCCCCGCCCCCCAATAATAAAATCTTTGTAAGAAAAAGTAATCAGGTCCTTAGCAAGGTCTTAGGTTTTTCTTTATGATCCTTTTCATGATTATGTTTGCTTATTAGGATTTTTAAAATTATGTCTGTGGTTTTTAGCTGTGGCCTAGATAACCAACCAGGTTATCTCTGAAATATAAAAGTACTCCTGCACGCTTCAGTCTTTCAGAACAAAACTTCTACTCTTATTAAAAGATAATAACATAATCACAATACCTAGGGACTCTATTTACTGTATGGTCTTCCTGGGAGTTTAAGGTTATCAAAATTAACCTTGTTTTCTTGAAACACATGGAGAAGGATGCTGACCCACAGTTTCACATGTGGGAACAACTAGAGGATCTTTAACTTTAGAATTACGAATAACATCAAGTATATTATGAGGTACTCATCAGTTAGCCAACAAATATTTACTTTCAAATACTGTCTTTTATAAATTCTAAGATGCACATTTTCTTACATTCTAACATTTCTGAAATCAGGATGCTTCTGAACAATTAATGGTGTCTTACAGTTGCTGTTGGCTTCATGGCAAATCCTGGTGTAGTTCCTGTGTGTCCTCAGTTGTTAATCTTGGAGTCATGACTGAACAGCAGACCCTTCACTGTTTTAGTCAACAAACTGTTGAACAGTAAAACATGTAAGGACCTTTAAGGAAAGAATAGTTTTGTTGTTGTCCAGAGTCTCTTCTGTTGATACTTACTTAAGATTAAGATAGAACCACTATCAAAGCTTACAGAATGAGCATCGGAAGCTTTAAAGAAAATCTGACACTAGAGAATATTACTCTTTCAGGAAATGCTACATTACCTAGGATCTTAAGAGAGTAAAAGACAATAGTGAATGGAAAAATTTGGACATCTAAGACTCTGAGTAAAAAACTTAGACCAGAAGATTTGAATGCTGAATGTGAAGAAATTTTAGGAATACCGTAACCAGTTTAGATTGCTTATATTTTCTTTTTTATCTATGCATGATGGATGATTTAAGAACTTTCTAAATAAGTCTAAAAATTCTTTCAGTTCAAAAAATAAAAATTTCAAGTAATAAAGTGTTGTGTCATGATTTAATAGGCACTGTATTTTCTTTCTTAGTGGTAAATAACAGTGCATCTTATAAGCAATAGTATCTTTAATGTGATGAAACATGAGACTTTGATTTGCTGTAAGACTTATTGTATATTAATGTATACACTATACTATAATTTACTCTCTCTTCTCTTAAGAAGAACTAAGGGATAATATACACATGTAAGTGAAGATAACACTGCCAGGTACTGTGTGAATGATGGAGACCAGTATGTCTCAACTTGTGCTCCTGGAACCAGCAGCAACAGCATCACCCGAGAGCTGCTTAGAATGCACATTCTCAGGCCCCCCATCTAAACCTACTGAGTCAGAAACTCTGGGTAGGCGGCCTGGCAGCCTGTGTTTTAACAAGCTGTTCAGGTGATTTTGAGGGCAAACTAAGGTTTGAGAACCACTGCTCTGGTAGAATTCTGGGAAAGCAAAAATTACTGGCGCTGTTATATTGAAGTTAGGTGTATGAGTGATTTAGAGAGTAAGAAAACAGATTCCTTCAGTTCAGCTCAATTACATACTAACCATATGTTTAAGAAAAATGAAAAAATTTATTATGCTGTGTCTCAGCCAGCTACCAGTAATATAGGTATGTAAGAAATAGTCCAAAAACTGCATGTCCTTCACTTTGGGTTGACATTTGATCTTTGTCTTTTTTTAGCACGATGTATCTCAGACTTTACTCAAGGCAACACTGGACAGTGTTGTAGAAGAATGTGTCAGCTTTGTGGGAGTGGATATTAACATCTGTTCAGAAGTTTTGTTAAGGTGAGACACGAGGTCTATGGCTGAAGATCACAGAATCTTAAGTTTAACTGACTGATATTCAGTTCAAATTTAGCTAAAATAAGGAGACGTGTAAAGTTGTCAAGTATAGAAAATCTATGAGATCGTACATTGCTTGAGCTAATCAGTTTGAGGGGAAGACATCATTTAAGAAAAGAATTGTAACAATTCATATTATCATTTTTAATACTGCAAATCTAAAGTGAAGAACATATGGTAACCATTGAGTGCATTAGTGTTGCTAATAGAATTTAAATAAGGTTAACGTGGAAAAGAGCTGTTTCCCACCACATGAGAGTAGGTATTTTTCACCAGTTCAGTCTTGTGCATACATCTGTCAAAGCTGGCAGTAACCGAAAGATAAATTCTGAGGGTTCAAGCTATGGTTACCATATTTTTACCTTGATTCTGCAAGTCACGTATCAAAATCCTTATCGTACTGTAATCACATCTTATATGCTCTGTCCTCTTTTACTGTGGTTATAGAAGAGCTGCTTTTTTCGTTCACAGTTTTGCACTTGTGTACACAAGTCTGCTGATGCAGCATGAAATTCTGGACCTCTGTAAAAGATCTGGACTCTTTTGCTTTGAGACTAGGATAGCAGAA
This sequence comes from Zalophus californianus, assembly GCF_009762305.2. NCBI lineage: Eukaryota > Metazoa > Chordata > Mammalia > Carnivora > Otariidae > Zalophus > Zalophus californianus. Next base: position 74,659,024 of record NC_045602.1, read on the forward strand.
AATATCCCTTACGTTTTAAGGTGTTGCTTTTCTACCACAGCTACAAACATTCCATAATTTTATGTATGGAATTCAATAATAGAATTAAAAATCTCTTAAATTGTAATTTTTTAATTAACACCAAGCAAACTACCTAGTATTACAGTTTTTATACTTTTATACTAACCATGACATTCATGGATAAGTACCTTTCTGTAGTTCAAGTCTTTACGTTAATGAGAACAGGCTGATTAAAAAAAATAGGGTAGTACAATGCAACTGTAGCTGTTGTAACTTTTGCTGCTAACTCACTTTGTAAACAAAACAGGAATAGGCAGAATTATTACTTGCTTCATAAATACAAGGAATGTGAATAGTATAGAACTGTGGGGAGCAGTTCTTTTTCTTGTACCAGTGTGAACCAGTTTACCAGCATCTTTATGAGAGCTACTGGTTTTATCATTATTCTGCATTCTCTTGTCCTTGTCTCCTCTTGGACAACTCTGTCCCCCTTTGTCTCTTTTATTTAACTCCCTTTTGGAATACTATTAGAACTCTTGTGTCTGCCACATTACTCGTTTTTTTTACTTTTTCTAGGCATATTGCAGGACTTAATGCCAACCGAGCCAAAAGTATTATTGAATGGCGAGAGAAAAATGGGCCCTTCGTCAGTCGAGAGCAGCTAAAGAAAGTGAAAGGTCTGGGTCCAAAATCTTTCCAACAGTGTGCTGGCTTCATCAGAATCAACCAGGATTATATCCGAACATTTTGCAGGTGATTAGTAAAGTATCTGCTCAGCGTTCTGTTTTCACTCTCCTCTTTTACTATTGCCCCTCCTGCTTACTGTCCTCAGTCCTAGGTGTCCATTTGTTCATTCCTTCCTTCAACATGTGTTGACTCTCTAATCTTTGCTAGGCACTGGGAATCCAGCAGTGAACAAATCAACAAATTCCCTGCTCTCATGAAGTTAAATTTTAACTAGTAAAATAAATAGTTTCAGATGTGTAAATTATACAAATTAAAACAGAGATGTGACACTGTCTTGGGGAACAGTATGAGTTGATTACGCTTTATATGAGTTATTCACTGAAATGTTATTTGAGCCTAATTTTGAATGAAATGAAGGAGCTAGGCACACAGGGATTGGAAGGAAAGCATTCTACGCAGAGCATATAGTACATGTGCGGAGTCCCAAGCATGACCAAATGTGGGGTATTCAGGAAATGAAACTAAGGCCAGTGTGATTGTAGCATCCCAAGTGGGAAGAATTTGTACAAGATAAGGTGACACAGAGGACTTTACAGTGGCCACTTTATATTGACAGCTGTTTCCCTATGTGTAGTTGGGCCTCCCCATTCCCTCCTCCCTGAAAACTGACCAAAGAATAATTATCAGTTGTGTAGATTAAGAACTAAATTCTTGCCCTTAATTGCTAATCCTGGTAGCACAAAAGCAAAGAATTTGGGTAAACTTCCTAAACATTTAACATCATGAAAGAATAGTGGGGTTTTTTTAAAGATTTATTTACTTATTTTAGAGAGAGAGAGAGTGTGAGTGGGGGGAAGGGCAGAGGGAGAGTGGGAGAGAGAGAATCTCAAGCAGATACCCCTCTGAGTGCAGAGCCTGATGCGGAGCTCAATCCCAGGACCCCAAGATCATGACCTGAGCCAAAATCAAGAGTTGGCTGCTTAACCTGAGCCACTCAGGCATCCCGAAAGACTAGTTTTTATGTATTTACTACTTTGGGACTACCTGTTTCATTCATATTATTTTTTTCTTCTGACAAAATTGTAATAGAGGTAATATGGAAAAATAATCTTTATTCTGTAAAAGACTAATGAGGGAAAACCAGCCCTGCTGGATGATGATAATAATAATAATAATACAAAATTATAGTTACATAACCATTTAGTTTTAATGTAGAAATGGAAGAGAAGAGAGTCTGAAATTCACCAAAACAGGCAGAATTTAGTTTATGATAAAGAAGTTTCAAACAGTGGGGAAAATTGATTAACTGTCCAAGAAGCAGTCTTGCGACAACTGGCAGGAATTTGATATGCCTAGGGGAAGCTCTAGTTCTACCTTATATCTTATACCCAAATACAACCCAGATGGATCATAGACTTAAATAGAAGTGAAACTGTAAAAGTACCAGAAGAAAACATGGGTAGGTTTTGCAGAACATCGGACAACAAAACCTAGAAGCTGGAAATAAAAAACAATTGATAAAATAATCCCATGTTTCTTAGTTTATATGTTTTTGGAACACTTGGTTAGAAAATTCACACAGTATAAAAAAGAATAAAATGAAAAGTAAAGGGCACCTCAACCTCTCACTTCAAAATAGTTTCTTACATATTGCTTTCTGAAAGTAAATTTATACTTAGATCAACTTGTATCTTTATTATTTAAAAATGCATATAGTAGGGATTGTGCTGTCCAACTATTTGAAACTTGCTTTATTTGTTTCAGTAATATATCTTGGACTTCTTTCCACATATTACATATAGATGTATGTCATTATATATAATGTCTGCATAATATTTAATTTATGGGTGGGCCATAATGTAATTGGTGCTGTATTGATGAACATTTGGGTTGTTTTTAAAGCCGTATGTTTTTTCAGCTGATAATGAAGTACTTGAAAATTCATGACTGTTACATCTTGATAGGTCAGACCTTTATTCAGAATGGACTACTGCTATCTCATTGAGTGTTTTTTGCTTTGAAATCTATTTTGTTAGCAATGTTGCTACATTTGCCTTTTCAGTATGCTTGGTATTTTTTTTTATTTTCAAACTTTCTATGACATTTAATTTTTGATACGACTCTTATAGACCAGTAGATTTCATGGTTTTCAATTTTATATTCATACCTTCACATTTATTGTATTTATTGATACGTTTGGGCTTAATCTTATATCTATTATATATTTTCTCATCATCATGCTTTCTGATTTCCTTTCATGCTGTTTGTTAGATTTCTCAGCTAACAAGTTTTCCCACCTCATTTTTATCTCCCCTTAGTGATTGCAAGTCGTATGTCTTTTTTTCTGGTGATTATCCTTAAGTGTCATTTGGACTGGCTTCTGCAGTTAATAGGTGTCTCTGTCCTCCTCCTGGAGAAGACTAGCACCGTAGGACTTTACCCAGCCTTCTTCTCTTCAACTGTATGTCCCATGAGGAGATGACCTGGGATTTTAATTTTAGTTTCAGACTTCCTTTATATATATTTCCATAAATCATGAGCAGTTAATAAGTTTTTATAGTCTCTGTGCCCATCACTGTTTCTTGTAGCCCCCATTATCACTTTTCTTGAACTTGTTGTTTTTGCCAGGAGTATATCCTTAAGAAATTCTTTTCAGAGAGGGTATATTATATGGGTTATACTTTAGTCCTGACATGTCTGAAAATGATTTTAATTTACCCTCCTATATGAATGCTAGTTTGGTGAGATATATGATTCTAGATTCAAAATCATTTTCTCTCAGAACTTTTAAGATAACTGGTTCACTGTGTTCTGGCATCTGATGTTTATCAATGAGAAATCTGATGCCTGTCTGATTCTAGTTCCTTTTGAGGTAATCTGTTTTATATTTCTCTCTTGATTTTAAATCATATTTTAAAGTTGCCCCACAATATGTCAAACCTGAGTCGTTTTCCATTCATCCTATTTTGTACTCAGTAGGTTCTTTTAATTTAAGAACTTGTAATTCTCTTCAGTTCTGGGAAATCATCTTCTCTTTCTCCTTCTCTTTTTTTTTATTTAATTTACTTACCCTCGTTTTTCTCTCTTCTCTTGTAAAATGCCAATTATACAGGCTGAATCAGGATTGTGTTTGGCTTTAAGTAACAGGAAACTCTATTAATAGTGTTTAAATAAATACGTGATAATTTCTATGAGACGAATGGTCAGACTGTGGGTGCTGTTTGTGTGTATTTGCATGGCAGAGAAATAAACACATTTTAAACACTTCGTTTCTTCCCAACCTTCCCTCCCCTCCCACTCCTTGACTTTTTAAATGGTTACAGTAGTCAGCAAACTGAATCTGCCGGTCAAGTTCAGGGAGTTGCTGTGACATCTTCAGCAGGTGTTGAGGTCACAAATGAGAAGCAGGGCAAGAAGAAGAGCAAAACTGCAGTGAATGTTGTGCTGAAGCCAAATCCTTTGGACCAAACTTGCATTCACCCGGAATCGTATGACATAGCAATGAGGTAAGTCTGAGGCCCACGTGAGAATGCTCCGCGGCCAGAGTGAGTTCCCTACAGCAAATGGCCTTTGTTTTGGCACAATAGAGATTTAAAAAATATGACCATGTTTAACATGACAACATTTTTCAGAAGTTCCACATTGCTGAGTTATGTGGCACATTATTTTATTTCAGTGAGGAATGAAACCATTATTCCTGGAGCAGTGTCAAGCTAATAAACCCTGGTACTAATGGTGAAGTGTGTGTAATGGAAATTGCATGGCACTCTCCTCTGTTTGTTTTGGAAATTAACGAGACACAAATGACTAGCACCTGGCCTAAAGCTTGTGCTTATCTAAAGATAAAGCCCTTTTGAAAGTAAACAGCCAACTCTCAGATTTCTTAAGAAATATTGCCCTGCAAAGTTATTAGAGTCTAAGAAATGATGTACTTTTAATGAGCATACATTACACAGAATGATATGGGGGAGGTTTTTTGAGTACAAGGAAAAGTTTAATGTAAGGCATTTAAAAGAAAAAAAGTTTTAATACCACATTTAATTAGTTAAAAAATTTTAATTCGTTAAAAAACAGTGTCTTGCTACATCACTAAATATTTTAAGACTTAGTGAGTTAAATGACAGTGGGTTTAAAAATAGTGAATATTTTAACTTTCACTGGATCTAGAGATTTTTAGCTTGTTTTGAAAAAGTTTCTATTTGATTATTTTAATAAATGTAATTTGTTTTCCTTTATTTGAGAGAGAGAGTGTACGGGAGGTGGGGGGGTGGTAGGGCTAGAGGGAAAGGGAGAGAGAGAATCTTAAGCAGGTTCCACACCCAGTGCAGAGCCCGACGTGGGGCTCGATTTCACGACCCTGAGATCTTGACCTGAGCCGAAACCAAGAGTCAGACGCTTAACTGACTGAGCCACCCAGGCATCCCTTGTTTCCTTTCTTGTATTTTTATTTATATATTTTTTTTAAGATTTTATTTATTTATTTGACAGAGACAGAGTGAGAGAAGGAACACAAGCAGGGGGAGTGGGAGAGGGAGAAGCTGAACAGGGAGCCCGATGCGGGGCTTGATCCCAGGACCCTGGGAACATGACCTGAGCTGAAGGCAGACGCTTATCGACTGAGCCACCCAGGCGCCCCTCCTTTCTTTTAAAAGTGTTTAAAATTATAGACTATAGCACATCATAGAGCACTTGGGAAATAGAAAAAAAAGGAGTAAAGAATAATACTCTGCCAACATCAAAACAGTGGTACCTGTTTTTCCCCTAGGATTTTGTTATAGAAAAATTTAAACATAAAGAAAAATAGAAGAAAAAAGTTTACAATGAATTCCTATGTACCCACACCTAGATTTTAGTATTAACATTTTACTATGCCTGTTTTCTACTTACTTATCTGTCCATCTGTTTGTTCATCAGTCCATCTTATTTTATGCATTTCAAAGAAAATTGCAGATATCAGTATACTTTCAGCTAGTACTTCAGTATACATATCATTAACTGGAATTCTATAATTCTTAACAGTATTTTTTCTTCTGAGGTAAAATTCACATACAATTAAATTTTAAGTGTGTATTAGCTGAGTTTTGGCAAATAAATACCTACATCAGTCTAACCCAAACCCCTCTCAAGATTAAAAATAACAAAACAAAACAAAACCAAACCTTGCCATCATCCTAAAATCTTCTCTTAATGCCCCATCTTAGACAATCCCTGCCCCAGCCTCCTGGAGCTAACTGCATGTTTTAATTTGTTCTGCCAAAGAATAGTTTGCCTCTTCTAGCGCTTGCTATGAATGATACCATACGGTTGTACTTTTGTGTAAGACCTCTTTCAGCATAAAGTTTAGAGATTTTTATCTATGTTGTAACAAGTATAAATAGCTTGTTTCTTTTTATTGGCTAGTATTTCATTGTATGAATAGACCACAATTTATTCTCCTTGTTGAAGTACCTTTATACATTTCCAATTTTTGCCTTTTATGAGTAAAGCTGCTATGAACATTCTTGTACAGTTTTTGTTGATGTTGACATTTGCTTTCATTTTTCTTGGAAAAATACTTAGGAGAGGATTTGCTGGGTCATAAGGTAGGTGAATATTTTAGTTTTCTTAGAAACTTCTAGACTTTACTCCAATATGGTTGAACCATTTTACGCTTTCACCAACAATATATGAGTTCTGGTTACTTCACATCTTCACCATTATTTGATGTTAGTCTTTTTAATTTTAGCCATTCTCGTGTGTGTGTGGTAGTATCTCTTTATGGCTTTAATTTGCATTTCTCTGGTGACGCTGAGCACTTTCTCATGGCTTATTGGCCATTAGCATACCTTCTTTTGTGAACTCTGTTCTTATCATTTAGCCATTTTCTGATTGAGTTGTTTACATTTTTATTAATGGGATGTGGGCATTTTTTTAAATGTATTCTGGGTTCTAGTTTTTTGTCAGTATATGTTTCACAAATAACTTGTCTCAGGTTGTTGTTTACTTCTTTATTTTCTTATTGGTGTCTTTTGATGAGCAGAGGTTTTGAATTTTGGCAGTGTCTACTTTATCAATATTTCTCTTTTATAGTTATTGCTTTCTCTGTCCTGAGAAACTTTTGCCTACCTCAAATCATAAATATATTTTTCAGTGCTTTCTTCCAAAAGCTTGGTGGTATCAGCTTTTGCATTTAGGTCTGTGATACACCTGAGGTGACATTTCATGTATGATTCAAAATAGGGGTCAAAGTTCATTTTCTTTTTCCATTATGAACATTTACTGATTTTGGCACCATGTTAAAAAAACAACACAACTTTTCTTTTTTTACCCATTGCTCTGGTGACTGTTGAAAATCAAGTGACTGTGTAAATGTGCATCTATTTCTTTTTGTTTCATCAACCTGTTTATCAATTCCATACTATCTTAGCTATACGCCGAGTTTTGAAGCAGATAGTGTAAGTCCTCCAACTGTTTTTTTTTAAATATTGCTCTGACCATTCTAGATGATTTGCATTTTCCTATATATTTTAGAATGAGATTATCAATTTTCATTAAAAAAACAAAAAACCTGGTGAGCTTATGATTGGGATTACATTGAGTCTGTAAGTGAATGTAGGAACAGTAGATGTCTTCATAATACCTATTGAGTCTTTTGACCATGAATTTCTATCTTTTCACTTATTTTGGTCCTTCCTCTCTCTCAGAAGTGTTTTAAAATTTTCATGTACAGGGCTTGCATTGTCTCTTATTAAATGTATTTTATATTTTTCAACATTATTATAAATGGAATTTTTTAAATTTGTTGCTAATATGTAAAAATACAATTGATTTTTGCATAGTAACCTTGTGTCTGTCAGCCTTGCTAATTCACTGACTAGTTCTAGTAGGTGTTTGGAGATTCTTTAAGTTTTCCTGTGTAAACAATTAAGTTATCAGCAAATAGATGAAAGCTTTACTTCTTTTTTAATTTTAATGCTCTTTATTTCTTTTTCTTGCTCATTGCAATGTCTAGGGCCTTCAGTACTGTATCGAAGAGTAGTGAGAGTGGGCATCGTTGTCCTGTTCTCAGTCTTAGCACATGGTCCTCATTTTTTTTAATATAAAAAAATTATGGTCTCATAGTAATTATGGTAATGTTTGTTATTTGAGAAGATGCATATGGATTTTATACACATCTTGCAAAAACTGACATCTCTTTGGGTACTAAATTAGCATTTTGTTACATGCAAATCAGTGCCTTTTTTTCAATGTCTTTTTTAATGTACATTTTTGTTTGTTTTCATAATATAGTTCTAATATAGTTCATAAATTTTTCAACTTGCTAATATAAGCACAAATTTTTTATTTCTGCCTATCTCTCTTTTAAAAAGCTGAGTAATATTCCATCACATGATTGAACTGTAATTTATTAGTAGCAGTACTAGTAGTGGTTCCTTATGATGGATTCCTAGAAGTGGAATTACTCTTCCAAAGGGTTTGAGAGTTTATGTGGCTCTTGATATACATTGCCAAGTAACGTTCTAATTTATAATGCCACCAGCAGTGTTGAAGCTTAAGAGATCTTGAATTCTTCCTGTTAAGCAGGACTTTTCTGCCAATTTTTACACTTTCTGCATGTGGAGCATAAAAGCCCTACCAGTAACTTCACCCTTCTGTATGCTTCCTTTGGGAGCAGACTTGTCTCTCAGGAGGGTACTTACAGACTATTTCATGGGAAATTTTGTTTACATGAAGTTCAACTCTCAACCTTTAAAACCTGGCAACAGAACTAGCAATTTATCTAATTAAACTTACCATCCCCATTATCCACCTTGAAACTGTGATAGTCCTTTCTGGCTTTTAACATACTTAGTATAGACATCATAGACGTCGCTCAACATAGGTAGTTCATACTTTCATATAGTGTTACACAAGTGTCTTTCCAGGGAAAAAAAGCTCACTAAGGTTATGATTAGTCATCATTGGTTTGACCTCAGTTCTGTAAAAGTAAGTTCCATTGCAGTAAAGTTCATTTTTAATTACATCAGAAAACCGGTAGGAATGTAGTGGCTTTCATGCTCCCCTGCCATAATGTAACTCCCAGAAATACGCCAAGTTGTGAAGCCATTAAGTCTTTTTACTTTTGTATTTATGGTATTCTCTCTCACATAATATTTTAGAAAATTGAGGTCATGATATTTTTTAACCTGAGTTAGAGTCATTTAGTGGTTCTTTAAAAAGTTTACCTTTTTAAACTATTTTTATTATTTTTATTACTTTTTTTTTTAAGATTTTATTTATTTGACAGAGAGAGACACAGTGAGAGAGGCAACACAAGCAGGGGGAGTGGGAGAGGGAGAAGCAGGCTTCCCGCGGAGCAGAGAGCCTGATGCGGGGCTCGATCCCAGGACCCTGGGATCATAACCTGAGCTAAAGGCGGACGCTTAACGACTGAGCCCCAGGTGCCCCTTTTTATTACTTTTTTAAAGTTTTATTTTACCAGTTTTATTTACATGTAGAGATTCTCTAGTAATATTAAAGTACTTTGTTGTATGAGCTGGAATTTTTTCTCATCTGTTTACCTTTTTTATCTCCTTATAATGCTATTTTGTTTTTGAAATATGAATGTTTAGTTTTTATGAAGTACACCTTTTTTTGCTTTTATGCAAGTTGTCCTTCTCTTAAGATAACTAATCTCAGATCAATTCAGTATTTCCCATACTTTCATATTCTTTATGGTTTTGTTTTTTACGCTATGAATTTTATAGTTGATGGTTTTATTTATTACTTAGAATGTACAGAACACTGTGGTAGGGCCTGAAGAATATAAAAAATGAATAGAGGCACTTCATGCTCTCAAGGAATCTATCAAATAGGCTAAAACTATTACTCACAAAAAAACATAATAGAAATCAGTAGTCGGTGCCCTTTGTGAAACACAAAGTCGTTCACAGGACAGAGAGGTCATTTCCCGATGGGGTTTTCTTGTAAGGGCAAGGATGACTTGGAGTGCTTGAACTGAGAAACTGAAATGATAAACTGCCATCATCTGAGATGAAGAAGACTATGGTTGGAGCAAGGTTTAGGGGAGAGACCTGGAGTTGAGTAGAAGGCCTGTTAGGTTTGAGACATCAGGTAGGCAGTTGGATGCATGAGTCTGGAGTGTGGAAAAGCGACTGGACTAAGGATATAAATTTAAGAGTTCTGGGCTTATGCAGGTCCTTAAAGCCATGAGATGGGAAGAAATCACCACAGGAGTGACCCAAGTTTAGTTCTTCAACTTTTCTTTTCCCCCATTCCCTCCCTTAACAGTGAGTTTCCACTTCATCCTCCAGTGTCTCTAGTATTCATGTTATTTTTGCCATTCATAGCCAGTTACTGTCTTTTATACCCTCCAACCTGTCTTTAGCCAACTGTAGTGCTGCCGTTTTAATATAGCCCCTGGTGAGAAGGGTCTGACCACTTCTCACCGACTCCTTGTGCAGTCATCTTAGTCTCAGTCACCATCATCTCCACCTGGATCACAGCTAATGCAATTAGTCTAATAGGTCTCCCTGCTTCTACCACTGCCTAGCCAGATAGTCTGTTCTTAGCACAATAGACAACTAGATCCTTTTAACATGTAAATCAGAGTGTGTCATTCTTCAGCATAAAACCCTACTATCTCTTCCAGTTACCCTCAGAATTAAGGCCAAGTCCCTATAATTGCTCCCTTGCTCATTCTGCTCTACCCATGCTGGCCTTTTTGTTATTCTGTGAACATGCCAAGTCTACTCCCACATTAGGGTGTTTACACTGTCCGGTGCCTCTTCCTGGAACACTTTTCCCCTGGATATCTGCACAGCTAACTACTTCACCTCCTTTATCTCACCAAGACTGCTCACATGTCACCTTGTCAACAAGGCCTACACTGACTACCCTACTTAAGTCTGCACGCCCTTACCTGTAAGCCTGGTAATTCTGATCCCCATTACTCTCTCTGCTCTTTCTCTTTTTTCCACAGCACTTTTCACCTTTATCATACTTTACAACTTATTTATTATGCTGGTTGTATCCTGTCAGTCTCCCTGAGAGCAAGGATCTTTGAATGTATTGCAAGATTGCAGAAGAGTACCTGGAATACAGCAGGCACTCAGAAGGTATATGTTTAATGAATGAATGAGTGAATAATTCTTTCAATACTAGCCTCGGTTAGTGGTGCCATTAACCATTCCCTATGGGACAAGAGAAGAAGACCAAGCCTTTTTATTTATTTGTTGTTTTGGGGCAGGGCTGGTAAGGATGAATGGGAGGAGAAGAGGGAGTTATAAAGGGAGGGAGAAAGAAGGATACAAGTTTTGGTTTTAGATATATTAAATTTGAGTTGCTAAAATATTCATGAGAATATCTCTTGCAGGCAAATGGAAAGGCAGACCTAGGGCTTAGGAGAAAGGCCTGGACTAGACATGTTGATGTGTAGGATTGGAATTATCAGTGGGAGGCGAGAGATAACGAGTCATGTGAGTGGATGCACTCATGCAAGGAAGCATGTAGAACAAGAGGAGAAGGTGGTTAAGGTCAAAAACTTGGAGGATATCTACATTTAGAGGGCCAGAGGAGGAAGAGAAGGCAGAGCAGATAGAATATGAAAACAGAAGTCATGAAGGAAGGTCAGTAAGTTGATGGTATCAAATATGGCAGAATGGGTAAGTGGTTTAAGGATGTGTTGACAATTGGGGGGTCATTAATTGAGAGAATAATTTCAGAAAAGTGGCAGGATTAGAAGCCAATGTGTAGGAGCCTGGGGAAAACCAAGCAGTAAGAATTAGAGACAGATAATTCTTCTGAGAACTTTGGTAGTGAAAAGAAGGAGCCATGTGATGGAAGTCCAGGAAGAGGTAAGATAAAGGGTGGTTCCTGCTTTTGGCTTGTAGGGAGCAGAGAATGGGGAGACCACAACAATAATACATCTGTGGCCAAAATGAGAGGAGCAAGTAGTAGAAAACATGGTAGAGACAGTCGTAACATTTTATAAAGCTAAAAGACCTTGTTCATTTAGCTGTCATTCCCCACTCCCCACCACCACAATTTGAGGTGAGACAACTAGGCCATAGACCACAAGAATGCCAAGGTCAAGAGTCCTTAATAGCAACCTGTGAGGAGTGAGGTGGGGAGAGAAACAGAATCAAGGAATGGAAGAGTAGTAGGGAAGTATGGGGCAGGATGAGTAAAGATACGGAGACATCTAAGGAAGGGGATTTTAAGGCAGCTTTGAATTTTTCAGTGAAGTAGGCAGTAATTAAGTAAATGTGAGAAGGCCCTGAAACAAGTAAAAGAGATTTAGAACAGAATGGCTTCAAAGGATTACTGAACGAAAATCTATCTGTAGCAATAGGTTTCTTAATCCCATGTTCCACTTAAATCTTCTGTATTATGGATTGTGTATGTGTTTTTCATTGACATTTCCTAAAAGCCTTGCATTATTCCTTACCCTCTCTCTCTTAAAAATATCTGCTGGCGGAGGTGGGTACATCTCTAGGATGAATATAATACTCCTGCTCTATACCCAGTTCTTTAAAATGAGAAGATGCCAAATGTAGTCACTATCAAGTTGCTTCATTTGAAATGCATGTGCCCTCATTCTGAAAAACAACAGAAGGGAATTCTTTTAATGCAATATTCAGGAAATATATCTGCAGCAGAACAGCATAAAATTCTACACACTCTTTGTGAAGAATTCATTTCCTACAGATCCCTTAATATAATAGACAGAGTTTCCTTTAATGGAGGAGGTAATGTTTTCTCCAGAGGAAAGGCAGAGTCTGATTTCAGCCATGTGATGTTGGAGAATAACAGTCAAATCTAGCATATTCCAGATACTCATTTCTTTATTTGTCCTTAGGAAGCACACATAACACGACTTGTTACTTTTCTGTGCTAACATACCATCTTTCAGGGTATGATATCCTTAATCTGAAAGATCATTATGATTACATTTAAATCTGGCTCCAAACTAGCTTTTTAATTGTGACCTAGTTAAAAGATCAGGCTTTGGAGCTAGTTAAGAGCTCAAGATTTGGAGTGCCGTATAGCTGGTTTTACCAGCTGAGTTATTTTAGGTAATTTACTTCACCCATCTGAGACTCTGTATACCTTAAAAAGTGGGAATAATAATATACCAGCCTCATAAGATTGCTGTGAGGTCAACAAGATTATGTTTCTAACGTGCCTAGTAATGAGGAGATGCTCAATGAATGTTTGTTGTTTTTATTGGACTATTAACTATTCCCCAAACCTGACCTGAGACATATTTTCCTGTCTCCAACTCTTTAAACATCGCTTTTCCTCTTTCTACTGGTTGAAGTCTTCTTAAAGACCTAGCCCAAATGTCACCTCCTGCATGAAATCTTACAAAGATACCCCTATCTGGAAATGAGCTCTTTCTTCTGTATACAACTTCTGTGCTTCACAAAGGCCACTTACTAATTATTGCCCTGTGTTACGGTTATTTGTAAGTTTTATCCTATTTTGGCTAAAAATGAAATGTCTAGCTTTATTTCAATCTAGATATTTTTTTCTCTAGCATAAACTGGCTGAGGTCAATGCAGTTGCATAAGCAAAATTGTTGATAGAACATCTAGAGCATCCTTTCTGCTGTTGCCTATCCCACAAGTTGAGTAAGTACTTATTTCAGAATCCCTGGTGGATTGAAGACATTTTCAGACCTCCCCAAATTGAATTCCATGCCTTCACAGAGCATGTGTGTCCAGAGCCTTCCTAGACTTTACAGACTAGAAAACAGAGACAGACCCTGAAAGAGGATTACTTTACTATTTTCTGTCATCATTTAGAAATTGTCACGATGTCCTCATGTGTGAGTGATTTCATTGTGTTGGGTAATATGGGCCATGAGGAAAATTGCTGCTATATTATGAGTAGAATGAAGTCCAGAAACAGCCAATTTAGGGGTTGCCACACCCCATGCCTCTTCTGTTTTTGCCATACCATTTTGGTTGATCAAGAGAGCCAAAGACAAGTATGTGATTTTTCCTTTTTCTTGAATAAGGTGCTAGGAGGTACTGCTTCATGCTGCAGATTATGCTGGTTTGTACATGTCACAGTGAGACCTGGCGTTCTCCCAAAGAATATCCTGCATTGAGAATTTGATTCACTTTAGATAGTTAAGCTTGAAAGTTGTTATGTTCTTGATTTAACTTGAAAAATTCTAGCACTCACTTTAATAAAGCATTAGCTAATATTTAATTGTTACTTCCATTTTGGCCATTATGAAGACATTTAAGAGACTAGTTTCTGGAAGTGGTTAGTAGCCTGCACAGCAGGACTATGACACGCAGCACCACTCTGATGGACTAGGCAAAGGTGTACCAAGAATGATTTGTATCGGTAGCTGATGAGTATTAGCACTACCATCTCCTTTATTACTGCTGAGGTACCCATTTCTGACCTTTACAGTCAGTGCAGAAAAGTATGTTTTCAGAGAGTAAACAACCATCAATTTAAAATTCAGGTCTAGGATGGGAATAATCATATAACATGACAAAATATTTAATTGGGGGGGGAATCTTCTATACAAAAGACCAGTAATGTTTATTCTTAATTTACTAAAAACTTGTGTCAAATTTTTAAGAACAAAAGTTGGTCAAAGGTCACAAACTTTGAGTTATGAGTTAAGTTCTGGGGATCGCATGTACAGCCTGGTGATCATAGCTAACAGTACTGTATTATGTACCTGAAAGTTGGTGAGTAGATATCAAATGTTCTCACCACAAGAAAGAAATGGTAATTATGTGACCGGTTGGATGAGTTGCCATGGTGGTAATCATTTTGCAGTTATATAAATGTATCAGATCAACTGGTTGTATACCTTAAACATATAGTGTTATTTGTCAATTGTGTCTCAATAAAGCTGGAAAAAAAAAAAGAAAAACAAAAGTAAAATTAAACCAATAGATACACAGGATTCTGTGATGAGATAAATGGATAAATGGATCCCAACAGTACTCATAGCCTACAAATAGTTGGGACTAGGGTTTGGGAAGGCCCTGTAGAGTCCTGCCTTGCTCCCTGCCATAGAGCTATAGTAAGTCAAGCCAGACAGTGACAAGTGCCCGGTACTGAAGACCTTTAATGAGTGAGCACATCTTAACCTCTGTTTCTTGCCCATTCCTGTTACAGGATTTAGCATCTCAGAACTCTTCTTTTAGAATTGCATTCAGAGGTTTTGTCACATTCTTCCCAAACTTAGCTTTCTGCCCAGCAAGGAAGGAAGTCTTTTGGCTAATAAGCAGCTGTAATGCAGGGAGTTTAGATTGTTGTTTTAAAAAACAAAACAAAACACAGCAGCAGGAGAACAGTGACATTTGCAGATTTGACATTCATAGTTTTGACTGAGAGCAACCCAGAAGGCACGTGACTTGAGGTGATTTGTAATTTTTCTGAGCGGTAAGTCACTTAGCCTGCTGAGTATGCCTAGCACACCTCCACACATCTAAAATTCACCACGACTTGCTTCTGCATTCGCATGCCAGCTAGCTTCTGCAATGATAAAAACATGTTTCTTTGCGGGAAGCTTGCCTGAAAAGAAACCCGACTACAAATTCTGTAAAATCAATGAAGATTAGGTAAACAGATGTAAGAAATTATTTGCAAATTTGAAAGGTCTTACATTTTTCTGGACTTGCCCACAAGAGTTGGCAGCATTCGGACATGAAAATTAAGGCAGAATCATTGCTGGCTTGTGATAAGTGATGCCTTAGCATGTGTATCAGTCAGTTACTCCCCGCTGTATCTCCTGTGGAGCTATGATTAGAGAGCAGTAGACTGCCTTTTCAGAAAGAGGCACAGCATCATAAAAGGGAAGCCAAACCTAAACTATAAAGATGATAAATGGACAGATTATAAAGGTGATTTTTTTTCTGTCTTGTTAGTAAAGCCCAAAAACATCATACTGTAATTCCCAGGAAGTAGCATTTATCATATCTTCAAAAGTGCCTTCACGAAAGAGAAAAATGATGAAAGAGCATCTACCCACTTGACGAAACTGTGAGGTTCTTAGGAACTGACTGTCATGTCTCATGTCTTACATGCTGTTCCAACGCCCCACCACCACCACCACCACCATGAAGTTTAAGGCAAGGCTGGTAGAGGGAACTAAGAAGTTGAAGAATCCAAGGTAGTGCCTAACTTTTCCCTAGCTCATTCTGGAAACAGTACAGTACCAGACATGTTCAAATCATACCTGTTTGATCTGGGAAAGTGATTTAACCTCCCTGTACCTCAGTTTCCTTCTCTGTTAAATGAGGATAATAATAATACCTATCTCATGGGATTTTATGAGTTAATATATCTAGAATTCTTAGCACCTGGGACAGAGTAAGCTATTGTTGCTGTTAACTACTATTACTGGCTTGTTGTTGTTGTTAAGTTTATTTATTTATTTATTTATTTATTTATTTAAGTAATCTCTACACCCAACATGGGGCTCGAACCCACGACCCTGAGATCAAGAGTTGCATGCTCTTCCAACTAAGCCAGCCAGGTGCCCCCTTATTGCTGTTATTTTTGTTGAGATTGAGGAAGAGCTGTCAAGCTGAGCCATTAAAGAAAAGGGGGTATGGTTTACAACTGTTGGTCTCCCAGGGAAAAATTGCTTTACCATGTGATCGGCTATAATTTGGGTCATTGAACATTGTTAATTAACGTTAACACTGGGTCTGGGGACTAGAGAAAATGCTGTGGTTTCTCTGCTGTGTGTGTGGAGCTGCCTGTTAGCACCCAGTGGAGGAGGAGTGGCAGGGAGTTGCCAGCCAGCCACAGTGGTGTGCTTGCTTCAGTCTCTGTCATCTCCAGCGTATTGGCCCTCTTGTTCTCTCCTCTTCTTCAGGCTTAGATCACTCAGTCTGGAGCCTGAAACTCAGTAGGGTATTGATCTAGTATCCCATTATCTCCCTCCTCCCTTTCCTGTCCCGTCTCGCTATGGATTTTAACGTTAGCCTATCTTCTAACTTTTCTGTGTGACCATAAGCAAATTACTTTGACCTAAATTGCATACTCTTTAAATGGAATAAAAATGACTCTGCCTATTCAGAGGACAACCAGGGGTTTTATGGAAATGACAGATGTTAAGCATTTTCAAAGTCCTTGAAAGGAGGATTCTTTGACGGGACCAAACTCATAGTAAAAAGGCTGTTTTCCCAAGGAGGACAGTCCTTACTCTAATACCTAGGCTTTACCCCCCAGTAGCACCAGAGCTGTTTAATTCCAGCTCTGCCATCTAGCCTAGTGGTTCTGAGTACCACTTTTTCAAATACTCACAAGCACTAACCCACGTTATGGCTTTACAGCCAGTAAATTAAATTATATATGTTCTAAACACAGTGTTTTTGAGCTGTAGAGAGTCTACAGCCTTTGAAACCACTAACTTAATTTTGTCCAACTCATACTGAGTAACTAAAAAAGAGCCAAACTTTTTCCTTTTGAATTTGGTTTGAAAAATAATAATAAATCATTCCCAGGCAGTGTTCCTGGATGCCAAATTTTATCTGGGATCTAAATCTTCTGTCTGCTTTGGATATTTCCCGAAGTAAAGGGTTAAGGAGTGTTAATGAAGAGGTGATCTATGACAGCTTTTACCTAACCTACAACCTTGTGGTCTCAGCTCTGTGACTTTGGGCACATCACTTAATGTGTCAGAGTTTTGACTCCTTTATCTGCAAATCTTTCTCCACAATAAATTTTTGAGAGAATTAAATGAAATCATCTTTATTGAACACTTTAAAAGTATACTTATCTGCATGTAAAATCCTACCTCTAAAAGAACAGATTTAAGTGGAAAAGTATTTATTCTGACATACTGTCATTGCTTAAAATTAGACTTTGTAAGCTCATTCAAGGCAGAGGCTCTGTTATCATCTTCCATAGTCTTCTTCCACAATAAATGAATACTTAATGAGGAAAGCTGAGCATGCTTTTCTAAATTATTTTTCAGAGGCTTCAAAATGCTTCCATTTTGTCACATTCCTTGGGAGAGCCTTGATTTTTTAGCAAGTCTTTATCATTTAAGGGTGTGTGTGTTTATGTATATGTTTAAAACAACCAGATTCAATGGAAAGAGGATGGTCAAGCTGAGTAATACAGGATTGTTGGGGTTTTCTCTGGTTCTTTTTATTGAAGGGGGGTGTTGTTATTTTTAAAAAATGTAAGAAAACTAATTTTCCTTTGTTGCTTGTAAATTTTTTTCTAAAGCAGTTCCGAAAACAGGATTTTAGAAGTCTTTAGAGTAGTAACACATCATTTCAATACATGATGCCTTCCTATTTTTATGTACTCATACTCATTTGGATGTATATGTATATACATTTGGGTTTTTTAATTATATTATCATCGCACAGTGTACCATGACCTAGCAAGTGGTTCTGAAATAGGAAAAGCTACATAAAAATCAATACTACAGGGTGCCTGGGTGACAAATGACTCTTGATTTTGGATCAGGTCATGATCTCAGGGTCCTGGGATCAAGCCCTGCATCAGGCTCCGCGCTCAGCAGTGGGTCTATTTGAGGATTCTCTGACTCTGCCCCTTACTTTGCTCATGTGCACTCTCTCTTGCTCTCTCTCTCTCTCTCTCAAATAAATGGGTAAATCTTTTTTAAAAAAATCACTACTACTTATTCTTTGTGGCATTGGTTATTATTTCACTGATCTTAGATGTTTTGTGTGGTGCAACTATGTAAGCACGTTGTTAACTGGCATTTTTTTATAAAGCCAATTCCCTATACTAAATTGCTAAAATAAAATAAAACAGCTTTCTAAGGATATGTTCTCCTATGTACAATTAATATGGCATACATGCTGTATCCAGTTTCTATGCATGTACACCAGATCTTTGAAAAAGAAGGAAACATTTAGTAAGGTCTTCAAAATTTAGAAGCAGGTAACAGTCTGATGCTTATAAACCAAGTCTTTTGGAAGACAAACTGCATTTCTTAATCTATGACAGCTTCTCCTTTTCAGTTCCTCTTGTTTTTGTTTTTGTTTATGTTTTGTTCCTGCTACTCATAAATGCAAGAGTGTGTTTAGACGTAGGAAATGCTCCAAAGACCCTCCACGTGATACCAAGCCAATGTGACTGAAGATGCCCCCGGCTGCTGCCTGGATAGCTGCATACCATTTAAAACTATACTCTCAGATAAAAGTCTGTAAGGGCTTCCAGGAAAATTCCTTTATCCTGTCTGTAAGGGTTACATTTTAAAAAAGTATCTGCAGTTTTCAAAATCCAGTTAGCTGTAAGTTCTTGTGAAAAATTGCTTGCTGTAAGTTTTTGTGGTTGATTACATGCTAAGAAAAGCCATTTAAACCTTGTCTTCACTGACCTTCCAGCTTCTGCAGTACAGTAGGTTGTTCCATAAATGCACTGTCCTTCCACTCTACTTGAATTTACCAGTACTTGTAGATTTTGCACCAGCAACAATTTTTAAAGATTTTGGCCCAGTTCAGTGTCTCGGTTTCACAAAGAGGTTAGAAGTTTGAAAAGGTTCTTTGATGATTAAAGTGCAACTCATGTTGCTGCCCCTTTGACTTGGCTGCTGAAACAGCAGATGTGGTAAAGCCAGCACACTCTC
The DNA here is from genome assembly GCF_009762305.2 of Zalophus californianus. Taxonomy (NCBI): domain Eukaryota; kingdom Metazoa; phylum Chordata; class Mammalia; order Carnivora; family Otariidae; genus Zalophus; species Zalophus californianus. The sequence continues at coordinate 74,678,288 of NC_045602.1, forward strand.
TTTAAGCTGAACTAAGTGTGCACTGCAATGTGTTCACCTGTCTAAATTCAGCTCCCCGTAGGTAGCTTAAAAGGACCAACGGGTCTTTCTCTTTTGCCACATTGGAATTTATGTTTAGCCTTTAGTATTAAGAGCAGATTTAAAAATATATATTGAATCTGTGGGTTTTGGTGTAACAGATTATTCCTGAACTGTCATTTATGTCCCACCACTTACTCTACAATCACAGTTAGAAGGCCGGGTTTACTCGAAGAGTACAAGCTCTTTTTAAATCACTGAGCATCTCCTTGTATTACAAATTATAACCTGCTTTGTACCTACTTATTTATAAAATGACTGTGCTCTTGCATTTAATGTTTTGTTTATTGATATCATTACAACTGAGTAAAACTAATGGATAAAAATATGCCAGTACAAAAGTCTCCTTTGGAACTGTTGAGAATGGGTAGACAGCCACAGGCACTTTGCCCTTGCAGCATGGTTCTTCAGGCTGTGTGTTGGGCCCCCAGAGCACGTGCTAATAGTAAGTTATTCTTAAAGTGATGGACTTGCATCACTATGGTCCTTCTGTGCTCTGTCAGGTGCCACAGTACTTTAATGTAATGAACCCAGTCCTGGGCTCCCAAACTGAATGGATATATCTGAAATCTTACTAATCTTGAGAATTTCTTACTCTTTTTTTTAAATTATGTTATGTTAATCACCATACATTACATCATTAGTTTTTGATGTGGTGTTCCATGATTCATTGTTTGCATATAACACCCAGTGCTCCATTCAGTACGTACCCTCTTTAATACCCATCACCAGGCTAACCCATCCCCCCACCCCCTCCCCTCTAGAACCCTCAGTTTGTTTCTCAGAGTCCATAGTCTCTCATGGTTCGTCTCCCCCTCCGATTCCCCCCCCTTCATTTTTCCCTTCCTACTATCTTCTTCTTTTTTTTTAACATATAATGTATTATTTGTTTCAGAGGTACAGGTCTGTGATTCATCAGTCTTACACAATTCACAGTGCTCACCATAGCACATACCCTCCCCAGTGTCCATCACCCAGCCACCCCATGCATCCCACCCCCCACCACTCCAGCAACCCTCAGTTTGTTTCCTGAGATTAAGATACTGAGCGAAAGAAGTCAATCAGGGAAAGACATGTATCATATGACCTCACTGATATGAGGAATTCTTAATCTCAGAATTTCTTATTCTTTGGGAAGAATCTTACAAAGACTCACTCTGGAGGGGAAAAATACTGCGTTTGTAACAAGTTTCTGTTGAAAATATCAGTGATTTTAGGTTATATAAGCATTCTCGAAAAATAAGCATTATCTCTGCTGCAAGGTCTGTATTTTAACTTTGTGCAGATGTGCGCTAAAAGAACATGATGTGCTTATTTGTTGCATTTATGCTACTTTCTTATTTTAAGTAAGATGGATGAAATTACATATTAAATAAAAACAGCAGCTCGGGACACAGTCCTTAGCAAACTGAAAAAGCCTTGCAGAGACAGTGGAGAAAATGATGCCATGACTTTAATAACTCATTGACTTTTGAGAGACTTGTCTACATAAATGCCTTTATGTAGTAATTTCTTTGTGGAATTTATCGGTATTAAGTGTCTCCTGTTTAAAACTAATCTGCCGGGGCACCTCAGTGGCTCAGTCGTTAAGCGTCTGCCTTCGGCTCAAGTCATGGTCCCAGGGTCCTGGGATCGAGCCCCACGTCAGGCTCTCTGCTCAGCGGGAAGCTGGCTTCTCCCTCTCCCACTCCCCCTGCTTGTGTTCCCTCTCTCGCTGTATCTCTCTCTGTCAAATAAATAAAATCTTTAAAATAAATAAATAAATAAAGTAAAACTAATCTGCCATTAAATTGTGTTGGTGAAATGTTACCAGAAGTATTATGTTTTATATCTTAACCAAACACATCACTTATTTTGACATGACTGCAGTTATAAACAAACACACACTATGTGTATGGCATGAAACTCCAGTCAGTGAAAATAGCTATGTGGCCTTGGGCAAATTATTTAACTTCCCTGAACCTCAGTTTTCCTTTTCTGTATGATAGGACACCTAGCTTTTAGGATTCTTGTTAGTATTGGACGAACACCTCTATCAAGCACTAGCATAATGCCCGGCACTTACTTGTCAGTGCTGTGTTCCAAGCTTCATAAAGTGCAGTGTGTTTTAATATGGTATTTTCGAGGCAGAAAGTACTTTGTATCAAGTGTTACTTATCATAGTAAAGTATGAATTCAAAAATGAAACTTTCTATTGCATGTTACTTACCACACTCAACTCCAGGGCCAGAATTCAGAAAATGTAGAATAAATTTTTCTTAGGCTACTTAAAGAACACATGTTTCTTTTTTTTTTTTTTTTTTAAAGATTTTATTTATTTATTTGAGAGAGACTGAGAGATAGAGAGCACGAGAGGGAAGAGGGTCAGAGGGAGAAGCAGACTCCCTGCTGAGCAGGGAGCCCGATGTGGGACTCGATCCCGGGGCTCCAGGATCATGACCTGAGCCGAAGGCAGTCGCTTAACCAACTGAGCCACCCAGGCGCCCAAGAACACATGTTTCTTGAGTGATTACCAGGTATAAAGCATTGTTTCCTATCATTTACAGTTGAATATATTTGAAATCCAGTAAGGGAGAGGTCAATCTGAATTCTATTCCCAGTTCATTTTATAGTCCCTCTTCCCTTTGGTTTTGCTATTTTCCTTTTTCTGTAAGCCTGTTGTAACTTTAAGAAAGTTTTCAAAATAAAGTAACATTTGACTTTGTTCCATAGTCATTTAAAAATAGAGTTGATCAATATGAAGTGTTAGCTAGGTGCACAATTTGGTACTTTTTTATTGATTTCAGTTACCAGTGCCCTCAGGCTTCTGTATGTGAGAATGAAAATGATATATGAAATATGCACCCAGGTTAAACAGACCAATTTTCTTCTTAGATCTGCAACTACTATAAACAGAATTCTTTACATGGAAGTGACTTTGGTAGCAGTTAGTCCCTCTGTCTCTCTCTCACACACACACAACACCCACGCACGCACACGCATGCGCACACGCACACACACCTCAAAACTCCAAACAGCGTTCTGAGCCAGTGTTTTTGTTACTGAGGCCAAGACTTATACAGTGCTTTAGGAATTTTCTGCCATTTAGTTAACTTTCATTAATTATAAAATGCCATTCAAGGTTATAGATTTACAGCCCATGAATATGCTTTGGCATTTTAACAGTTGATTGTAAGCCAGAATCTTGAGGATTTGAAAGATGTTCTACCAAATAGCTAGTTGCAGACCGATCAAAGCCAAGAGGATAAATACCAGGGAAGCCTGCTCAGCAGGGCATGCATTAATGAGAAAGTTGTGCAGAGAAGTTGGTTGTGGGCAGAAGTTGTCATGTGTCATCTGTCCCATCAGTCAGAGCTTCAGCAGCTGTTCCCTGTCACCAGGGCCCTTATGTGCTACTGCTTGTCCAATAGCACTAACAGATACTGGCTGCCTCTCCAGGGGGTGGGGACTGGGGAAGCCATGGACACACAGACTTACATTGTATGTCTCACTGGCCACCAGTTTGGATGGAAGCTCATTTCCAAAAAGAGAGACCAAGCGCCAATTCCTTGGTGTTTCATTAGACCACGAACCAAGATATATTCTCAAGAGAATTAGTTGGATTTTGGAGAATCTATCTGTTTTTGACTAAAAATGTAGGATGGAAATGTAGGAAGATTGCCCACTTGAACACAAAATAGGCCCTAAATGAGAGATGAGAGTGCTTTCTCCACCAGATGCTGGATTATCAGTACTGCATGATCACTGAAGAAACTTTCTGGCTGAACAGAGCAATGCAAAAACAGACTGGAAATGACAAGCATTCCTTTTGTGATAATGCAGCAATCTGCCAAATGGGATACATCCCAGTTCTGATGATGGACAAGCCTCCAACAGTTTCCTTTTTCCCTTCTTATATTCCAGAGACATCCTTAGAGGAAAGGATTTGAGGGCATTAGTATCACTATCTGTCTGATTACTGTGTTGACATTTTTAAAGTGCCATTAATCATAGGAAATGGAACTTAATGATGTTGAAAAATACCCAGCCAAGAACTATCAAGAAAGTAAGCTGCAGCCCAATATTCAGATGAAATTGAAGGGGGAAATGGTTTAACCCTTTCTTTTTTTCTTAGTTAACTTACTACTGAACTCCGAAGCTAGGTAATTGAGAGGCAGCAAGCAAGGGAAATGGTAAACATAGCAAAGGGAAATTGAGAAAGGCAGATATTTTTATTTTGTAAATATTGCAGCAATAATTTATACAGTATATAAAAACAATAGTCATCTCAAGATTATGTAATTAAGGTCTTACTTGCTTCCACACCTTCCATTTTGTAAGCAAGTACTTTTTCTTTTTGATATCCCTCCCCCCCATATTTTTCCTGTGGACTCTGAATACTTAATACAATTTAATCCACGTGAAGCTTGACTGTCAGTGGAATTTGAGAATTAGTAGACTGAAGTATGCTTACATAGGTAACACTGTCATCATGGATACTCAAAAAAAAAGTACAAAAAAGTATTCATGTGCCAGTGATATGGCCCATGAATAACAAATTTTCATTTGTCAAAAGCTGGCAATGCTTACTGGATATTTTGCTGGATTTTGAAATCATCAGTTCATTGTTTGCCTATTAGCTAATTTAAATTCAAATGAGTATTCCTAACTCAAATTTAGGAAACATAAGGTAAACAGGTATCCTTATTTAGAAAATATGTTTGACACTATACTCTAACGAACATTACACTGTAAAGCGTTTCTGATGCTGATTTTGAGAAGGTGCTTCACTGGAAAATAGCACAAGAACGTAAGTCCATCCCCTCCTTTTTTTTCCAAGACAGGTCATTCATTACAGCATGAGACACACATAGATTTTTAATCAAGACTGATTGGTTGGTTGATTGATGATATGTGGATCTGAGATGATTGAATTTTAGGGTGACCTGTATAAGGACTTTGGAAAATAAGTAATATTAATAGGTGCTGGGTTTTTTGTTTGTTTGTTTGTTCCTGCAGGTTTTTGTCATTCATCAGAGGGACACTGTGTGAGATTGGAAAGCCTGAAATGGAACAAAAAATAAATTCATTCCTTGAAAAGGAAGGAATAGAGAAAATTGCGGAAAGTTTGCAAACAACAGTTCACACCTTACAGGTCATCATAGATGGTCTCAGCCAGCCTGAAAGCTTCGATTTTCGAACAGGTAAATAATTAAATTTGAATAACAGCACCTTCATTTACATAGCTCACATAATCTTCTATGGCCCTCACAACAAACCTCTGCCATAGGCAAAACTGATATTTTTCTCCATTCTGTACATGTGAAAACTAAAGCATCATGCCCTTTCTTCAAAGTCATTGCAGTTGGTTAACATCCAGAGCCAAAACAAGAAGCCAGGTCTCCCGACGACTCCTTGTCCCGTGCTTATTTTCCATCACACTAGACTAAATGCATCACACATTGGCTGCTGTGTGCATGGAGGCATACATTTTTCATAATCCTTTTGTAAGCTCTTCTTATCTTGTAGGGGCCAGAAGTCCAAGGTAAGGCATTAGTTCATAAACTAAAAAGTGAATCTTCTTCCTAAATTGCAGCCTTCCAAGTTCCTGGATTCTGTGTCAGTGAACACATTGAGCAAATAAGATACTATCTCTCTGTTGATTTTCCTTCTAATTAAAAGAGCTCTCAGCTTTCAGCATAGGTAGATGGTGAGGGAAGTATAACAGCCATAGTTGTTGAGGGCAATGACCCGATGAAAAAGAACTAAGGTATCAAGTGACCCACTTCCTAAGGATATTTGAATAGGAGGCTCTGAGATTTAAATGAATCTGCACTTGTCTCATAACCAGTTTTAGGATACCGTGTTTAAGGCTTGGTTCTTTTCATTCTGAGTTAGGCTCTTTTGAGGGGGTCAAACATGCTTCTTTGAAAAGGTTTAAAGGAGTTTATGCATCCAACTTTTTTTTTAAAGATTTTATTTATTTATTTGAGAGAGAGAGAATGAGAGAGAGAGAAAGAGAGCACATGAGAGGGGGGAGGGTCAGAGGAAAAAGCAGACTCCCCGCCGAGCAGGGAGCCTGATGTGGGACTCAGTCCAGGGACTCCAGGATCATGACCTGAGCCGAAGGCAGTCGCTCAACCAACTGAGCCACCCAGGCGCCCTGAAAAGGTTTAAAGGAGTTTATTTTATTTTTTTTTAAGATTTTATTTATTTATTCATGAGAGACAGAGGGAGAGAGAGAGAGAGAGAAGCAGGCTCCCAAAGAGCAGGGAGCCCGATGCGGGACTCGATCCCACGACCCTGGGATCATGACCTGAGCCGAAGGCAGACGCTTAACCGTCTGAGCCACCCAGGCGCCCAAGGTTTAAAGGAGTTTAAAAACACACCCAGTAACGGGCACCTGGCTGGCTCAGTCAGAAGAGCATGCAACTCTTGATCTCAGAGGTTGTGAGTTCAAGCCCCACATTGGGTGTAGCGATTACTAAAAAATAAATAAATTAAAAAAAAACACCCAGTAAGTTCATTTATACTATTCCCTTAACTTTTCTGTAAGTCAGAAATTAATTTTTAAAGTTGGAAAAAAATATATAATAAGATCTATGACAAAAATGTAGGAGTAGGAGCCTCCAGGGTGGTCCATCCAAAGTGGATGTTTCAGTAGACATATCCATCGCTATTTAGAGGCCTGATACCCTTGTATGTGAATTTCCTGGGTATTGTTTAGCAGGATACTAAGTTCCTAAACAGGGTGGGCTATGAGGCTGGCATGCCTAGGACACCACATTAGAAGATTGGTAAATATGCTCTCTCTAGAGAGCTGCAGGCCTCCTGTACTGGTTTTCTTGATCGTTTTTCTGTCTTCGTGTTAATTGCTCTGTTTTCCCAGTTACACTGCAGACTCAGAGTGAAAATCAACATTCAGATTATATGGTTCAATTAAACAACCAACTGCTAAGTAGAGGTCCTCACCTTGTCATGCCCTTAGTGAGCAGAAACACAGATGCACCTGGGCTCTGGACTGAGCTTACCAGTTACTGCAGTGTTTATCATTGTGATAAGTGAAATTTCAAATAAGTCTCTTTAAACTCACTTTGGAATTGGCCTTTGCCCTTTGTGTAAGTCACAATTTTCAAAATGTCTGAAAGCTTTTACTTTAATGCTAAAAATATCCCCAAGGGGGAAGGCAGACAGTCATACTTTTGAAGAGGCAGATAGTATTTTGGATGTTTCCTCATTACAGTATTTATAAACATTACATCTTTTATTTTCTTCATTTTCTCAAAAGTATTTCCTTCCTTGATACCTCTTTCTTTCCCCATACTCATCCTGTCTTCTGACAAAATTGATTCTATTTTATTAACACTCTGGTTGCCAGTTACTTTCCATAATTGGAGTCATCAGAGGCAGCCTAGTGACAGCCGACTGAATTTGTTGCCTTGGCAGTCAAAGTGAAAGTTTGCCTGGTGCATGGAGGATTTTCTCATTTCTCAGTGGCCCAGGCTGTCTTCAGGAACATGTTAAGTAGTTCCTGACTCTGATTTTCCATGCAAAATTAAACTAAGCAGCTGATCAGGAACCCTTGGGGAATCTGTAGCAGCTGGACCTCTGTAAGAGAGAATTTCCAAGCATAAAAAACAATGCCTGTGAGACCTCAGAGACCATCCTACCTTGGCCCTGATCAATGACTTAGTTTCACTTTGCTTTGACACAGTCTTTGCCCAGGGTAATATTACAACAGGTTTTTTTGCTTTTGGAATCCACTACTTGCAGTGTCAGGGAAAATTCTACAGAATCAATTCCAGTTTTCACATATTCCTTTTTGGTGTGAGGAAAATGAGATTTGAAGTGTAAAGAGGGTTTTTGTTTTGTTTTACAGGAAAAAGGTGAATTCAGAAAAAAACCAACAACTTGATTTCAGGATGGTTGGATGGGGGAGGGGAACCAAGGGGTGGCCAGTTGTTAGTACAACTGTAAAGGATAGCTTTAACAAGTAATCAGGATCAAGCCAACAGCTGTGGAGGAAAAGGAAGTGGGATGGGTGGAGGGAGAATGAGGCCTTAGTAAAAGGAGATCCAAGCTTAGAATGTTCTTTGTTATTAGAATCAACATTCAGTAATCCTAGGAAAGGGGGCCAAGAAGAGCATGGGAAAATGGAATCCACAGATAACCCAAAAACCCCATTTAGACTGTTAGTTCTACCCTTCTCCCTCATAAAACCTTTGTTGTTGTTTTTGTTTTGTTTTTACTAGAGCCATGATTCCTTGGTATGCTTTATACCCACTTTTTGGGGGGCTGGTGTTAATGAACAGAGAAATGTACAATGGGGCGAACAAGAAAAGAGGGCTGTAAGGAACTTGAGAGCAGGGATCTGTGTGTCTTCATCTTTGTACCTCTAGCACCCAGCAGAGTGCCTGGACAGGAGATCATACTAGGAGCTAATAAATGTTTAATGACTTGAACTGAAAAAGGAGAAAGAAGATTAGGTACTGGCTGCTCTGGGTTTCTGAGCCGTAGATCAAGAATGTATTAAGTTTTGATTGGACAAGTATATTCAAAATGGACAGAAATTGATTCCTGAATTCCAAATTCGTGGAGGGAAATGAGAGAACATTTTAATTTCAAATGTTGTTGTACTTTCTACCACCTTTAAACAGTTTGCAAATTCAGGTACTGGGGGGAAAAAAATCTCCCAATTTTCTGTCTTTAAAAGTCTTACTTTCCCAGTGTTTGTGATTTGGCCTTATATATTCATTGAGCAAAGATATTTTCTCATCACCTCCTCATAAAGAGGAAAATAAGACTCTCTTCTCAATCCTTGTATACAGTGCTAATGTTTGCATGCTAGCAAGATAGAGTTTGAGGAGAAGAAAGTGAGTAAATTTTCTTGTGTTGTTCCTATTATGTGAATGCTGCTTCTTCAATTAAGATGCATTTTCTCTGAAGGCAAGCCTGGGTTTCAGTTCTTTTATGTCCCCTCTCAGTGCTGACTAGTAGTCTGGACACATAACTGATATGTAGTAAATACTTATTTACTAATGTATATTGTGTCCAGGAAGTATAGTACCTACTATTTACACTGTCTTTTGTCCCCTTTTCCTTGTAGATTTTGATAAACCTGATTTCAAGAGAAGCATTGTCTGCTTGGAAGACCTGCAGGTTGGGACAGTTCTTACAGGCAAAGTCGAAAATGCCACTCTGTTTGGAATTTTTGTAGATATAGGAGTGGGGAGATCAGGGCTGATTCCCATACGAAATGTAACAGAAGCAAAACTTTCTAAAACAAAGAAGAGAAGGAGTCTTGGACTGGGCCCTGGAGAAAGAGTGGAAGTCCAAGTACTCAACATTGACATCCCCCGATCGAGGATTACTCTGGACCTCATTCGGGTGTTGTGAGTGTCGCACTAAAGATCAGACACTGATTTTATTTTCTCATTTCTAGAGATGGGTAAGAATAAGTCAGGTGTTTGTGAATTCTAGGTAGCAGATGAGAAAGAATTCACTCAATATCAGAAGTATTTTTCAAACACTTGCCTTACTTTTCCTTCTGAATAAATAGGAACCTAACAGCTCAATTTCTTTTCCCCTTAAAGAAAACAACTAATAGACATCCTCATGTGGTTTTATTTAGTAATGATTTTCTGACCCAAATTTTATTTTTTGTACTTCATCTTTGACTCCTTTTGCATTTTGTATAACAGATTGTCGTTTCATTTCTACTTGCCAGCTTGCTTTGCTGGACTTGTATGGAATTGTTTTCTTGATTTGAATTGTACATTGTTTCTTGACATCGGGCAGGCAGTGGTTAGCCCTCCCTTTTTACAGATTTTTTTTAATCAGGCCTTTTGGACTTGATTCATGATTTTCTCTTGCCAAGCAAATAAAAAATATGCCAATTAGATAGATCCTGATGTGTCTGTAACCATCAAGTGAATGGCTCAAAACATTTCTGAGAAGTATGTATGTATTGATTCCTACAATAAAGTTCTGTGGCTAGTGACCTCGTTTTTGTTATGTTGATTCAGTGAATGACCTAGGAGTCCTTCCTGATTAAAGATGTGGCACATATTCATGCAAATTTCATATAAGCCAACTGTGCCTTTGGGCAAGAGGGAAGCCTCCGGAAACTTGAAGAATAGCATTCAGTTTGACTTTGCTTAGCACCGAAGGTATTTTCTTTCTTAAACATTAGGACTAAACCTCAAATGGGGAAAGAAATAGCCTTCCTAAAGATTAACTGTAGATTAGGTGTGAAGGGGCAAGAAAAACAAGTAGATAAAGCAAGTGACTCTTAACTCTGTTTTTATTCAGTGGAGATGGTAAGTATTAGCATGACCATTCAGGGTCAAAATTATTTAAATAGAGCCCACACTGGACTGGGGTCTTGTCCATTCTGGCTGCCCTGGCTAATTTGCTTAATGGAGTCATTTGCATGACTGAATGAGTACCTGGTTTTCACCATGTGTAATGACTGGAGGATGCTTACTAAAGAGGGTGACCGTCCTGCTTTTTTGCCTGGGACAGTCCTAGGAAACACGCATTGTCCTGGTAGAGGTTTTTCATAGTATGTCTTTTTTATTCCCAAACTTCCCCATTGTTCGTAATAAATCATATGATCATCGTAGTAGTATAGTCCCTTACAGAATGGTAAATTGGACTGTGTTTATTGACAGTTCTGCCTGGTAGTTTGCTAATCTCAAAATATTCAGTCTTCCAACTGGTGTACGTAGATCTTTTTAATGCAGTAGCTCCCTTAAAAGTTGTGTAACTCAAGGCTTGTTTTCCCGACAGTTTCATTTCTGAAATGCTTTTCTCTTTCTTACAAGTGACAGTGGATCTTAATGTTGTGACTTTAAGTTGACCTTCTTACTCCTTCCAGTGTTCTTCCTGGTTCATAATTTGTAGATCAGTGATGAGTAATATGCACCCAGAGAGTCTTATCCTGAAGCCTGCAATGTAATTTCAAACAAATGCTTTTTTTTAAAATTGAGGCATAATTGGCATATAACTTTGTTAGTTTCAGGTGTACAACATGATTTGATATTTGTATGTATTTCAACATGATTACCATAATAAATCTAGTTAACGTCTATCACCATATATAGTCAAAACAAATGCTTTTTGGGAAGAGGCCTTCTCCTTGGCCACTTTGAATACCAGAACCAGAACAGTGGAAGCAGCTCCATTGACCTGGTAGCTAAGCCTGTAGACGCAAGCACTTGATATTGCACTAGGTTGCATGGTTTGTCCTGTCTAGCCCAAACATGGTGGAAGCTCTATAAGGCCTAGCCTGGGAAAAGTGGGGCATGTCTCTTTCGTCTTGTACCCCTAGAATGTAGCATGGTGCTTGGTGGTCAGTATGTTCAATTAATCCTAGTCCCTATCCTACCAATAATCCACAATGTGCTTTCGACCTGGTGTCTTTACTTCTCTGGGCCTCCTTTTCCCAAGTTTAAAATGGGGATGATGGTAATAAAGCATTCATTCTCCCAGAATTTTTTTTCTTTTTTTTCTTTTATTATGTTAATCACCATACATTACATCATTAGTTTTTGATGTAGTGTTCCATGATTCATTGTTTGCTTATAACACCCAGTGCTCCATTCAGTACGTGCCCTCTTTAATACCCATCACCAGGCTAATCCATTCCCCCCACCCCCCTCCCCTCTAGAACCCTCAGTTTGTTTCTCAGAGTCCATAGTCTCTCATGGTTCATCTCCCCCTCTGATTTCCCCCCCTTCATTTTTCCCTTCCTGCTATCTTCTTCTTTTTCATTCTCCCAGAATTTATTGGTGGCCTCCTGTGTGCCAGGCATGGTGCTGGACACTGACCATACAGTTATGATGGAAAAATAGACATTATCCCTACCCTTATGGAACTTAGAGTCTGTTGAGGAAAAAAAAGAATCATTAACCGAGAAATCACATACAAATATAAAATTACAAGCAGAATAAGCAATATAATGGTGGCAGCACATAATAGATAAGTTTACCTAGTCAGAAATGTCAGAAAATGTTTCAGTGGGGTTTGAGTGAAATGTGAAAGATGACCAGAAGTTAACTAGGACAGATATTTTGTTGACCTTAACAAGAATTGTTTCTGATAAATGGTGGGGGGTGAGAGCCGGATTAGAGTGGGTTTAAAAGAGAGTGGGAGGAGTTAGATTTGGGGTAGCGAATACAGACAATTTGTTCAGGAGGTTTGGCTGTTAAGCAATAAGAGAAATATTACAGTGGTTAGAAGGGGAGAATGGAGTCCAGAGAGAGTTCTTGTGTTTTTTTAAGAAGAAATAATAATATGTACAAGTGGAAATGAGCTAGTAAAACTAGAAAATTTGAGATAGGAGACAGAGGAGAATCGCTGGAGTGATATCCTTGAGTGGATGGGACTGGGTGGAATCTAGTACACAGTCTGAGATAGAAATATAAACAGTTTGTCCGTATTAACAAGAGAAGATTGTATGGGCCCAGATGTAGGTAGGAGGCTGTGGTGATGGGAGCTCATCGAGGATCTCCTTGGGTCGCTTGTATTTTTCTCATTGAAATAAAAAGGAAGGTCATCATAGGCCTGAAGATCTGGAGTAAAGGGAGTTGGAGGTGTGAGAAGAAAGGAAAAGAAGAGGAAAACAAAGCAAAGGATAAAAGAGTAAAAAGCCTAGGGAAATAGAGTATGATTTCCGGGCAGTGTTAAATGTTCCACTGAGGGGTCAGGGTCAGTCAAGTGGAGGATCAGTCCAGTTGCATATCTATTTTTCTTCCACCACAGCAGCAGGGTGAGCACAGGTGGAGAGGTAGATCTATTCAGGGTTGGGAGTTTGACAAGCAAGTAAAACGGACAGAAAGGCAAGGAAGTTGAGGGCATGTAGACAAAGAAATTGTTGACCGTGGAATTTAGACTCCATAAGAAGAAAAGCAAGAGTATAAGGGGAGAATGAGGGGCAGTGAAAAGGTACAGGATTAATGATTGTAGGTCCTGATGGAGGAATGTTAGAGTGGGGATGACAGAGGGCATAATGGGTGAAAGAGTGGCTGTCAGCAGTGGGATGCTTAACTCTGAAATGACAGGTTTCGGGGTTGCAGTGCTTGGTAATTACAAAGGGTAGGGAGTGATTGTGGGAATAAGTGGCAGAGGTAGGGGACAAGGATAAGCTCGTTAGAAAAGAGGAAGACAAGGAACTGAACCACTTCAGGAAGGATTATGTGGGTAAGTTTAGGAGGCTGTCACAGTAATGCAGGCATAAAATAATGGTGGCTTGGACAAGAACGTTAGTGGTAGAAATGGTGAGATGGCGTGGGGTACTGGATGTATTTGGAAGATGAAGGCAGAGCCAAACAGGATTTCCTGGTGTACTGGTTAGAAGACGTGAGACAGACAAAAGTCTAGGATGGTTTTGGGCCTAAGCAACCAGAAGGATGAAATTGTTATCTGCTGAGGTGGAAGAGGCTGTCTTGGACAGTTTTGGTGAAGGACTTCATTTAGGACCAGTTAAATTTGAGATCCTCATTAGACATGTAAGTGGAGATGCCAGATAGGCTCTTTCAGCCTAAAGTTCCGGGGAGACGGCTGGGCTGGAAGTGTCGGTGGCCAGCAGCACAAAACTGTACCCACAGCCACCAGGCTGACTAAGATCACCAATGTGTATAAATTCTTTGAACATCTCCCTAAGGGCAGGAATCTCTTTTGTCGTGGCAGGGCCTGCCTGGGTGCCTATTCAGAATTCTCCCCTCCTTCCTTACTAAAAGAATTCGGATCTGAGGGGAGCATAAGGTGACTAATGGACACGGATGTGGCCATGTGGTGTAGTCCTGGCCAGTGAGTGTAGGTCAAAGTCGGGACGGGATTCTAGAAAGGCTAGAAACAGTGGGGACGTCAGACCCAGCTATCATACTTTTTTTATCCTTTGCCCTTGCCCTCCCTCCTGCTCAGAATGCAGACAGAATGCTGGAGGTGCGGGAGGTCAGACAGTGACAAACACTCACTAGGGACTGCTGGACAGAAAGATAGTTCCTGAACCCATCTTGGCATTGTAGAGTCATACAACAGCCCTGAATTGCCTACTCATTAGGCAATTGGACTTCACATTAGGTGAGAAAAACAAGTTTTATTCATTCAAGCTGTTGAGGGGGCAGAGGGAGGTTTACAATAAAGTGTATTCCCTAATATGCATTTGTGTGATGCCTTACTAAATCCCCTGTACATAGAAAAAAACTAGCATGTGACAGGGACTCAACAAATGTTGATTGGCTGAGTAAATATAAAAGAGTTCAACAAAAATGATCGAATATAAAATGTTCCCCAAATCCAGGTTTCCTTAATCATGTTAGACAATATGATGGAATAAACAGTTCACATTTATTACAACAACACACGATAAAATATCTAGAAATAATCTAACAAACAATGTACAGGATCTGTGTGAAGATAATTTAGAAAACTCTACTACTGAATATAAAATAAAAGTAGAAAACATTAAGGCATGCCATGTTCCTGGATTGGAAGACATGGTATTGTAGAAAGATGAGTCCTCCAAAAATTATTATATGTCTACTTTGGGCACAGTTCTAATTATTCTAATCAGCTTTGCTTTTGTTTGTATGTTTATTTACACAAGTTAAAAATTAAACTTATTTGGAAGGATTATGTGAAAAAAGTCAAAACTATACCTTAAAAGAATATGAGGGAATGGTAAGTATGAGGGAATTTGTCCTTCCAGATATTAAAGTGTAGTCAAGAGCTGCCATAATTTAAACAGTGTGGTACTAACCCAGGAAGAGACAAACAGAAGGGAGGAATAAACAGAATTCAAAATCAGTGGGGATTTATGTGCATTAAAAGTGGCATTTCATAGTGGGGCAAAATCATATTACCATGCTACACACAAAAATACATTCCAGATGCGTTAAACTTAAGTAAAATGTTTAAAGAACTACAAGCAAACATAGAAGAGCTCTACAAAGTGATTGAACAGCCATGGTTGCAGAATGCAAGAATAACAGAACAATGGGCCTATAGACCTCACAGTTCCACTCAGAAGACATATTTTGGACGCCCAGCATGAGACCCAGTGCCAGATGCTGGGGACAAAAGATGAATATGATATCTTCTGAGGATGTCTGCAGCCACGGGGAGCTGGAATTTAAGCTGTAGCACTGAATATTTTAAGTTAAATCTCATGGGCATTTTGGAGTTAAACCTGGCTGCTATCTACTTTAGAATGTGGTATCATCCCAAATCATTTGAAGCCACAAGACCCTTTGGAATACTTGGTTTTGTATTAATGGAGTGCTCATGTTGAGGTGTCTATATATCTGACCCTGACCTCGGAGTTAGCACTTGTGTTAAAATTGGAGATGGAAAGAAGGGACAGAATGGAAAAAAAACAAAAATACGTATTTAGTCAGTCTTTTCATTTTGGCTTCCTGCCTGAAATCAGTCATAATGAGTTGGATTTAAATAACAGATCATGGAGAACTTCAGAATGACTGGGCTCATTGCCAGAGCAGTCTGTTCCACAGGAAGAAAGATATAGATTTCTTCCCACTCACTCATTTTACATGGTGAAGATGATTCTGTGCGTGGAGGCTGGGTTTATTATTTAGAGGGAGAGTAGGATAAGCAGACTCTGGTCCTGTCAGCACCAAAAATTACCTTTTTAGAAATTAAACCCCTTCCCCAGAAAAGATTTGCTATTCACTTAGCTCACATCAAGAATCTAAATAAGGATTATAATACCCCCCCCCCCAGTATTTTTAAGGAGAAAAGTCTATCCCAAGAAGAACGGGAATAAATTATTAATCTAAATACTACAGGGAAACCTCTCAGATACCAGAGAATTTGTCACAGCTATATAGCCCATCTCACGTGACAGGTCAATCCAAGCAGAAAAATCTGAAGTTAAAGGTGCAGTGTTGAAGGGAGAGGTGGGGTGACAGACGGAGAGCAGTGGAATAGCCCAGCGTTGTTTGTCTCAAGTTTTGAAAGTCTTGTTTTATCTAAGTAATGAGGCCAAACGTAAGTCTCCAGATTTGTTATAGAATTTTGCAAAAGCAATCAAGTAACAGCCTGCTGTTAGCCTGCTACTAAAACCTTCTCACTTCTGAGGAACTTTCCACCTCCTTACTTATAGCCAGGCCTACGGTAACCAGGGAGGTTTTCTGCAAGGGAGCAACTCCCCTTCGGATGTCTTTCTCTGGTCGCAGTGGTGGTTCTTTGATCATTTGGCATTTGCCCGCCTGTTTCCCAGGTTTGAATCTCTTGGCAGTGAAGAAGAAAGTGGCACCAGTGAAAGTCAAACCTCAGGTTTGTTCAAGTTAGTAGCTACATGTCTACCTTGATACGTTTCATCATATGTATGTAAATCACTGCAGACAGTTCTGTGATGAACACCATGGCGTGTTGTTGCAGTGCTAGCACTCTTTCCAAACATATGCACATTTCATTGTTAACAGCTCTTATGAAAAACCCCATAAAGATAAATATTGTGTCATGTAACTTTTGTTTCGGGGGGTATGTGTGTATGTGTGTGTTGGTACTAGGTTAAGATGTAAAATACATTCTTTATTGTGTTGTTGAGATATTTTTTAAAAGTATAAAAACTGAGGCTGGGAGGCACCTTCTCTACAGAGAAATCCTTTCTGCCTGCCTCCCCCCCAAACTGAGCATGTTTCCTCTCACCACAGAGCCATTCATTTTGCTCAGAACAGCCTCCCTTTGCTCTCATCCCACCCCTTTGGATGTCACCCCAGGTGGTATTTTCCCAGAAAAGACTCACTAAACTCCCAGACTAAATGAAGTTCCCTTTTCTAGGCTCTCCTTGCACCATGTATTTTCCCTTCACTTCCTACACACAGTTTATGACTATGCATTTATGTATGTGATAACAGCACTTAACTAAGATCTTCCTCTACAGATTGGAAACTCCACGAAGACAGCAACCTTGCATTCCCACCGCTATGCATGGTATTGGGACCTCACCCCCTTTTATTCATTCCTTACCTCCTCAGATTATTATGACCGCATCCTCACCAGACCTGAGCTGTCCAATATATTTACCTTGATTCCTCCAGATACAGTGTTTGGCCTTGGTCTCTGCATTAGCTCAGATTCTCTAGAAAACAGCCTGAGAAAAAACTTACGGACTCATGCTTTATTGGGGTTTACAATCCCAGGTCAGGAAGAGCAAAGGAGAGGGGGCAGTGAGTCCAGGTAGTGGGAAAGCAAAAGAAGACGTTGTGTATACAGCCTCATAAGAAAACACTGCCAGCTTCTTAGTGACCGGGTTGTCTCTGAAGAAGCTATCTGGAATGATGTGGCTCAGATGGTGGAAAGGTGGAAGGAAGGTAGGAAAGAGGAGAAGTTTATCTTCTCTCTCCCTCCTGTCTCCTGTTTCTCTCTGGTCACAGTTCATTCTACCAGGTGTTGATTCCCCTGTGCTTCCAGGTTGCCTGGAAGGAAGTAGATGCGGTTGGGTCAGACCTTTGTGTTGGAGCTACTTTGGATCCCACTGCAACAGGTGTGATAGAGGCCACACTGAATTCTTGTCCTTATCCCTACTTCTCCAGCAAACAGCAGTAACTACAGTAGCAGCCAGGCTTCCTGCGGAGCCAATGGCTGAGGATGAGGGTAGGGGTCACCCAGTGAGGCTGGGTGAATCTGGGAGCCTCATAAAACAAGCCCAGTATAGCCACTGGAGCATTAGAATTGAAATTCTTCCAAACTAACTTTGTTTACGTGATCTACTAGCTTATGGATGCCCACCATTCCCTCCCTTTCCCACCAGTTATCCCTTGCTCCTATTCTGTACTTGGGGAACTCAACTCTAACCCAGCTGCCTAACCAGCTCTCAAGCAAACCAGCCCCAGCACCTACCCATCACTGGCCTTGTAATTTATAGCAGCACTGGGTAACCCAGATACTGAAAAAACTCTATTTCTTCATCACTTACAAGGTTCCCTTAGATTACTTCCCTCCCACCCACACTTCTAAGAACAGTAAGCAGAGACTGCACTACCATTAAAGAAAGAAAATCAGAAATTCAGAGCAGTGAGATCTCTGTGCTTCATGGAGAGTTTGGCTCCTGTATGATTGATACTGGAAGCTGTTGGAGTTGAAAATGGACATGAGTCAGGGGCCAAGAAAACTAAAACTGACAATTAATTGGCCCTTAACCCATCACATCTTTCAAAAAAGAAAACATACCCTCCATGTCCCACCCAATCCCCAAGATAAAAACATCAAAAACCCTAGGAGAGGATATGCAAAACCAGACTGTGTATGTCTAATTTGACAAAGGGTTATTTTAAAATAAATTGCTCAAGGCAAAGCACGGATGAAGAGAGTTCCTTTGGGCTTTGGCCAACTCTTCACTAATACAGTCTGTTGGCCCCAGTGAATGGAGCCAGGACCAAAGAAAATAGTCTGCAATCACAAATTTGCCTTCAGAAACTTTACCTTGGTCTTGTTTGGGTTTGGATTTTGCTAACAGCTTTATTGAGATATTATTCACCACTTAAAAGCTACAAGTAAATGATTTTCACAGACTTCTACATCCTCATCACCATTTGTTCATCTGTATTTTTTATTATAGCATCTTAGTGGGTGTGAAGTGGTTTCACAGTGTGGTTTTAGTTTGCATTTCCTTCATGGATAATAACATTGAGCACTTTTCATGTGCTTATTGGCATTTATATATCTTCTTTTGAAGAAATGTCGGATTCAAGATTTCTGACCACTTTTTAATTATTTTTCTACATTTTAGGAGTTCTTTATATATTCTCAGTGTAAGCCCTTTATCAGATAGAAGATTTATAAAAACTTTCTTCCATTCTGTAGGGTTTTATTTTCATTTTTTTCATAGTTCCTTTGAAAAACAAAAATTTTTAAATTTATTTATTTATTATTAACATATAACGTATTATTTGTTTCAGGGGTACAGGTCTGTGATTCATCAGTCTTATGCAATTCACAGTGCTCACCATAGCACATACCCTCCCCAGTGTCCATCACCCAGCCAGCCCATCCCTCCCACCCCCCTCCACTCCAGCAACCCTCAGTTTGTTTCCTGAGATTAAGAGTCTCTTATGGTTTGTCTCCCTTTCTGGTTTCATCTTGAAAAACAAAATTTTTGATATGATGTCAAATTTATCTATTTTTTTCTTTTGTCTCTTGTGCTTTTGGTGTCCTATTTAAGAGGCCATTGCCTAATTCAAAGTCATGAAGATTTACACATATATTTCTTCTAAGAGTTTAATAATTTTAGCTCTTATATATAGATCTTTGCTCCATTTTGAGTTAATTTGTATATAAAATGAGGTAGAAATCCAATTGATTTTGTTTTAATGTAGTTATCCAGTCATCCTAGCATTATTTGTTGAAAAGACAATTCTTCTCTCATTTAATTATCTTCCTACTCTTGTCAATAATCAATTGACCATAGACATATGGGTTCTATACTATAGACATATATGTAAATTCTATTCCATTGGTCTTTATAGCTATACGTATGCCAGTACTATACAGTCTTGAGTACTTTAGCTTCGTAATAATTTTGAAATTATGTCGTGTGAATCTTCCAACTCTATTCTTTTCAAGATTGTTTTGGCTATTCTGGATCTCTTGCATTTGTGTATGGATTTTAGGATCAGCTTGCCAATTTCTGAAAAGAAGCCAGCTGAGATTTTGATAGGTATTGCATTGAATCTGTAGATCAATTTGGGGGAGTACTGCCATCTTAACAATATTAAGTCTTCCAATCCATGAACATGGGATGTCTTTCCACTTATTTAGGTGTTTAATTTCTAATGTTTTGCTTTTTTCAAAGTTTAAGTTTTACACTTCTTTTATTGAGTTTATTCCTAAGCATTTTATTCTTTTTGATGCGACTGTAAATGGACTTGTTTCCTTATATCCATTTTTTGAATGTTTGCTGCAATGTATAAAAATACAATTGATTATTTTGTACTGATTTGTATCCTGTACACTTATGGAACTCACTTATTACTTTTAATAGTTATTTTAGTGGATTCCTTAGAATTTTCTATATATAAGATCATGCCATCTGTGAATGGAGATAGTTTTACTTTCTTTCCACTCTGAATTTCTTTTCTCAAATTTTCTTGCCTAATTTTTCAGACTAGAACCTCCAGTACATTTTTGAATGGAAGTGGTGAAAGTGGACATTTTTGTCTTATTCCTGCTCTTAAGGAATAAGTGTTTAGTCTTTCATTATTAAGTATGATTTAGGGGGCACCTGGGTTCAGTCAGTTAAGCGTCCAACTCTTGATTTTGGCTCAGGTCATGATCTTAGGGTTGTGGGATCAAGCCCTGCATCGGGCTCTGTGCTCAGCGTAGAGTCTGCTTGTCCTTCTCCCTCTGCTCCTCCCCCTGCTTTCTCTCTTTCTCAAATAAAAATTAAAAAAAAGAATAAAATCTTTTTTTAAAAAAGTAAAATTGAACTTTGCATTTTCTGTATGTAACCTTTATCAGATTGAGGAAGTTCCCTTCTAGTCCTAGTTTTTTACTGTTTTCATCAAGTAGGGATATTGAATTTTTTCAAATTCTTTCTCTGAATCTATTAAGATGATTGTGTGGGTTTTGTCCTTTATTCTATTAATGTGGTATATTTCATTAATTAATTTTTGAATGTTAAACCAATCTTGCATTCCTGGGGTAAATTCCTTTTGGTCATGGTTTTATGTTATAGGTTGAATGTGTCCCCCCAAAATTCACATGTTGAAGTCCTAACCCCAAGTATCTCAGAATGTGACCTTATTTACAAATAGGGCTGTTGAAGATGTAAGTAGTTAAGATTAGGTCATTCTCAAATTTTCTCATTCTCAAAGTATTTTTATACATTGCAGCAAACATTCAAAAAATGGATATAAGGAAACAAGTCCATTTACAGTTGCATCAAAAAGAATGAGATGGGCCCCTAATCTAATTGACTCATGTCCTTATAAAAAGAAGAAATTTGGACACAGACATGCACACAGGGAGAATGTCATGTGAAGATTGGAGTTATACTACCATAAACCGAAGAACTACCAGAAGGTAGGAAAGGCCTGGAACAGACTTCCCTAGCACCGTCAGAAGGAACCAACCCAGCCAACACATTGATCTCAGACTTCCATCCTCCAGAACTGTGAGAGAATAAATTTTTGTTGTTTAAGTCACCATGTTATGATACTTTGTTATGGCAGCTCTAACAAACTTACACAGTGAATTAACCTTTTTATATATTACTGGATTTGGTTTGCTAGTTTATTGTTGAGGATTTTTGCATCTGTATTCATAACAGATGTTGATCTGTTTTCTTTACTTGTGATGTCTTTGTGTGGAATTATTTTCTTAGTGTTTCTCTAGGCTTACCAGATAAGATGGTAGGTATCAACCAACCTCCCATTTACAGTAACTTATTCCCAGTGAGATATAGAAACATTAGCCCTATATAACTCTATTCCCTCCGCCCTTTTTTGTTCTTATTATTGTTATATTATTGTTACATCTATATACGTTACAAACCCAACAATAATACATTGGTATAGTGATGACTATATAATTTTATGTTTATTAAAGAACCTGATAAAAGAGAGGAAAGCAAGAAACTTCATCTTACAGAGTTTGTTATATTAACCTTTTAATCCACCATTTCTGGTTCTCTTCATTTGTACCTTTTTTTCTAAGCAAAGAGGATGCACTGAAGATTTTGAGTGGGGAAAGGGACTGGTGAACATTTAAACATGTGCAGCAATATTTGAGGACAGTTCTCTAGCAGACATATGCATTGTGGGGAATGTGAGGGGTAGAGAAATCCAAGAGGTAAGTTAGGAAGCAGTTGCAGCAATTAAAGTACAAGTTCATGTGAGCCTGGGTTTGGCTTGATTTTTGGCTCTGTTGCCTTGTATTTTGCCTTCTGGAACTGGGAATGTCTAAGTCAGTGTGAATAGGCACTGACTCAGTCCACATGGGCAAGTACACTCATTAGGACTTGTTGATGAACTGATACCAATCCAAGGATGAACCCAAAATGGGAAAAATGCCTGGTCTGGTGATTTGAGGGGGCTCAGAAGGAGAGACTTTTCCCATGGCAAGCCTCTGTGGAGAACATGATGCCTAGCAAGTAAAGCTCATTGCAGGACATGGTGATAAAAGTAAATTGCCACAAAGTTATGTGTGAATGCCAAGGAAGAGGGGGGAAGGAAGAGAAGGAGAGATTCTTCTCCATGCACGTGTCCCTGCAGCTGTCAGGGATGAGGTTACAAACCGTGGAAGGGAATGCAGAATCCCTCTTCCCGTTCCCAGGGCAGATGACCTTGCAGAAATTAAACAAATCAATTATGTGTCCTTAGAGGAAGCATGTTTGACTGCCCTAATTCAATGGGCTCTATTGTTTCAGGTAAAGCCAGGTGATACAATTCATCACTGATATCCTTGCTAAGTTTTGTCTGTGAATTTTCCTCTGGAATAATTTTGTAAGATCAGGATTAGACACACCCCTGTATACAGTTTTTTAAAAAATACACGAAGAATAAAGAGCATTCTCCCCTAAGTGTAAAGGCAGTATTGGTGCTATAGATCAAGCGTAGTGGTTATTCTATTACAAGAAAGAGGTAACCAAGGCCTGAATAAGGTAGTGGTGATAAAGATTCACTTGCAGCATGCTGGCAGAGGAGGTTGAGGTAGCAAAAACAGTAACAAATGTTTGGAAATTTAAGAATACTTCTAAATAATACATCAGTCAAGGAAGAAATCAAAGTGGAAATTAGAAAATACTTAGAACTAAAAAAGAAAGAAGAAATATACAAACTACCAAAAATAATAAAACTGCTTCATACTACTGGAGTGATCTCAAAATTCTTAAGCTGAGAATATTGTTTAAAATTACTGTGCCACTTGGCATCTGCAGAAGTGAATGCAAGTCTCTGCAGAATTCTCTCAGGAAAGTTGAAGGAATATGATAACACAATAAAAAATTTAAAAGGAAACAAACAAAACAAGAAACAAGCCACTGTGAGAAGCAGCAGGAAAAAACAGCTGAATGAGTCAAACCCTTTGCACATCAGAATTAGACACAGATTACAAAATAAGTGTTTTTAATATGTTTTAATGAAAGAAGAGGTTGAACACAATTCATTTGAAGAAGGAGAAAATATTTTTTAAGTGATCAAGTAGGTCTGATAAAAGAAACTAAATGAGTATTTGGAAATGAAAAATATAATTGGAAATTTTTGTCATAAAAATCAAAATTTTTGTAAAATCACATGTATCATTTCTTTTACCTTTATGTTTATTTTTCTCTTTTAAATATATATCTATCTAAAATTTAGTTTGGTGTAAGTGAAAGAGAGAATCCAATTTCATATTTTCCAGGTGGCTACCCTCTTATCCTATTTATTAAATCTATCATTTTGCCCCACTAGTTTGAAATGCCAACTTTTATCAGGAACTAATCCCAATATTTATTTGCATCTATTTCTGGGATATGTATTCTTTTCCATAGATCTTACTGTTCATGTGCTGATACCAAACTTTTTTTAAGATTTTATTTATTTCTTTGAGAGAGAGAGAGAGAGAGAGAGCATGAGCTGGGGGAGGAGCAGAGGGAGAGAGGGGCAGGCAGACCCCGCACTGAGTGCAGAGCTGACCCAGGGTTCAATCCCACGACCCCAAGATAATGGCCCAAGCCCAAAACCAAGAGTCAGATGCTCAACTGACTGAGCCACCCAGGCTCCACCCCCCCTTTTCTTTTTTTAAGACTTTTATTTATTTATTTTAGAGCAAGGGCATGAGATGAGGGAGGAGCAGAGGGAGAGGAACAAGCAGACTCCTGGCTGAGCATGGAGATATCAAACTTTTAATTACTATAAGGTTAATAATACCTTTTAGTATCTGGTAGGGCTAGTCCTCCTTCATTACTGTTTCCTTGCTTTATTCCCAAAGTAATGGTATTGGTATTTTTCTTGAGAAAGTTCAGTTTACATATTTGTTTATAAAGGATTGCGGTCATATTTCATCATCTCTTTACCTAAGAATATGTCTATTTGTTAAAATCTTTTTAAATGACCTTTCATAGTGTTTCTACATTTTCATCATGTGAATCTTACCTATTGCTTAGATTTATTCCTAGGTATTTTGTTTCTTGTTTTTGTAAATTGGATATTTTTGTTATATTTTCTAGATAATCATTCATATATTGGAGAACTATTAATTATGTTTTAATTTTGTTCTCAGCCACCTTACTAAATTATCTTACTCTTGGTAACAATGATTTTTTTTTTAAGTTGACTTTCCTGGATTTTCTGCCATAGCATCATCTTATCTGCAAATAGTAATGTTTTCTTCCTTTTCCCTCATGATTTTATATATATACATATATATATATGTATGTATATATATATATATATATATATGTTTTGTTTTTCTTCTCTAATGACATTGGCTAGTATTGGCCAAAGCTAAATAATACTGGTAATAATGTGCATTGTAGTTTTGTTTCTGATTTTAATGGGACTCAGTGTTTCACTGTATGGTTTTTAGCCTTTGAAATGATATATGTATATTTTTCATGCTAAGAAACTGTTCATCTATTACCTATATGGGTAGATTTTTTTAGATGCCTTTTCAGCATGTACAGGAATGTTCATATAGTATTTCTTTTTTGACATATGTTTAAGTTGTATTACAGTAATCATCTTAATATTGAGCCATCTTTGCATTTTAGGTATGGGTTTTACTTAATCATGATATATTTGATTAATGTGCTAGAGTCAATTGGTCGATATTTTATTTACAATGTTTAGGGATTGGACTGTCTCAATGTTATACTGAATTGACAAAAAGATTTTGGAAATGTTCCCTTTAATTGTCTAGAACCATTTAAATAATATTAGAGTTACATGTTCTTAATAGAATTCACTCATAAAATTTTCTGAAAATTAATCTTTGTATTTTCTTCCTTTTCTGGGGTCAGTTTTAATAATTTATATTTCCCTAATTATGTATTACATATATTTGCATAAAGCTGAACAATATATTCTCATGATTTAATTCCCTAAGTATCTATGCTCATTTCTCCATACTCATTTTTTACATTTATATATGTGCTTCTTCCTTTTTTATTTATATTGTTCGGCTAGCTTTCCTAAATCTTTACCTTTTTATTTTTCTTTAAGAATATTCTCTAGGATATGTTTATTTGGTGTATAGTTCTCCTGTTTTCTAATTTTTTAATTGTTTTTATCTTTATGAGTATCTCATTGCCTTTGTTCTTAAGATTGCTATGTTGTTCCTTTTTTAAATTATTGAATTGAACACTTAATTATTCTCATTTTCCATTTGTCTTTCAATTGACAGAGGCTTTTTTAGTAGTTTTTTCAAGAAAGATTCCTAGGAATTGTGTTCTCTAGGTATTTGTATGTTTCACATCATCTGCATGTTGCCTTTATGCTTGAACTATACTTTGGCTGGAAATAAAATTCTTGGATCAGAGTATCCCTTAGAATTTTGAAGACAGTGAATTTCTACAATATTGAATAGTGCTTTAAAGAAGTATGAAGCATCCTGATTTCTATCTCTTCCCCTTGAGGTGATTTGATTTTCTGTATGAAAGATCATATCTTTGAAGTCCAGTAACTTTATAGGGCATGTTCTAGTGCTGATTAATCTTTGTTGGTTCTTCCTGGGAGATGGTGTGCCTGTTCAAATCTATGGATTCAAGTTGTTTTATTTCAGAAGAATTTTCTTGAATTATACTGTGAATGTTTTTTGTGTGCTGACTGTTCTGTTGTCTTCTGAATGCATATTGAACATTAACCCTTTCTTATCTGTCTTCCATGTAGATGATTTTTTCCTATAATTCTTTAAAATTCTTCTTTTTCTTTTTAATTTTTTTACAAATGTTATTTATATTCTTAAACTGTAACTGTTAAACTGTTACTCAAGTTTTCTTAAGCCTGTCATCCCATTTCTTTAGCTTGTTTTCAATAATATCTCTTCTTCTTTCTGCAGTTTCCATTTCTGTGAAAATTGAGTAACAGTTTAAGAATATAAATTTTTTTTTCTACATCTTCCTTGGGCTCATTCAGGTCAATTTTATCTTATCTGAAGTTGTCTTATCGCTTCTTCCTTCAGTCCTTTTACCTGTGCTTTGAAGTCTTAACTCATGGAGGCCACTTTTTCACCAAGTTCTTTGAATCCATATTTTAGTCACATTTTTCAACCATTCCACAATTTTTAGTCACATTTTTCAACCACTTAGTCACATTTTTCATCACATTTTTCAACCATTCCACAATCAATTTTCTGACATATGTTGAATTTGTTTTCTTATTTCTTTTGTCTTTTTTCCTGCAATGGTTTTGTCTCCTAGTTCCTTTTCTAAAAGCTTTATTGAAATATAATTCACATATAATATAATCTACCCACTTAGAGCATACAATTTGATATTTTTTAGCATATTCATAAGGTTGTGAAACCATTCCTGATCCTTTTTTGTTATTCTCATTTTTGAATACAGTCCTTTCTGAACCACCTATATGGGGAAGGATAATGAGAGAGAGGCATCAGAGGCTTTGAACAACTTCTAGGCTAACAAGTCCTAACTCACAGTAAAGGCCTACATACACAAGGTCTAGTGGAGTGTATTGTGAGTGTGGATTCAGACTTTACACAATATTAATTGAATAAAATTGGTAACTTCAGTTCCATCCATTAACCTAGTTTCCCTACTTTCAAGAATTTTTTTTTGCAAGAATGTCATGTCTGTGTGGTTTCAAAAGGGAGTCATGGAGAATTCTAGAACCAGTTTGCAAACGTCAGTCTTCTTTAAAACAAGTAACTATTGCTTTTGCTCCTCAGGGTATACAACTAACTTGGAAGACTGTGCCTTGTTGCCTCTGCTTGAGATCTGCAACCATGGATATTGTCTCTTGGCACCCTTTCTCTGACCTAATTTTCACTGTACTTGGCAGCCCTTTTTTATAAGTAACAAGGTTCAGATCATAAGTGTTGCCTGATTCCTCATGATAGAGTTTTTATTTCATTTTTTACCCTTGTTGTTTCTGATTGGTTTTAGAAAGCAGACAGTATCTGTCTTAGCTCCAGCTGCTGTAACAATATACCATAAACTAGGTGTCTTATAAACATCAGAAGTTTATTCTCACAGTTCTGGAGGCTGGAAGTCTGAGATCATGATTGGGTTCTGGTGAGAGCCCTCTTCATGGCTGCAGACTTCTCACTGAGAGAACAGAGAGGAAGCAAACTCCAACTCTTACAAGGGCACTTACTGCATTCATGGGGCCCCCACTAACCCTATTTCCTCCCAGAGACCCTCCCTTCTAATTCCGTCACACTGGAGGAACGGGTGTCAATGTATGCATTGTGGTGGGGGACACAAACATTCAGTCCATAACAGAGTCAGAGATTTCTTTATTCTTCCATCTTAAAATGTGAGACTGATAGTTTTATTATTTAGTTCTTCTCCTGGTTATTTTTTAAGCTTTAATATATGTAAGCCCTCTTTTTCTTGCCCAACTTTAGACTGTATGTATTTTGATTCGCTACTTTGTAAAGTAAGAAAATAAAGGTATCTGCAATTCCTGCACCCTTATTTCTTATTTTTTGTTTCTTTTCTCTATTTTCTGTTGCCCTGCCACATCTGTTAGCATTCCAGTGTTTTTACAGCATTGAGATTTAAAGCATTTATGTTCTTTGTAACTGCAATGAAGTGTCTGGCTGTTTTGTTTTTGTTTTGTTTTGTTTTGGGTTTGTTGGTTTGTTTGTAAACTGATTGTAAAACCTAGAAAAGAATAGCAATTGGTTAAATTTTTTGGACTCTAAATATTGTGAACTGTGGAGTAAAATAGTATCTTTGGGACCTCAGAGAAGGAAACATAATTCTATGCCACTAACTCTTGAAGGAGAATGTTCCAAGTGTCATGTGAAATGAATTGTCTTATACTCTGAGAAAAGTATACTATATTTTAGTTGCTTCACATTTTCTATAGAATGCCCCCTCCAGGCTTTTAATTACCTTTTTTCCTTTTCAATATATACATTATTTCTGATATATGCAATATTACATTCACTGTAACATTAAAAAGTCCATCTTTTTCCTTACTATACTATACTATACTATACTATACTATACTATACTATACTATACTATACTAACTTTTTTGATAAAAATCTACTTTCTTCATGAAGGTCCCTTGCTGGGGTCCAAATGGGAGTAGTTGCTTTCAAAGTCTACTGCTCATCTGTCATCTGGGATTTTTTTATTTTTTAATCACACTCCTACGTAGGTGTCACTTTCTTGAAGCTTCACCTTTTCCCATACTTCTTTTTTTGTTTAACTAAAATACATTCTTAATTTTTTTCTTTAGAAAGTGTGCATGGGATACAAATATCTTGGGACTTACATGTCTGAAAATAGCCATTAATCTATATTCTTACTTGAGTGATAGTTTAGCTGAGCATAGACTTCTAGACCAAAGGTAATTTTTCTCTGAGAACTTTTAAAGTTTTGCTCTATTCTAGAAAATTATATCTGATGCTACTTTGATTTTTGCTCCATTAAAGGTGATATATCTTTATTGAGGAATAATTGGCATTCAATAAATTGCACATATTTATGTGCAGTTTGGTAAGTTTTAACATTTGCATATACCCATGAAACCATCCTTTTCTCCTTTCCTCTACTCTAGATCTCTTCTAATCATCTATCTTTTGGTTAACTAATCCTCTTCTATGTCTATTCAGTTTTTAATTCCTATTGGAATTTTAATTTCAGCAATTTATATGTTCCCATTTGAGAATTTACACTTGATTCTCTCTTTTCAGTATTACTGATTCTAGTTCTCTAGTGAAAGTCTCTATTTTGCCCTATATTTTCTAGAACATAGTAATCATAGTTGAAGTCATGCCTGGGAACTCCAATATCTGTATCATCTGTGAGTCTGTTCTGAAGTCTGTCATACTCCTTGGTTTTTGTCAGTTGGTTCTATCAGTTGGCATGTCTGGTAATCCTTTGATTGAATGCCAGATCTTCTATATGAAAATAGTAGATATAATTTGAGGCTCTGGCTAATGTTTTCTTCTTGCAGAGAAGATTTACCTGCCAGTTGGCAGGCAAAGTAGGGACAGATGACTACACCAGTCTGGGATGAGCTGATTTGAAGTTGGACTTCAGTCTCTTGAGCATACTGTTCTACTTCCATCTTAGCCATATACCTATGGTGTTTCTCTTCCAGAGTCTTAACTGGAAGTCTGAGATGTATACCAGGACCCCTCCCCATTAGTATGCACTGATCTCTATCTCTGTCACCCATTCTGAGAGATTGCCCTGAGACTTGATTGGCATCCCAGGTTCTCAGGGGCTGCTCTTTGCTTCTGAGCCATTTACTATCAGCTCTTGCATCTGAGCCATTTGCTATCAGCAGGTTCACTGAAAGGAAAAGTTGTACAGAACGTACCCCCCTCCTTTTTGGAATTCTTGCCCCTCAAGTCCTGTCAGGATCTCAGCTTCCAAATTAAGAAATGAAAAAAGGAGCAAATGAAATCCAAAGTAAGCAGAAGAAAGAATATACAGGAGCCCAAATTAATGAAATGGAAAACAGAAAAAACAATAGAGAAAGTCAATGAAAACAAAAACTGATTCTTTCAGGGGAAAAAAAAAAAGGTAAACCTCTAGCCAGCCTGATTAAAAAAAGAGGAAGAAAAAGAAAACCCAAGTTCCCATTACATTACCAGGAATGAGAAGTAACATAACTATAGAGCCTATTGATAAGAAAAATAATAAAAGAACAACTTTATGCTGATCAATTCAACAACTTAGATCAAGTAGATAAATTCCTTGAAAAGAAAAAACCACCAAAGCTCACTCAAGAAGAAATAGGTAACCTGAATTATGCTACATCTGTTAGTGATTGAATTTCTAGTTTAAAACCTTCCTACAAAGAAAACCTCAGACCTAGATGGCGTTACTGGTAAATTAACCAAACTGTTAATAAAGAAATAATACTAATTCTACACAAACATTTAAGAATGCTGAAGAGGGGAATACTTTCCAGTTCATTCTATGAAGACAACATTACCCCTATCCCGAAACCATAAGAGGGGGGGTATTGATATATTGAATATTACCAATAGAAAATACTTATTATCTTGAGGTGTTTATGTAGAGGGGTGCCGGACTGGCTCAGTCAGTGGAACATGCAACTCTTGATCTCAGGGTGTGAGTTTGAGCCCTACATGTGGCTTAGAGTTTACTTAAAAAAAATTTTCAGGGTTCCTGGGTGGCTCAGCCGGTTAAGCATCTGACTCTTGA
Organism: Zalophus californianus; assembly: GCF_009762305.2. NCBI lineage: Eukaryota > Metazoa > Chordata > Mammalia > Carnivora > Otariidae > Zalophus > Zalophus californianus. Next base: position 74,708,667 of record NC_045602.1, read on the forward strand.
CTTCAGTTCAGGTCATGATCTCAGGGTTGTGAGATCAAGCCCAGCATCGGGCTCTGCGCTGGACGTGGAGCCTGCTTGAGATTCTCTCTCTCCCTCTTCCTCTGCCCCTCCCCCCTCTCAAATAAATAAGTAAATAAATAAAATTTTAAAATTTTAATATGTAGAAATAAAATTCATGACAATAATAATGCAAAAGGCAAGAAGAGAGTAAAATTAAAGCACTCTATAGTCCTTGCATTAGTGAAAATATAAGTTTATGTTAGAGTCTAGCAAATCAAGATGCATGTTGTATTGTAATCGCTATGGTAACCATGAAAAGAATAGTAAAATAATGTATAATTAACAATCTATTCAAAAGGGAAATAAAATGATTAAAAGCATCTGATTGATTTTTTTTTTCAAGTGCAAGAAAGAGTGAAAGCAGCATAGAACAGATGGGACAAACAAAGCACATGGTGAGATGTAGATGTGAACATCAATAATTTACTTTAAATATAAGTACTTGGATTAAAAGGCAAAGATTATTCAGTCCGGATGAAACCACAGAAACAAAACCATGGAGCTTAAGCAGGAGAGCATGCAGGAAGAAGCAGAGAAGATGCATTTGCAAGCGGATTTCAGAACAGCCTACCAGGAGTGTTTCTCAGAGTTGAGGGACATGTCTCCAAGTGTGAAACCGGATCCTTTGTGCCCAGTAGCAAGAGGAAAATGCATAGGCTGATGCCAGACCTTTCCCCGAGACCAGATTTGGTTTAAGAAACAAAAGGAGATGGACTAAACAGGGAATCACACACTTGAGTTCAGCAGTGTGTGCCGCTGATAAATGTGTAACACCTGGCTCTCCAAGTGTAATTCCAGCATGGATGTTGACTTTAACAAATCGGATGAAAGTGAAACAATGATGTGTTGGAACTTCACTCATCCACCAATGGTCTCTGTCTTATTTGTGGAATTGGATCATAGTTTTTGAATACTGGAAGAAATAGGGTTTTTTTTCTATTCACAATGCAATGGCTACAGACGTGACATATTTTTAAGTTTCATCGGCATTATTAACATTTTCTCCATCACTTCCTTAGATCTAGACCAGGGCTCAGCAAACTACAACCCAAGAACCACATTAAACTTAGTTCACATAACTTTTTTAAATTATCCATTCCATTCTAAATATCACAATGCTTTGATAGGCACCAAAATATATGAATGAACTCTTTTTAGTAGTCAAATGTTGTACATCATTTCTTTTTTCCTTGAACTTCTATTTTCTTTTCACTTCTTTCACATAATTTTATCCCAGTGCAATATTGTTATGCTTAAACATTTTTATTGATTATCCTATCATGTTTCTTGCAACAAAAATAATATACAAATTAAAATTTAATTTGTTTTCATTTCTATGTCCATAAATCTCATAAATATTGTTTCATCTGGTTTATTGCAGTTATTGCAGTTATCAGAGGTACACAAACAAAATAAACATTATAAATTTTGACAAATAGTGATTAAAATGTAAAAGTTTACTAGAAAATTATCATTTAATGATATTGGATGTTGCTAATTGGATTCTCAATTAGTTCATGTAACCACAGGTAAATATTTAAGTATGACTTATTTTCAGAAACAGGCTTAGCATCAATTCTTTTCCTCTTAGATTTTATAGATGTAGGAGCTGAGACTCCTTGTTCACATAAATAACTGATAGAGGGAAAAGGAGTTTTATTTTTAAAATATCACTCATGGCTTGGAAATCCTTTCAAGTTATATGCCAAAATCATGTAGTCATCATCAAAAATTGTTATTAATGGTCTATCACTGGTAATTTGATTAGATCCTTCCTCAAATTTGTTAAAACCCAGGAATTAGAAACCACCCAACTTGTAAAAAATTTTGTTTCTAGTCTTTAAAGTCATTCAATTTTCCAACTTTCAATAGTTTGGACAAAGGAGCCTAAGACTTATCATTTACTATTATTTATTCTTGTTATTTTTAGAGAAATCTCATTTTTGTAGCTTAAGTTAAAGTGAGATTGAAAAAACAACAACACAAATATAAAATTTGCACATTCTTTGGGAACAAAGAATAATCATGCTGAATTTCTGTTTGTAGGACATCCTGAAATATCTTTAAAAAGCGAGACAGGTGAAAAGAGTTGGATACTCAACAGTTGTTATATAGAGATAAGTTATTTATTAGTGCTTGAAAAGGAGCATGTTTATAATTACATATTTGGTATTGTTAGAAAAGCACATCAAATCGGAGAGGAAGGAATTATCCCTAATTAAATAAAGTTGATTTTGTAAAGTTCAGCATATTATGTTCTAGTTTATGTTTTGGGAACATTTTATCCTACACCTGTACAGAGATACCTGTTCTATTTTTTTAATAGACTTTATTTTTTAGAGCAGTGTTAGGTCACAGCACAACTGAGTAGAAGGTACAGAGATTTCCCATGTATTTCCTGCCATCACTCATGCACAGCCTCCCCCATTATCAACATCCCTCACTAGAGTGGTGCATTTGTTACAACTGATGAACCTACTCTGACACATCATCACCTAAAGTCCATAGTTTACAGTAGGTATTACTCTTGCTGTTGTACCTTTCTGTGGGCTTGGACAAATGTGTAATGACGTTTCCACCAGTATAGTATACAGAGTAGTTTCACTGCCCTAAAAGTCCTGTGCATACCAGTTCATCTCTCCCTTTCCTCTAATCCCTGGAAACCACTGATCTTTTTACTGTCTCCATAGTTTTTGCCTTTTCCAGAATGTGATGTAATTGAAATCATAGAGTGCAATCTTTTCATATTGGCTTCTTTTACTTAGTAAAATGCATTTAAGTTTCCCCCATGTCTTTTCATGGCTTGATTGTTCATTTCACTTTAGTGCTAAATAATATTCCATTGTCTGGATGTTCCAGTTTATCCATTCATACTGAAAGACATTTTGCTTGCTTCCAAGTTTTGGCAATTACCAAAAAAAAAAATCTATAAACATTTATGTGCAGGTTTCTGTGTAGACATGTTTTCAACCCCTTTAGGTAAATACTAAGCAGGATTTCTATATTGCATGGTAAGAGCATGTTTAGTTTGGTAAGAAACTGCCAAACTGACTTCCAAAGGGCTATACCATTTTACATTTCCAGCAGCAATAAATGAGGGTTCATGTTGCTCCATGTCCTGACCAGCGTTTTGTGTTGTTGGTGCTCTGTTTTGTAGTGGTATCTCATTGTTCTAATCTGCATTTCCCTGATGGCATATAACATGGAGCATCTTTTCATGTGCTTCTTTGCTGTCTGTATATCTTTTTTGGTGAGGTCTGCTAAGGTCTTTGATCCATTTTTTAATCATGTGGTTTGTTTTCTTATTGTTGAGTTTTAAGTGTTCTCTTTATTTTGGATAATAGTCCTTTATCAGATATATCTTTTGCAAATATTTTTGCTCCATCTGTGACTTGTCTTTTCATTCTCTTGATAAATGTTCTTTTAAGAATGAAATTTAAACTACTCTGTGGAGAGTCTTAGCAAAAGGAAAGTATTAGACCACCAGTAAGTGGGAGACCTACAAAAAGTTTATTAATAATTGTTGCTATGTATATTATTTACATTAAAATCTATAACATATCCCAGCTGTAATATAACAATAATACAAATATGTAAATATAAATAATAAAAAATATATATAAATATAAATATAATAACAGGTAAAAAGAATAATTGATCAGCAAATGTCTGGCTAGTGACAGTGAGGAGACATATACCCAAATAAAAATAAATATTAGGGTTGTTTTGTGTGTATGTGAATAAGGGCATGTTCTTTAGTTACCTAAGAGAAAACTAGAAAACTACAGTAAAATAATCTGGTGGTAAGCATTGAATTTATTGTAGAACTAAAATTAAAACAAATGTGGGTTTTTTGATTACAGAAGAGAATGTAAATATCTAAACCAAGATATTATGAAAACGGAATGAAGTAACAAAGTTGAGAGGGGAAGGAAAAAGACATGAATTGTTAGTGTAAGCGTAACAAAACCCTTCAAAGTTGGGAGGTCACAAGATATCATTTAATAATACAGGTATAAATATCCTTTTTAAATGAAATTTTTAGAACAATTTTTTATGGAATACAAAATACAGAAATACAAAAAATTATAAGTGTGCCAACTGTTGAATTTCACAAAGTGAACATATAAATATACTCATACTAAAAGGACCCAGATCAAAAAATAGAACATTACCAGCACTCGGAGGCTTCCTCTTACCTTCCTACAGTCACTCAAGGGCATCCATTATGCTCAGTTCTAACTGAATACATTAGTTTTGTCTGTTGTCATGTGTCATGCGTGTCATGTAATTGGATTCATATACTATAATGTGTCTGATTTTTTTGCTCAACATTATATTTTTGAGATTCAGTCATGTTGCATGTAATAGGAGCCCATTCATTATCAAACATGTACTCAGTTATATGAGTATATCGCAATGTATCCACTTTACTACAAGAGGGCATTTATTTGAAAGGTTTTAGGAGGAGGCTACTATAAATAATTTTGCTATGAATATTTTTGTACTTGTCTTTTTGGTGCGTATATGCCTGCTTTTCTGTTGGGAATAATTATTCAAGGGGAAGAATAAAATGTATTAATTTAAATAAGCAAAAATATTATCCCTGTCATATAACAAATAAACCTTGTTGATTTCATCAAAAATTAAAACATAACTATGAAAAGAAAATGGGAGGGGCACATGGGTGGCTCAGTTGGTTAAGCGTCTGCCTTCAGCTCAGGTCATGATCCTGGGGTTCCAGGATCGAGCCCTGTGTCGGGCTCCCTGCTCACAAGGAGTCTGCTTTTCCCTCTCCCTCTGCCCCTCCCCCTGCTCATGCTCTTTCTTTCTATCTGTCTGAAATAAATAAATAAAATCTTAAAAAAAAAAAGAAAATGGGAGAGAGGACATGGATAGGCTTAAGAGAGCTATTGCTTTATCTAATAATATAAGAAATCAATAGATAATGTCTAATAGAGTATTATAAAATGTTTTATTATAATTTTAATAGAATATTTAATATTTATGATATATAAACTAAATTTGTCTATTGAAAAAGAAGTTATTTTAAAATAGTGTATATAAGGAAACTGTCCACCAGTTTTCTTACTTAAAAAATCAGCATATTAGGATATCATTTAAAAATATGGAGATAAATGTCAAGAGATTGCCCCAAATAATTGAAATTTGTTATCTCAGATGGGTGGGGAAGATTTCTTTTTGTAATAAGTCTTATAATATCATCTAGCTTTTCTCTAAGCCCCCTGTATTATTTGATTTACTACCATGTGCATGTATTATTTTAGTAAAATTAAGGGTTTCGTTGGTTTGGTTTGGTTTGGTTTTGCACAAGGACAACCAGCAATAACTTAACATAAAAGTGATTGTGAATCATATAAATGTATCTGACCAAAACTGAACTAAACGTACCCCCAATTCAACTCCCTTTAGCCAGATCCTAAAAATGCCCCCCACCACTTGAAAACCATCCGACACTTAGATGAATGAGTCGGAGACAAAAGTCCAAATGAGAAGAGACCGGTTTTTAACTACAGTTCAGTATCTTGCTTTTGCAAATTTTACACAAATGTGTGACCATATAAACAATGTAAGGGACTCTCCCAGGGCCAGGAAGGAGAGGTGCAAGTGTGGGCCTGATAAATCTGCTCCTGGGAGCAAAGGGAAGAAGGTAGACTAAAAGACCCAGACTCAAGCCCAGATCTGCCTTTTAGGAATTATGGGATGCAAAATACTTAACTCAAATTCTTTATGCCTCAGTTTCCCAATCTGTTAAGTGGCAATAATAAACCCTTATGTATTGTGCTGAGATGCTAATAAGATCATGATGATATCATGTTAGTGAAATACCAGCTAGCTTCAAAGTCAAAAGCAGTTGGCCCACATCCCATAGAGAAGCCTGGGATCCTCATATCTGTGGTGCAGTAGGAATTTAGAAACCTCTGGTTATCGTGGGGTACATCCTTAAGTAGCTCTGATCCAAATTATCTTAGGACAATCTAAAAATTCCAAATTAAAGCAATTTTCTTTCATCTTTGACAAACATATCGAGCCAGTCAGATTACTAGTAAATTGTGTTCCAAAATCAGGCCCATCTAGGAAATGAGGTTCTAGATGTCTCCCAAAAATCACAGTGAGAGGAGCAAGTTCTGACTAGGAACTTTTGATCTTTTTCTTCCTCCTGTTTGTTATCTCTAAGAGTAAGAAGGCAAAGCTGACTTATCCATAGCTGGGCTCTTAGAACAAGACATTAATTGGCAATGCTGTATAAAACTCAGATGTAGGAAAAGGGGTAAAAATCAAAGCTTCTGTACCTTCCATTTGGAATTCCTGCAGCAGTTTTACCAGGTTGGTACCATTTCACTTACCTCTTTATTACAAGCCATTTTGTTGTTGTCTGCTTCATGCTTAGGGCTTATAATTTCATGGTGTGGATTGTATCTTCGTCATTAATTCATTTCAACAAATATTTGTTGAGTCCTTACTATATACACAACTTTATGACTATGCCAGGCAAAGGAACAAGAAAGATGATTAATACATTTTCCTGCTCTGAAGGAGCTTAAAATCTAGCTGCAGAACATTTCCAGTGCTAGGAATTTTTCCTACAGAGACACTCACAAAAGTTCACCAAGTTGGGGCACGTGGGTGGCTCAGTCTGTTAAGTGTCTGACTCTCGATTTCAGCTTGGGTCTTGATCGAAGAGTCGTAAGATCGAGCCCTGTGTCAGGCTCCACGCTGAGTATGGAGTCTGCTTAAGATTCTCCCTCTCTCTCCACCCCTCTGCCCCACCCTGCTTGTGAATGCATGCTCTCTCTCTAAAAATAAATGAATAAATAAAAGTTCATGTTACAAGGATATTCACTGCAGCCTTGTAATAGGAAAAAAAAAACAAGTGTGGGGGGGTGGACAACCTAAATGTCTAGCAGTACAGGACTGGTTAAATTATAGTTCACCATACAGTTCACCATACAACACTCTATTAGCCTCTCTTAGCCAGGGTCCTCATCCAAACCCCAGAAAACAGAAAGTGATTCGAGTAACTCTGTTTTTTCCTAAGGATCGTACATGACTACTATCATTCTGGATGCATAGGGGAGAAGTTAATTCGTGACATACATTGTGGCCTCAGAGTATTAAGACTTAATTCTTTAATGGGACCCAAGTTAGTATGGAAATACCTGCGACACGTAGTATAAAGTGAGAAAAGCAAAATGGACAGCAACGTGTCCGTTTTGTGTAAATAAAAAAGATACTCTATCTGCTTATCAGGGCAGAAAGTTAGGTAAACAGAGGCTGGCTGCTGGGCCCAGTGAACACCGAGACCTGGTGACAGGCCTTGGTTCCTGGAGTCCAGCTCATGCAGATACAGACCAGAGAGGTGGATCCTCTGTCCTTGGCAGAAGAAGACAGCCCTGACCTCTCTTCCCTTCCTTGGGCCCTTTTCCATCTGTTAGATGGGGCCCCGCTAATTTGTCAGTTTGAGGATGGATTTAGTGTATGTTCCACAGGAATGAAATCAGTAGGAAAATAAATCTGAGGGACTTTCCATTTGGTCCTGACTTCTACTCCACATGGCCCCTGCCCCATCAGCCTTACTCAGATTGTGTTTCAGGCCATTCCTGTGCATTTACAAATAAAACCAGGCTGCTCTGGGCACACTTCTGAAGTGACGCCTGGAGCCCCGCACACTTGGGCCAGAGATTGATATAGTGTGTGCGCGCCAGGGCCAATACAACTCTTTTGATCTATTTCCGAACGCAGCTTCTTGCCTCCTGCCTCAAGTGATTGATTAAGTTAGGATCTCTTTTAGGAATTCTCTCCACTCCTGCCTCCTCACAGGCTCACAGCAAGCCCTGCCAAATTTTACTCTCCTTTTATGCTACAGATTGTTCTGTTCCCAGGGAGTACATGGAAACTATGTTCTTAATATGCAATCAGTTACCTAGTCCTTTATATGCAATCAGTTACCTTGGAATTCCTGTTTTGCATTCAGTTTGGTATGGGCACCCTCTTATCACATCATCAGTCATGTTTCTAGCAAGGCTTTGGCCTTATGGTTAGAGAGTAGCTTTGCTTCAGAGCTTTCCTTCCCCGGTGCGCCTCCACCCCCATTTTGATGTGAGAATCACTGGGGAATCGGGGTGATACCATTTGTTTTAAAACAAGCTAGTGCACATGTTTGTAGACTTGTAAAGACCTTAGAATGTAAGTGGACTCATGCATTGTTCTTTAGGCCCCAGCTGGGCCTAGAGAAGGGGACCTTGGATCAATGGGTGTTGGTGGGTGGAATGGAGATCCAATGTATTCCAAAAAGTACCAGCTCTTCCGGTCATGCAGACCTGGTTTCATCTCCTGCCACCAAGCACAGTGTTTGCTTATAAAAACAGATGATACTTCCCATCGTGCATGAGCAGTGAGGAAGCCTGGAGTGAATGAGGGAATTCCCATCACTGCTTCTAAGTCCTCCATCTACCCCCCCAAACCTTATATTGTCTATTCCGAAGTGGCCCATCCTACAGCGTGAGTCTGGTCCTTGATGAAATGACTTTATCTGGAGATCTTTCTTCCTTCTTTTCTGTGGCCCTCACAATTCCTGGTGTCCCTTCACCATATACCAAGACTATCCTTCGGTTTCCCTGGACCTTTGGTGAAGTCTCGTTTAATTGTGTATATGATAACTAGGATACTAACATTGTATTAGCTTATTGTTTATATGTTTATCCATTCACTGATTTACTCACACAACAAGTACTTATTAAAGGCCTTTAATGTGCTGAGCACAATTCAGGCCCCGGGGTTATAACAGTAAACAAGAGACAAAATTCCTGCCCTCGTGGGTCTTAGGGAGATAATCAACAACAACCACAAAAACAACAAAATAGACATATAGTCTCAGGTTGTTAATGTGAAGACCAATGAAGCAAGAAAGGAGGAAGAAAGTGACAAGGATGAGGGATCCTTGGACAGAATAGATGCTCTTTGGAAGGTGACATTTGGGTGGAAGCCAGAGTGACATGGGTTCAAGGAAGAGCCAGAAGTCCCATGTGGCAGGGGCTCAAAGAAGACTTGGTGGGAAATGAGGCATCAGGTAGGACGTTGCAGCTGTGGTAGGGGTTTGGGGTCTTTTAGGCGTAAGGGAAACCAGGAGTAGGTTTTGAGTGGTGGGAGGACATGGTTTAATTTGACTTTAAAACATCACTATGACCGCTCTGTAGAGAACACATAGTAGGGAGCAAGAGGGAAGCAAGAAGCCCAGCTACATGGCTACAGCGACTCAGGCAAATGTTGGCAGGCTTGCACACTGTTATAATGATTGAGGTAGCGAGAAGCCATCAAATTCAGGATATCTTCTGAAGACAGAGCCAACAGAACTTGCTGAGGGGTGTGTGAGGGAAAAGCTGAGTCCTGGGTTTTGAGCCTGAGCATTTGGGTGAACCGTCATGCTACTTATTGAGAGGCGGAGAAGTGTGGGCAGGGCTGGTGTGGGACAGGACTCAAGAGGTGTGTTTGGACATGGGAACCGCGGGGTACTTCCCAGGTATCTGAGTATCTGGCTCAGGAAGAGACTGAGGCTGGAGATGTAAATAGTGGTGTCATCGGGACCTTGATAATATTAGGGCCAAGGCACTGGGTGGAGTCACTCAGGGAAGGAGTGTAGATGGAGAAAAGAAGAGGTCCAAGGAGGGAGCCATGGAGCACTGCCAACATTTATAAACTTAGAAGAGGAAGAAGAGCTACCGCTGAGCAGACCCTTCCTGGCCTAGCAGATTTGTACGTGTCCCCACCTAGTTTCCTGGACCTCCCAGACCAGAACCAGTCTTCTATATCGGGGGCTAAGTCTCCCATCCCACGGTGCACTTGGGGATGTCATGAATCTAGTTCTAGTGCAGGCCCTGGTGGCCTCCTTCTGCTTTCGGCAGGAGCTCTAGATCCCAAGCATCTGTTCGGACCTAGAACTGGCAAACTGACGGTTTCAGCCCCACTTGTAATATCATCTCTCTATTTTGTGTTGGAACCAGAGCTGATTGTGTTGTTTTAGCAAGAGTATATGAATGTGTTGTGACTCCTTAATTTTCTCTGTCATCTGTGTCTTTTGGGAATATGGGCAAAGGACATTGCGATTCTGACTGGGGCACAAACATTTTGATTTTCAAGGGCTTGTTTTCTGTATGGTTCAACCTCACCCTTTGCAATCTCTCCAACAACTTGTTATCCCTGAGTCACTCACTCAACTTTACTGACAGGTAACTATGTACATTTGCAAAAAACAGACTAAGATGTTCTCGCCCTCCAGGAACTTAAACTCAAGCCAGGCGGTTGAAGCCCACAAACAGAACATGAGGGAGGGCATCAGGGTATACATTCTTGTGTGGATCCACTCTGCAACAGTGCTTAGCACATAGGAGATCCTCAGCAACTGTGAAAGGCACAAGCCCACTGGGGCTCATCATTGTCTGGTGGCCTAAACTGGTGGGTCCTCCAAAGCAAAGCAAGCAGCCCAGACAGCTGCCTCGATACCACTATTATGAACAGTCATTAAAAGGTTCCATACTCCTAGTAACAACATATCCCCTTACTTGGCAAAATGCTCAAGACTATAGCTTAAAAAGTGCTTCTACTGACATTCTGTCTCTTAATTCCCACAACTCTGCTGCAAGTATCTGCATTCTCACCTAACAGAAGGAGACACACATTTTTGGAGTGGCCTCCGGGCCTGCTCATGTGTGCCCCCCGGGGCGCTGAGAGGTACCCACCCGGGGTGATTTGGGCAGGCCAAGCAGCAACACCAGGTGCGCCCTGCTCCTATTGGTCTCCCAGGATGGAAGACACAGCAGTGAGGGAGGGAGGTGTGGCAAACTCTGGGGCTAGGCCACACTGTGGAAAGTAGAGGGAGGGGAACCAATGGGTCTGTAAGGCTTCCGGGGTCATCATGCACGTGTGCCACTCAGTGGACCAGGGCTGGTATTCCTGGCGCATGGGGCATTATGGAGTCAAGCTCTGTCCTTAGACCTCTGTGCCTGTGCCTAGCGGGCTGCTGATCCTGCCAAGGGGCAGACGCATGTCCACAGTGCCGAACAGGGGATGGTGCCAAGGCTAGTCTTGGCCGCGGGGCAGGACCGGGACCTGGACGTTGAGAGGCGACTGCACTTCAGTAGCTAATAAACCCATCGTGGTGCTACAGGGGGCTTGGCTCCAGATCATTTTATCTCCTATTTCACAAGAATGAAATCCCAATTTAAAACAAATGCTCAGTTTACCAAACAGAAGAGGAAAACAGTAGATAATAAGAAAACAAAAAGGAGCATGCTCTGAGCCATCTTTGTTTTATTATCATCATATTTTGTCTTCCAAATGAAGCATCTTTACATGCAAATCCATTTTTGTATATTTTGACTGATTGCTGGCAAGATAGAGAGACGTAAATATTTCTGGAAATGGACATGGCGTAAACATATCATTAGCAGGGCTGCAACTTTGTGTGTCTGTGTGGTTTGAAAAGATGTTTATGGCGAGTTCAGTCAACAGACCCTCCTCAACTCTCTCTGATCAAGAGTCTTTAAGGCTCGAGAGCATCAGGCCTGGAGAGGATAGACAGGAAAAGTTCTGGGAGCTTGAGGAACATTCCAGATTTTAAGCATTAATTAAGTTAGAAACCCACCATCTGCACACTCGCTCGTAACCCTTCTGATTATCTTTCTTTAATTTTTAAATGTACGGAGCGTGTTTAGTTGTGTCCCATGACGCTGATGCTGCTTTAGAAATTCCAGCTGTTGCATAGCTTTTCCTAACGACATTACTGAGCAGCTCAGCCACTGCGGGGGGGGGGGGGGGGTTGCGGGGAAGGGGGGACCTCAAACTCCAGTGGAGCCCAGGCCTGTAAAATACATGTCAAGAGGCGATTGCAACTTTCTCTTTTCCTTTTTAAAAAAATCAGACCTAGTCACAGCGAGGCCCCACTCCAACACAGGAGGATTGAGTGTAAAGACGTTAGCAGCCGAGTTAAGATGGCAGCTTTTTCACGTCTGGGATATATTGCTTTGTCTAACAAGGCGCCCCAGCAGGCTTCCAATTGTGGTCTCTCTGCAGACCCTCCCAGCTGCACGGGCTGATTGACAGGCTGTGGGCAGATGCGGTGCCAGACTCTAATAAAGAGAGGGCCTTGGGAAAATATAAGGCAATTATTGATGGGCAGCAATCCACTAATCAGACAATTTCAAAATTAATCCCATATTCCCTTACTGTATTAGCTTTCTTTCTTGTTTGTATTTATATAGCAAATTCATGACTTCAGTGAAAATTCTTCCCTCCAGCCCAATTATATCTCTCTGAGGGCATTAAATTAAAAAACAAGAGATATTGAAAGTGGCTCGCAATTAGTTTCTTTAGTTAAAGGTGCTGCATGCACTTAGTGACAGTGGGGTTCATAACAGGATGTATTATAATAAAAGTAAACACTCATATTTTCTTCCTTGTCTTGACAGGGTGAGGGCTGGTAAGAATAATATGCCCGGCATTACTCTGGCCAATGATAATGGGTTAAATAATTGTGATTTGATTTTGGAGCTGATTAGATTTGCATAAAATCCTACTCAAATGTCTTGACAGGCTCCAAACATGTCAGGATACACCGACCTTCCTTTGCCGTGGTCCATCCTGGTGGCCTCCTCCGTCTTTCCTGTGCCTCATTAAGAATGTGGATTTTTTACAAGAAAGTCATTCAGAGAAAACCCGACCAGTTTCCATTACAGTCTTCTCATGCAGGATTACCTTCCAAGTAGTGATATGAGACTTTTAAATATACATAAAGGAGTTTCAAATATTTTGCCAGTTACTCTTCTAGAAGCCAATCTCTGTGTTACTATTTCCACCCTCATTTCATCTCCCTTCTCCACTTCACCCCCCACCCTGCCACTTTCTTTTGACCTGAAACATATGGAATTCTCTTTGGGTTCACTATAAAAATTGCTTCTGCAGAGTGCCTCCTGACTGCATACCTTTATCACCTAAACTGAGGAAAGTTGAATATAAGGATTATTCGGAGGACTTACAGGGCCAGAGCCTCCTGCTGGGGGCCCTGAAGGCTGTGGCTAACCAGGCCTGCCTGCTCTCGCACTCTCTCTCCCCGACACCCACACAGGCTCAGCTGTGTCACAGTCTGCTCCATCCATCCTGTCCTTGGGCAGGAGGAATTGAAGCGGCTCTTGTGTAACAGCCTCGGGTACCAACAGACACAAGTGCCCAAGTACCATTCTGATCCAGGCCCCAGGTCTAGCAGCTGACCTTGTTGCTAGTTTGGAAATCCTCAGCATGCAGGCCATTACTCTTCCCTCCTGTGCCTGGAGTGACATTGGTAATCAGCCAGGAAACTCTTCTGGAAACAGTCTTAGAATCTTAGAATCTACATGGATTGGGTTTTGGATGGCCAGTCAGCGAGGTCCAAGAAGTAAAGGCTGAATGTGAAGCTGAGAAGTGTGAAGAGACCTTTCTCTTCCAGATTGTTGGAAACGGGGGTGAGAGAAAGCGAGGAAGGGAAAAACCCAAGGAAAAAAGTGGAAAATGTGCAGAGCGTGTGAAGGGCATCCTGAGAAGCCCAGCCTGCCTAGAGCAAAAAGAGTAGAGATGAGGCTGCATAAGCAGAAAGGAACCAGCATCTTGTTCAACACAGTGCCTTTGGTCTCTCCACCAGTCGGTGACAGCTGACATGCAGCCTGGCCCAAACCAAGGCCCCCCCCAGGCCCAGGTGTGGGGCTCAGTTCTCTGTGCCTCTGTCCTTGTACTGATGGCCTTCACAGAACCACAGACTAGGGATCTGAGCCTGAAGTTGGGCCATTCACTGTGCAGCTTCCCTAGTACTGACTCCCTACCCAGCTTTTAGGGTATCATTGTTCCCGGATGTTCATCTCTGGACCCAAGGGGACATCTCCCTTGAGCCCCTCTCTGTTGAAATGACTCCTTGATGACTGCTGCGGTTTGGTTCCACACCCATTTGATGTCACTTTCCGCTGTTACACTAGACTTCCTCCCGGAACTTTCTAGAGCCCACCTGAGGGGTCTAGTCCCAGGTCCCCATTGCTGCTATCATCCATGCATGACCGTGCTATGTGTTGTAACAAATTTTTCCTTCTCTAAAAGTGAATTGTTAGAAAAGAAAAGAAAAGAAAGTGCAAAATGACTAGGACGGTTTTGAGCTTCAGATCGGTGTCATGTAAGAAGTATAAAGAAGAGAAGACCCACTGAGTGGGTGAAAACGTTGAAGGTCTGTCATGAGCAAGGGGTTTCTGAGTGGCCTGGAGAGGTGGAATGGGGTCAACGAGTGGAGGTCCACAAAAAGTCAGGTTTTGGCTTTATCTAAGGAAAGAGTTTCTAGAAGCCAGATATTTCTAAAGACAGAGAGGGTTGCCCAATCTTCAGTGACAGCCCTCTCACTCAGGCTATTCAAGTAGAGCCTGGACAACAGTTTGGCAAGGATGCTGCTTCAGAAGCTCGGCTTCACATGTAAGTGTCAGTGACTTCAGGGTCACGTTCAGCCTTAAGAAGCAATGCTTCGGTGTGGCTACAGAGGGAGTGATAAGGCCATTACCTTTGCATCTATTGAATCTGACTGGTTCTGAACGGGTGTCAGCTTCTATTCTGGTGACACACCAGGGGAGTCAAATAAAGAAGAGAACATTGGGATCTCATGACCTTTCCCAAACATCTCATGGTTTTTGTTCAAAAGTTTTCTATTCCATTAGTTCCATTCCTCATGAAACAGTCTTCAATTTGGTTATTAAAAAAGTCTTTCTTGGCCACCCACAGAAACTACATCTGAGGCCTATGAGCAGGCGTTTTTCTTTTTAATGGCTTTTCCATATGTACAATGTATACCATGGAGACTAATATGAAGTCTCATATCAGGCCCCTTCTCAAGAAGTTCTAGTGGCTCCCCTGTTGCCTGCTGGTGTGGCCTCCCTGCTTAGCCTGGTGCCCATAGCCTTTTAAATCTGGCTCCCATCTGCTCCCCCAGCCTCATCCCTGGCCTTTTTGCTCTAGGCAGCCTGGGTTCTTCAGGATGCCCTCCACACACTCTGCATATTCTCCACTCTATCCCTTGGTTTCTCCTTCCTCCGTTTCTCTCATTACCTATCCCAACAATCTGGAGGAGAAAGCCCTCCTCACTCTTCTCAGCTTCTTCACACCTGCCCTTCTCTTCTTGACCCACTGCATGGGTGCTCTCAACCCCTGATTCATCTCTGTATTTGGAACTCTGCAAGAAGCCTTCTTCCAAAAGGAGTAGGAATTACATAGGGCAGGAAGGAGACAAACCACTGAAAACAGGGACTTCCTTACTGCCCCTTATTGGTTTGAGGTGCTTAGTCAATGTCAAAAGCAGTGGGACATTTGGGGGAGCACCTGGCAGCTGGATAAATGACTCATTCTTTGGGCAAAATCCTTCCCTGGGTGGAATGGGAATCGTGGGAGGCTGTGTCTCTGACCTGTGGGATTTGCACCATGGAGGCCTGGAACTGACAGAGTCAGGAATGCTACCCATGTAGGTGAGGTGGAGGGCTGGAATCATAGGTAGTCAGGATTCCTGTTTGGAAGTGGCTCACTGTTGAGAAGATTTCAAAGCACTGTTGGTCAAATTGTGGATTGTGGGTAGGGAACACAGAGGGTGTTGGAATTGGAAGGCTCGTGTTCCGTTCACTAACTAGGCAATCTTTGCCAAGTTGTTTCATATTTCTGAATGTCAGTTTCCACATCTGTATAACAGTGATGATAATACCTGTCTTCGTGGCTAGTGTAAAGGATCAAGTTGGAAGGTGATTTGCAAATTGCAAAGCATTAGAAAAGGTTTTATAATGTAGAAGCTTCACCTTGGAAAGTCGTTGGTTGGTTCTGATCCCAGAAAACAAGATGATGAAGGTGGCTGCCTGCAGGGCATGTGCACATGGCACATGGTGCAGTGGGAGTGGGTGCTGGCCATGGGGGGCCTAATACAGTCTTTTTGTTCATTCGTTGATTTGTTTATTGAGATACAGTTCATGGAATATAAAATTCACTACTTTGAAGTGTACAATTCTATGGTCTTTAATATGTTCACTATGATGTACAACCATCACCATTAAGTCCAGAACATTTCCATCACCCAAGAAAGAAACCCACTCCTATTAGCAGTCTCTCCCTATACCTCATAGTTGTGTGTGGGGAGGTGAGTAACCAGAGCAACTCTAATCTGCTTCCTATCTCTGTAGAGTTCCCTATTCTGGATGTTTCCTATAAATGGAATCATACAATATATGGCTTTTTGTGTTTGGCTTGTTTCACTTAGCATAATGTTTTTAGCTTCGTCTGTGTTGTAGCATGTATTAAATCTCATTCCTTTTTTATGGCTGAATAACATTCCACTTGATAGGGTTGCCTCATTTTGTTTTTCCATTCATTAGGCGCTAGACATTTGGCTGGTTTCCATTTTTTGACTATTATGAATAAGGCTGCTATGAACACTGGTAGACAAGTGTCTGTGCAAATCCCTCCTTTCAGTTTTTTGGGGCAGATACCTAAGAGCAGAATTGCTGGATCATATGGTGACTCTGTGTTCAACTTTTTGAAGAACTGCCAATCAGTTTTCCACAGAGACTGTACCATTGAACAGACGTACCAGCAGTGTACGAGGGTTCTGATTTCTCTACATTTTGCCAACGCTTGTTTTCCTTAAAAAAAAAAAAAAATTATGGCCATCCTAGTGGGTGTGAAGTGGTATCTCACTGTGGTTTTGATTTTCATTTCCCTATTGAGGGAGCCTAATACATTCTTAACAGAATCGAACAGTCTATGAAACAAAACAGCTTAAAAGTTGCCCAGGTGATCTTCCTACAGAAGGAGAGGCTCTGAGATTGAGTTGTCACCTCCACCTTTACTGTTGCCATCTCTGTTCCTAGAAGCCAATGCCAAAGGGCTTCTATGTGCCAGAGACTGTGCCTTAGGCTTTAAGGGTAGCAGCCCTATAAATCAGTTATTCCTATTGTCCCGTTTTATAGCCATGTAAACTGAGGCTTAGTGATGTTGAACAACTTGCTCAAGGTCATACAGCTGAGTGGTGAGGCTGCTAGTATTTATTTCCAGGTCTGTCAGACTCCAAAGCCAAGCTCTTAACCATCATGCCACAGAGATTCCTGCTAGAGAAGAAAGCCATCACACACTGTCATACATTTCAAAATTCAACAGATGCTTCCTGAGTGCCCACTATGTGCCAAAGTCTGTGCTGGGCCCTTATGACCGTGAGTGAAACTGCTCTGCGGAACAGCTCATAGTCTGGAGAGTTCTGTCTGAGTTTGCCAGTGATTTCTGGAGAGTGGAGAAATGAGTTTTATAATTTTTATTTGATTTAGCCCTCAAGTTGTTAACACCTCCAGTGCAGGGACTGGGGAGAGGGTTGTCTATAAATATTAGCTCCCAAAGTAAAAATGACTCTTTTATCTCGGCAGACCTAATTAAGCTGGTGATTAGAGAAGGATCAACACCTCTGTCTGTAACAAAAGACACGCCAGTGGGAGGTTCTGTCAGGGCAATTTCTCCTGCAATTTAGAATATTTGGGAGGACAGAACCCAGACAGCCCAGGGTGTCAAAATGGACAGGTCTTACTTCACATCTCACACACACACACACACACACACACACACACGACAGCCCAGGGTGTCAAAACGGACAGGTCTTACTTCACATCACACACACACACACACACACACACACACACACACACACACACACACACACACACACACTGCCCCAGAGACACTGGAACCCTGTAGCCCCACCACCTGGGAGGCATTTAACATCTCTCTCAAAGAAATAGAGGCTTCAAGCAATGGACACATTTACTGACAGAATCAAATACATTTTACGGGGCACAAATGGAGCCTGGCAGTTCTGGAATAGCTGCATATGTTTGGAGGACGCCGGCCAGCGTGGGAGATGAGCGGCAGACCAGGCTTGGATTTTCCTGATGGGATGTCCAGAGCACAGCCCCAGGCTTTGCTCCCCCATCTCTCCATGGAACGTGCAGATGTGACAACCCTTCCATGGGGAGAGTTGTTTGGTTTGCTCAATTATCTCCAAGGGAGATACTAACTTCCCTTGAGTCTCTGTCTTAAAGAATAGGATCTCTCTCTGGGGACCTGTATGTAGTAGGCAAGAATGAGAAGCATCTTCTTGCAAGAAAGCCTGTTTCCCCAAGTGTGATTTGCCTGGTCAGCGAACAGCAAGGATTCACCAATCTCCACCCCGTCCCCATCCCAAGGCAATTCACACCAACTGCATGAAAGTAAGAGAGTCAGAGCTTCACTAAATGGGCTTCCCTGGGCTCAGCAGTGAATGACAGTTGCCCAAGAGAGTAGCAGTAGTGTGTACATGTAAGGGAGAGAGGGGACAACTTTCTCTGTGGCAAATAGAGAAGTTCACTCTGACCTCACAGTAATACATTTATGGAGTACTTACTATGTGCCAGGCACTGTTCTGAGCACTTTACATATATTGATTCATTTACTCCCCATAGTGACCCTATGCAGTAGGTATTACTAACCTCAGGTTACAAATGAACGTACTGAAGTACAGAAAGATTAAGGAAGCAGAGCCTGTGTCCCTAACCACTGTGCTATGCTGTCTGTGACTTGTGAACACTAGTCTGGGCATTTTCCAGCAACATGAGCGGCTCCTATGAATCAGATTCCCTTTACCTAGTTATCGGTATACTTGAGATGATGTGAGAGGGAGGGTTCGTAAGTATGGGGAATTTCTCATAAAGGAAAGGGTAGAAGGGAATGGATAAATGTATCCATCCATTCAACATACTTTTATTGAGCAACTACTATGTGTCAGTTATAGTATCCAAGTTAATGGAGCAAATCTAACCAAACTTTGTTTAAAAAAAAAAAGTTTTATTGAACATTGCATGTTGTGATCAGTCCCATGGAGGTAGCAAATGGGGCCACGAGAGAGGAAGACCGGGCTGGAAGGAGAAACCCATGTTGGAGGGGGCATCATGGCAGGTCTCTCTTGGTGACATCAAAGCAGAGACTAGTGTTAGCCATGTGAGGAGCAGTGGGAAGGACATTCCAGGGATGATGGTATGTTGTAGGCTCTGAGGGAGGTGTATCGTAGGCTCTGAGGGAGGAAAAGCCTTGGTGGATCGAATATCCAGAGGGGCCAGAGGACTGTGAGCCAGGTAAGGGTTGCCTGGGGAGGCCGGAGAGCCAGGGCAGGGCCTGGCCCATGTGAAGGGGAAGACTCTGCATTGGGTTCTGAGAGCAGTAAAATCCACTGACGGGTTAGAATCAGGAGAATGACACTGAAGGACTCTGGTCTCTGTGCAGAGAATGGATTGGAAAGGGGCAGACACTGCCACAGCAGTAGAACTGAGAGGCACCAAGGGCTGAAGAAGGACAGAAGGCCTGGGGGCAGCGAAGAGAGGCAGCCACGGGAGCCAAGAGCCACTGAAGATGGGGCGGCCACTGCCGAGGTGGTATTTCCTCTAAAAAGGTGACATCTCTGGGGGCGGTTGCCAAGGTGAGCAATTAACAAAACTCCCAGAGTTAGTTGTCCTGCAGTTACCAGCAACAGCAAGCACCTTCGAGACAAGATGAGTTTGCAAACATTTTTCTCCAAGAGCAAAATGCAGGAAAAGTCTGGAGGCTTATGCCACACTCCTCCAGGATACCAGAAGGGGGAAGGGTTGTGGCTCCAGGAAAGGCAGGACGCTGGCCCCTGTGGAAGAAGGGGACGTGAGAATCAGAGCAGGGAGACCCGAAGGGCCAGGAAGCACCAGTCACATACAGACACCCCCAAGCACTGCCTGCACCCCAAGCTCTTGGGAAGCAGGGGAGGTCTTGGAGGGGAGCCTGGAGGCTGCAGGGGGCTCTATCAGGGGAGGACAGAGCAAAAGCTTTCCAGACCAAGCCCTGCAGAAGAGAAGGCTGCCTTCTGGAGCCCAGGAGACTGTTCACTGTGGCTGCAGCCTAGACAAGGCAGAAGGAGGGGAGAGGGACACGAGACTGTGAGGGGCTAGAGCAGTTTGCCACTGACAGAGCCCTGCACCACCCCACCCACCGTGAATGAGCCATCACTGGGGAGGGCGTCTCTGCCTGGCCTGTTGTTGTGCTGGCTGTGTACCTCGCCTTGACCACATGCCCAGGGCAGGGATCTGTGTGGCCCACCCGTCACAGCCTGCCTAGCGGCCACCTCAGGCACTACACATTCAGGAAGAGAAGCAGTCACGTTGGATTTAAGTGTTAATAAAAACGAAATCCCTGAGCAGTCACTGAAATTAGCCCGGGTATGATTGAAATGCCAAGGCAGGTCTTGTTATTTTTATGAAGCCGTGAATAATATAAGTATCCAATTGATAAAATGTTATTAAAGCTGACAGCCCTTAAGTGATCTAAGTGGTAAATATTGAAATGAGGTCTCTGCCACACCGTACCCGGGGGCCTGCGGCAGTAATAAGCATTGAGCAATGATTCCACTGGCTCTGGGGAGCTGCAGAGCTTAGGGGGAGCAAAGGCGTTCTTCCTAAATAATTAAAACCGGGATTCCAGGGATGGATCGCAGATCCTTGTAGTGGTTTGTTAACGTCCGAAGGAGCTGGCCTCAGGCAAAGCCTCTGTTGGGACACCCTTCCCCCAACAAGGGTAGGAGGGAACAGGGAGGGGCTGGTACCTACGGCTTCCCCTCTTGGCCCCCAAGGAGCCTGCACTGAGCAAGGAGCATATTTCAGACTTTATTTATAATATAAACAGACTGGTGCACCCTGAGGGCAGCTAATAGTTGATGAGCAGTGGGGCTGCCACGTGGGTTAGAGATTTTATTAGCACGGCCTAGGAAAAAAAAAAAAAAACCACCATGGAGAGAAATGCAAAATGTGGTGCCTTCCTGATAATCGGATCATTAAAGATCTGGCAGGGAGCATATTTCTTTTCCTGTTCTTGGTAAAAGGCTCTGTAAGAGCTGTTACCTATTCCACCATCAGCTAAAAGGCCAGCTGTGCTGGGGCAGCGGGCCTCCCTGCGTCTGGCCAGGTGAGGAGTGGGGCTGTTCTCAGCCCCTTCTAGGGCTCTGGGAGGAGAACATTTCTTTGGTGGCCGGTGGGGTCCCCAGTACCATCCATCTACCCCAATTCCCTGTCAGGTGCTGGTAAGTCTCTGGTGGTGGAAATGGGCAGGGAGGCATGCCGCCGACCTGCGGAGCTGGCCCGAGCCTCTTCGTCTCCGGAATTACTAACAATAGCGGCTGACCGCTGAAGAGAGGCCAGGAGGCTTGCCTGTTGGCTCTGCGCAGGGTCACAGGTCAGGGAAAGCTCTCTGGAGGTCGAGGAGGTTGAGGAGCTGTTCCTGGAGGAGGTGCACTTTAAGCTGATCTGTGAAAGACAGAGGGCAAAAGCAGGAAGATGGGAACCCTACGGGACCCCCTCCAATGACAGAAGGGCCAGCAGAGGGGACTGAGTTGTAGACTTCGGTCCCAAGCAAGTTGTGTCAAGCACTTGCCAGGTCTTGTCCGGGAATTCAACAGGACTGGGAGAGAAGAGGTGGTAAGGGGTCTGGAGTGAGGCATGAGCACCTCTGGTCCTGGGAGCCCTGCTGGAGGTGGGGGTAGTGCCTGGGTATCAGGATTTCAGGATGGATGGTTGGGGAGAGGGTGGGATTCTACTTTAATCCAGTTCTTATAAGTCTAGGCATTCGCACCGAGTCTGGGGCTCTTAGACTGAAAAATGTGCCCGCCTGGCCCAGTGCCCCAAGGTTGAAGAGCCTGACCTAGGTTTGTACTCTGGAGTGGCTCCAGGCTACCCTCCCTTTCACGTTCCTCTGAAGCCACAGTGAGGGCACTCAAGCCCATTTCATTCCCTGAAGTCCTCCAGGCTCCTAGGGGAGAAGCAGTGGAAGCCATAAACGGTACAGTAATGGGGTGGGTTCTGTCACACTGGCCCACGGGCTGATGGCTTTCTGCAAAGCCCTGGAGGGGAGTTGTGGCCTCTCCTGCCCAGCTCACACCCCAGGCTCTGATCTGCACTCTGTCTGGCCCTGCCCCTTTTCTGTTCTCAGCATGCTGCTCACAGCCTCCATTTCCAACTTCTGCCAAGGTAGAAATTGCTCCTTCCCTGACCTCTGGCCCTCCAAGTCCGGCCAATAAAATAACATAATATGTATTATTCAGAAATGACACCTGAATGTATGGACACCTCCATACCTTGGTCCAGGTTTTTAATACCCATCCTCACATTTAGCTTTGCTACAACCCTGGGAATAGTAAGGCAGGTTTCCCCATGCTGCAGTTAGAGAAACTGAGGTTTTCTAGCAACACATGTGGACTTAGCTTAGCTCGCCAAAATCTCTTGGTGCCAAAATATTCTTTCTCCCATGACTCACTGATGGACGATGCTGCGGGGGGTAAAAGGCAGCCTGGAGGTCTTGATGGATAGGCAGCAGACCACAGAACACAAGCCGCCTGTCTGGGAGAGATGGGCCTTCTGGTGTGGATAAGCTAAGGGGATGGATCTTACCTTAGCAGCCATTTTTGAAAGGAAAGATTATGGGATGTTTTTTAAGAATAGACGCAAGAGCTCTTGGGAGTGGACAGTGGTTTTGAGCCAAACTTAGGAAGAGGGAATAGTGGACACGGGCATTAAAGAATATTTAAGCTTCCAAAAGCTTCAAGCAGCCCACTGTTGGGTCTGGGCACCTCTTTGGGCCTCTGTAAACAGCAAATCGATTGAGCATCAGGCTTGTTTTCATAGCGGTCCTACACACTGGGAGTATCAGATGAAGCAAACCTTTTATTTAGTTCCTGACAGGTAATTAAATTTGCCTCTGCATTGGTTTGCAATCCAGCCAAGGAGCCAGGAGTAGCATTCTGAATGGTTATAGCTATTTGCTGGAATATTACAACTTAATTTTGCCTCTCAAGTTGCAAGCAGAGATCTTGATTCAGTGGAAAGTTTGACTCAGCCTGGGGGCTCTAGGTTGGAGATTTCATTTTTTCCAACAGGAGTTTGCTCTCTGTCTCAAACATGTGAAAGCCCCATTTCCATATTTTTTCCAGAGGGACATACTGTGGGAACAACCAAAGGTTACAGAGTAAAGAAAAACAACAATTGGCAGTAGCAAGAGAAGGGATCCAGTACCTTCCCAAAGACCCATTTCTCTGAGAACCAGGGATTATTTCAGTGACACAAAGAAGTTCAGGATTCCGTGGGCATCGCACAGGGAAGCAACCACATCTCTGGAAGACTGGGGAAACAGTCTATCAGCTTCCTCCTGCAGGTCTCAGTTCAACAAGTGCTTTACAGAAGCTCTCGAAGAGCCCTGGGAACTCCTTCTGTAAAGCACTTGTTGAACTGAGACCTGCAGGAGGAAGCTGATAGACTGTTTCCCCAGTCCTTCAGAGATGTGGTTGCTTCCCTGTGCACCAGGCTGGACTGCAGAGGATGAGGGCTGCAGCTCCCCCCTGGTGTTGGGAGCCAATCTTGCTCCTTGTTCTAGAGATGAGTGAAAGAGAACTTACGGCTCCTAGTCCCAAGCTTCCCTGAGTATTCCTTCTCTGAGCTCTACTGGGGCAGGCCCCAGGAGCTTTTCATGATTTTCCTCTTCTTGATGGTCTGCAGTTTCACCGTGATGTGTCAAGGTGTTTTTCTTTATCCTGGTCTGTACTCAATGACGACCTTCCATCTCTTCAATTTTGGAAAATCCCCAGCATCATCTCTTTGAATGTTGTTTCTGTTGTTCCTCCTATTCTGTTTTTATGGAGCTTCTATTAAATATAAGTTTGAGCCTCTCAATATTTCCTCAATGTCTTGTAAACTTCGTTTATCTAAATAAACTTTCTTTTTTTCTGTCTGTGCTGAATTCTGAGCAAATACCAATTTATCACTTCTCTCTTGTAGAATTTACTCTATTAAACTTTTTTATTTCATCAATGATATTTTTATTTCCAAGATTTTAGTTTTATGTCTCTTAATTTATTTCTTCTTTTTTATAATTTGAAAAACCTCATTGCTATTTCTTCTTTTACTCCTTTTACCTCCTTTACCTGAGTAGCATTATTCTAAACTTGTTTTCAGACCTCTGTTATTTTCGTTTCATTTGGAGTAAATTTACTTACTGATTATTGATTATTTAGGCTATTTTTCTGAGGGTTTGTAATTTTGTTTGCAAGCTCATTTGGAGTGGAGTTTTGTTCTTTGTCTCTTTTTCTTTGCATGTACCTGTCTGTTCAGCAGGTCGGTTTGCTGGGGGGGGGGGGGGGTTGTTTGTTTGTTTGTTTCCCAGCAGTGTCCCAGGAATCTTGTCTAGGCCCAGATCTGTTGTTTGTGGCTCAGATCTCCTGTCCTGGCTGCAAGGCTGCACTGTTTCACCCTGCCCCTCCAATAAACCGGGGCCTTGAGCAGAGCTGAGAATTATTTCCCCACTTCATTCCACAGGTAGGGAAGCCCCATCCCAACCCCTGGTTTCAGACCATGACTCTGGATCCAGCTATTTTGCCTCCATGGGGCACCTTTAGGCCCCTCTCTCCTGCTAGAGTTGAGCTGCTGCCTGTTTACTAGCTTGTCTTTCCATGTAGCTTCAGGTCCTCAGAGGGGCTTATCTGGTTTTGAGCAATCAGAACTATGTCTTTGTAACTTTCTCATCTCATTGTTTTATCTAGTGCTGCTGTGATTTGGAGTGCAGGAAGGCCTCCAAGCAAGAACTAATTAATACAGCATTGATGGGAAGTTCTGGGGCATGGTCTTGAGCCTTTGCAAGGAGATACAGAGGAAAGGAGGCCTAATGTCCCTGCCCTTCTAGGAGCTTCTGGGACACAGCATTTGCCAAGAAGATCTGGAACGCGTCAGCAAGTGCTTGAAGGATGTAAGGGAAGAGACACATGGCTAAAACACAGAGAAGAATTATAGAAACCTCATCATTAAAAGGGACATTAAAAAATCTTCACATCTAGGGGTGCTTGGATGGATCAGTCGGTTAAGCATCTGACTCTTGACTTTGGCTCAGGTCATGATCTCAGGGTCGTGGGATCGAGCCCCACACTGGGTTCCATGCTCAGCATGGAGTTTGCTCAAGATTCTCTCTCTCCCTCTGCCCCTTCCCTGACTCACTCAATCTCTCTCTCTCAAATAAATAAATAGAATCTTAAAAAAAAAATCTTGTGGAGCCCGGGTGGCTTAGGTCATGATCTCAGAGTCCTGGTCTTGAGCCCCATGTTGGGTTCTGCCCTCTGCAGGGAGTCTGCTTCTCCCTCTCCCTCTGCTCCTACCCCTCCCCCTGCTTGTGCTCATTCTCTCTCTCTCCCAAATAAATAAAATCTTAAAAAAAATAACCTTCACATCTTACCTCTGCTTCCCTGCTGCATGATTCAAGCTCTAACATCACAGCAAGGGATGATCCACATTACATTTGAACACCTCCAGAGAGGAGGAGCCACTGCCCAGCAAGGCAGCTTTTTGTATCTCTGCATAGCTGTGTTCTTATTCCCTTTGCAACCTGAAATCCGTCCCCCTTCAGCTTCTTCCCAGTGAGGTTCATCCCTCCCCAGGGAACCATACCGAAAAGTTCAATCACTCTTCCATCTGGCACATGTAAATGCTCAATAACCGCTCTCTACAATTATTATTTCTGAACACCATTAACCCAGGCAGCTCCCTGTACACTTCTTGCCCCGTTGTTTCCCAGCTCACCCTGAGGCGTGATGTGGTTTGGCAGTCTGGTTCTGCTGCCCGGAGTTTTCAGATGCTATAGTAAGACCACTATTACGTTTCTCAGAACAGGAAAAGGGTCCACGACTGCACTCCATCCTGCCCATGCCACGGTGTGTGCCCCTTGCTCACAGAGGGAAAGAAAGGCTCCTGAAGCCACGGGCAGCTCAACCTTTCTTTTCTCAAACCAAAGCAGGTGGAGGATCCTGGGGTTCAGGAAGCATTCCTTAGGAGCAGTTAGAGACTGAAGTTCTGGGGCCCACCATGGACAGAAAGACAATGGCCTGATGTTGCATATGCAAGTAATAGGGTCCCCAGACCCTCAAGTTCCAGCATCAGGGCACTAAGGTGGGTCAGGGGGTAAGAAGATAGCCCAGCCAATATCTCTCGGCCCTACAAGGAACACTTAATATGTTCCTCTCCAAATAATAATAATGATGGAAAGGTGTTCCCAGGAGTGACTTTGGACTTCTGGCTGGACCATTCTGGGATTTCATGGTCCAGCACTGAAATCTGAAGTACCGTGTGAGTTATGTCTACGGGCCTGGTGGCAAAGTCTTTTGGATGCTGAGAAAATAAATTCAGCCCAGAAGTCAGCTCCCATGTGGCTAAGTGTTGAACTCCTGTAGGTGTGGTCATCCCCTTTAATGTTTGAAGGTTAGAAGGAGAGGAAGGAGAAAAGAAAAGAAAGGGAGGAGGAAATGGCCATTTTAGAAAGCCTCCGAGAAAATCTTCAAGTACTAATGCATTCTCACAGAGTCATAGCATGACTTGCTGTCAGGGCCAATAAAAATCTCAAAGCCAGCCCTGAGTATGGGTGTCAGGAGGGCTCAGGGCCTCTGAGGCTAGCGGGGCTGGGACAGGGGTCTCCTGGAGCCCTTGCAGTAGCAGTGCTTCATTTGGCGGTGCCAGTCTGTGATTCTCCACAGGCAGAAGGGACTGATGCTGCCATTTTTCCAGAGCCGAGGTGCTGGGGCTGCTTATTACATTTACAGATTCACGAGAGAAGGTATGTGTTTTATAAATGGAGCGAACGCCTTATGTTTCTGATTGATGGGCCATCAGTTGCACAGTTGTTGGGCAGTGATTGATTTTCCAACCCAGCTGCTCCAGCTGTGCCACAGATGCTCCTTGTCTGAAGTCAGAGGGCTGGTGTTGTAAGCCATAGAGAAGATCCTAATTGGAGTGATCCCTGAGAAATCGGCCATTGTAATGGCTAACAGCCATTAATGTGGGGCTTTGCTTGGGGTGCTAAACCACAAGCTCTCCCTTGATAATTGCCATTCCCAGCTGGATAGGTGCCATTTTGAAACTCACAGTGGCGTAGTGGGGGGCTGAGCTGAAGTTTACTCTTGCACGGTTTGTGGAAACAAAACTCTTTTTTTTTTTAAGATTTTATTTATTTATTTGACAGAGAGAGACACAGCGAGAGAGGGACCACAAGCAGGGGGAGTGGGAGAGGGAGAAGCAGGCTTCCTGCCGAGCAGGGAGCCCGATGTGGGGCTCGATCCCAGGACCCCGGGATCATGACCTGAACTGAAGGCAGACACTTAACGACTGAGCCACCCAGGCACCCCCAAAACTCTATTTTTTTAAAATATCTTGTTTTAAAATTCAAAATTAACCCATGCTTATTTTTAAAGGTCTTAAAGTATATAGAAAGATAAAATCAAGAAAGTCAGCCACATTCTCACAGTCCATAGACAACCATGGGTAATATTTTGATGTATTTTATTTGGCTTATTTTATTATATTTGAGTGTGACACAGCCACACACAATTTTTTTTAAAGTTGGGGACATACTTTAAACAGAATTCCATGCCATACTTTTTATCTTTATGTTACAATTGGAAACTCAACATATGCCTTTAAATTACAAATTAAATTTCTGAACACACAAATGGAGTGAGCTGGATTGTAGCTAGAGAAAGGCCTGTTCAATAGCAACATGGGGTGGAGATGAGACCATGGCAGATCCTGGGGAGACCTGGCTTCCAGAACCTTTTTTGCCCTGGCCTTGCTTCTGCTAGGTACCTAACCTATAAAATAGTGACATTAATACCTGCCTTACTTCTCTCAAGGGGCTGTGCAGTGCCATGTTGTGCAAGCGCACTGGAATCAAGGCATGCAATAAGGGGGAAAGGATATCATTATTAAGAAAGGAAAACTTTCTAAGCATATTAGTTGCATCCATCTGTAGAGGCTGGTCAATTAGAAATGACCCTATTTCATTAGAGCAGACCGATGGACAGCACAGCACCAGCCCTTCCTGTGGGTTTTTACTGCGGAGGTGAGGCAGGCACAAGAGCACCTTTTATAACTGCAGGTAGGGCTTAGACCAGGTGCTCCCTGGAGGCTTCTTTGAGCTCTGACACCTGCCATTTGGCATCCTTGAAAGGGTTAATATAGCACTTCTTTTAAAGCCTTTGATGGAGAACTTTGCACTGCTCCCCGAGTTCTTCCCCCTCGGATCCACAGAAGAGGAACTTTCTGGCAGCATTCTTTCACACGCCTGTTCCAAACACTGAGTTTGCATTGTGGGTGGGGCAAACCAGTTCAAAGCTCTCAGGTTCCCTTGAGGCCCAGAGGGATGATTGACCGCACACACAGGTGATGCCTCTTGTCAGGGATGCTGCCTGGGTGGCACAGGGGTTCAGAAGGCCCCTCCAGCTGGGAGTCTGGGTAAGGCAGTGGAGGAGCCTCTCTGGCTACCGCCCTCTTGTGCCCAGGAGACCCATGGGGGGTAATTCAGTCGAGGATTTCTGTGGCCAGTGACCTCATCCAACACCCAGGCCGGGATTGGGCCCACTTCTTTATAGCCCACCTATATAGGACTACTGGTGGCCTAACTGTGGCCTAAACTTTAGTGCCATAATTTGAAAAGAGACCAAAAATATCACCTCTAGGACTTTTTATTCCAGGAGAGGAAATGAAACTCCTAGGAGCTCCCTCTTGAGCTTCTGAGTTCTGGTCCCTGGGCCACTCCATGTAGACTTGATGTTTGCCTAATAAAATCCTCACAGCAACTAGCATGGGGGTTCACAACCTTGCCTGCACATTAGAATCGCCTGACGTTCCAGTCCAGCCCAGCCAGAGCCAACTCTCTCAGGGTGTAACCCAGGCAGTGGTTTCAGATGCCTCCAGTGTGCTGCCAAGGTTAAGAACCATTGGTGGGAACATGACAGCTTCAGAGAATGCAGCCCAGTGCCCTCATTTCCAAAGTGACAAGACTGAGGAGGTGACGGAACATGTTCCTTTGAGGCCACAGTTAGACGAGGGCAGGTCCAGGTCTGGGACTCACATCTTTGAAGCATTCTGCCCCGAGTGTGGGCTGATGAGTGACTTCTATCCATGTGGCAGCAGCTGTAAAACCAGTGAACAACCCTGCTATAGTAAACCGCTGGGTTGTCCTAAGAAGAGCCCATCCTGGAGTTTTCTCTAAGCCCTGGTGCTGTGGCTGAACTGAGTAGCACTAGTGACCCTAGGGAGGAGTCATGCCTTGGCAGAGACGCCTAGAGGAGATATCGCCATAGCTCCCCTATGGGGAGCATGGGAGCAGGCCCTGCCTCACTGCAGGATGGGAGACTGGATAGCAAAGAAGCTGGGAGTGGGAGCACCTTCTCCCAGTTCCTCTCCTGCTGTGGCAGCAAGATGCTCCTAGCCTCCTGGGGCTCCCTTTTCCCAACTGCAATAATATGGCCTCATTTGTATACTCTTAGGTTTACTACTGTGTTTTCAGGAAACTCCCTTCTGGTCCTCACAGTAGTGCTACAGAGAAGGAGCAGGAGACTCCGTGAGAAACTTTACAGCCCTCACCCCAAAGCAAGAACATCTTAGAGCCCACTTTCACCCCCATCTTTAGTGTTTTCTGGAAGTTTCCAAGGAGGACCTTGTGTAAGCCCATAAACCAATCTGTTGGTATCAGACTCCGAGCACAACTCACTGTCCTTCCTGCCCAGCTTCTAGGCAGGTGGTGCTCACCCCTGAGCCCCATACCCAGGCAGTGTCAGTGGTGAAGGCGCTTTCTGCATAGCCCCAGGATGCTGAAGCACCCTCAGCCCCCCATATCCGTGCTGCTTTTGGCTGCCCCAGACTTGAGGAGGTCTGTTGGGCCCCAAGTGCCTCCTAAACCTTTTCTGCAGCTTCTTCTGACCCCCTCCAGCCACCCCGTCTTAGCCAGCCTTCTGGTTGTTCCTCCTACCCCCAGCCTTCTCTCTGGCCCATTGTCCACCTTGACCTTTAGAGCTTCTGTGACCTACTGGAGTAAATCCCTCTTTGCTGCGAAGTGTGAGGGAGGACTGCCCTGGGGGCAGGGTGTGGCAGCCAGGAGGGGCATCACCATGAACAGCTGCCCACCACCAACTCTTGTTACACAGCTGAGGAAACCAGGGTCAGAGTCCCGGAGCTAGGAAGCCACAGGCTGAGAAATGCATCCTCAACCTCCTGAGCCTGGTGTGGAGCAGATGGCGAGAAGAGCGCATGCCAAGCAAAGGGAGGCAGGTGCCCTGAAGCGCGAGGGAAGCGCAGGCCCCGCTGGCGGCTCTGGGCCTGGGCCGCGCCAGGTGCGTTGCGGACGCAGGTGCGGGAGCCAGTGCGGGTGTGGGCGTGGGTGCGGGAGTGGGCTCAGGTGCGGGTGCCAGGGTGGGTGCCAGTGCATGCGCGCTCAACATGCCCACTCTATTAACAAAGGCCCCGCACCGGGGCCGCCTCCCGGAGGCCAGCAGCCTTTGAAGCCCCCAGCCGGGATTATTTAATATAATGAACAGTGCAACTCGACCCATCAGAGACATAAATTTCCAGGTGTTTTAAATTTGTTTTCCCGTCAGAATGGTAAATGGCGGATAGTAAAAGTCGCCACCGGGTCGAGGCTGTCGGCGCGGGGCTGGCCCTGGCAGTGCCGCAGCCCCTCTCGGGTGGGCTGGCGGCCCCCACAGCCCAGCGCCCACCAGAGGCGGCGGAGTTCCTGGGCTCCCTGGACAGGAGTCTCCCAAGCCAGGAAAGGGAGTCCATGACAGGGCTGGGCGAAGGTCCTGGGCCCTTAGTTTCCAGAGGGGTCTCGGGGCATCTAAATCTCCTGACCCCCCCAAGGTCTCTGACCCCCCACATCTGTGCAGAGGAACCCACAGCCCCTCCACGCCCCAGATTAATTAGGGTGTGAGGGCCTGTAACACCTACAATGAGGTTTCTTTTGCCCTTGCCAAGTTCAATTATGGGTGCATCTGCTTTCTGATTTTTCCAAGATGGTTTGATTTTTTTTTTTTTTTTTGGAAACACACACCCACACACACACACACCCTGGACTACAAAGGAACAGACTGCACAGTAGCTTTTTGCAGAAGGTAAGAGATTCTGACTGCTTTTTCCAGACTCCCACTTTTTGAGATGTGTCAGAATTCATAGGGGGGCTGCTGAGGATAGATATTACTCTGAGTAATTCTGGAGAAATCTGACCCTTCCTCCCACTCCCCACAAGGCCCTTCACCCTTTTCCCTTCAAAGTAATAAAGAATGTCTACTTTTTATGAGGCGGGCTCCCCTGCCTGCTACCCAGAAACCTACTGTGATCCGTCACTTTGAATGGAGAAATCATTTGACATTTATTTCCCGAACAGGAAGCACTGGCTCTAAGAAGGTGGAAACCCTAGAAATTAGTTCAACTTAGAAGATGAAAGTAGGGAAGGCAGTTGCTTCTTACCAAAGTGCTATTCATTCTCTATTTGCTTATGGGCAGGGCCTTCATAGAGACACCATAGGGTCCGGGGGGGGGGGGAGCAAACACCTAATGAAACAGCTACATTTGCTCTCAGCAGAGTACCCTCTGCTGGGTCAGCATTGCATGTATGCATGTGCATGTGTACACACGCATGTGTGTCTGTGTTAGTGAAGGGGTGGGGCCAAGGAGGGGATGCAGAGCTGTGAGGCATATCTGGCCGGCTTGTCCTCACAGAATTTGCACACTGGTTACTTGCTGAAATTCACAAAGCTGTACGTGGAAGGGGCCAACCAGAACAGAGCAGAGACAATCACTGGGGACTGAGGAATTCAAGAGCCAGAGGTGGGCCATACCCATTCTGGCTCATAGACAGTCAGGGGAGGTCTTCCCAAGGAGCTTGACATTTGGGCCGGGGCTAGGAAAAGGCAGTGGGAGGGGTGAGTAGGAGCCAGGTGAGCAGGAAGGAGAGGCACAGAGGTGGGGGTCGCGTGGGACGACAGTGAGAGATGGCACTGGAAAGACCGAATCCAGGTGGGGCAGGGCCCCAGGTGTCCTCAGAGAGCTGCTAGTCCCCCGTTGCCCTGCTGTTGTGTTTTCAGCCTGGATTGTCTTCCTGATGACATTCCCCCAAGAGCAGGAGAGTGCTTCAGAGGTCAACTTCTGGAAACAGGAAACAGTGATTAGCAAATCAATTAATTTAAGGTCCAGTGAGCCACTGGATTACAAAGAGCAGTTATTTGTTAACTGAAGACAGACCTTGGCCCCTGATGAGAACTCTGATTCTTCAAGAAGGCATACCTAAGAAGAGTGCAGGCCCTACCTATGTGTGAAATTCCAGCCTCCCAGCTCTGCTGATGACAGAAATGACCGTAATAAACCTGGGAGGCCACAAGTCAAACAAATAATTGGGTTGACAAATAGGAGTATAAACAAGACTTTGATTAATGAATTTCCTAATAGTTCTCTGTTTATTGACATTAGCTCAAGCGTGGTCATTAGGCCTGACCATCTATGTTGAATGGTATAATATCTTCCATTCAAAGACTGCTTCGTAGCTTTTTTTCTTGGATGTTTTATGTCTCTGAGTCCTGTCTCCCTGACCGGACTAAGAGCCCCTACTCTGAGAACCTGCTATCTGCATACTGAATGAAGAGTAAGATCGCAGAGCTTCCTGTGAGCGATAAAGAGTAAAATGAGAGCAGTGAGAAGAGCCTCCAACTTCAGCACCTGAAGGCCTCAGTGCTGGGCTGGGACCTGGGTTCTAGCACCCTTTCACCCTGACTTCTGTTGCCTTTGTAACTAGTCGCTTAACCCTGTTCTGTTTTGATTGCTCTGCTATTGAGGGAGGGAGACCTTCCACAGGGTGATCCTTCTCCTGGTGTTACACGCATTACAAAGAGGGCCACAGTGAGGTGGGAGATGAGGCAGGACGCTGATAGCCCGTATGAACAAGAGCTCCCCTGTGGCCAGTCTTGGGCAGGACTTAGCTTCTAACACGTCTGACCTTACTAAAGTGTTTTCGGGGACCTCAGCCACCGCCTCCGAAGGCCGGAACCCAATACAGGGTTTGTCCTGGGAAGGTGCCAGCGTGCCTACAGTTAGTCACCAATCCCTGGCCAGTGCATGCCAGGAGCCACTGTCCTTGTCAACAGCATGGGCCCTGGGGTTCTGAGCCAACATTCCAGCCTGGGCGACTGGCTGCAGCTTTAGCAACTTGGTGAAAAGCGAAAGCAGGAGGAGTTGAAGCTGTAAATACCAGCTGTATTTTTATTGGTCGTCTGCAACTTCAAAGCTTTCCCTGCTTTAAAGGAGACCCAAGCAGGTACCCAGTCGGCTCCCAAGCTCCCGGCCTTGGTGCCTTATTGATTTTCAATGTGGCTTGACTCCCAGGTGGGCAGACTTCAAAAATGGTCTGTATTTTTCTGCTGTCATGTCTCCATCCCTGTTAGTTTCCATCTCCCGCAAGATTTGGGATGTGTTGGAGACCAGCTTTGCTTTCTTCAGCTTTCTCTCAATAATTTTCTCCGGGACAGGATTTCAGACAGCCAGGGTCACTTTTGCTGGGCTTGCGTCTCGCGTTGATCATACCGAGCCGGACCAGCTGCTGGCAAGTGTGAGGGAGAAGATGCAGTCCTTGCCCTTAAGGGGTTCACCCCTATTGGTCCATCTAAGTGCGTTCTAAGTGTGGCCACTCTGGAAGGTGTGGCCTATGGTGGAGGGTGGGGCCCGACACCTCCCAGTTTAACACAGATTCTTCAGCCTCAAGCCAGCAAGTGTCTTTTGAGATATCGTGTGCCCAGCTGTGAGAACTAGAACATTCATTAAATGCCTACCGTCGGCAGAGCACTGAGCTTCACTGGTATTTACTGGTAGCTTTACTTAAATTTCATGTGAATTCTATATTGCTCCGGGAAGCAGGTTCTTCTTTTTTTTTTTTTTTTTTTAAAGATTTTATTTATTTACTTGACAGAGAGACAGAATGCGCACAAGCAGGGGGAGCGGCAGGCAGAGGAAGAGGGAAAAGAGGGAGAGGGAGAAGCAGGCTCCCCGCAGAGCAGGGGGAGCCTGATGTGGGGCTCGATCCCAGGACTCTGGGATCATGACCTGAGCCCAAGGCAGTCGCTTAACCAACTGAGCCACCCAGGCGCCCAGAAGCAAGTTATTCTTAGCCCCTCTTTATAATGAGTAGGCTGACTTTGTGGGGTCTTCATGACGACCCCGAGCTCACTTAGCAGGACCTCACCTCTGGGCTGCTCTTGCTAGCGCACCAGGCGGGCGTGTGTCTGTGTGTCCTTGTGTGTTGTGGAGAAGGAAAGGAAACTGGAAGCTTGCTACCTCATTGACAGTCAAACCTATTCATGTGGCATAAACATGCAACATGAGGCTTCTGTATGTCACTAATAAGAATAGCAAGCATGTCTTGCATGGTGCCAGTGACTGGTCCAGTGTTTCACCAGTGTTAACTAATCCCCATGAGGAAACTGAGGCACAGATGGGGTGGGTAACTCTCCCAAGGTATCACAGTGAGGACATGTCAGCATTGAGATTCAAACCCAGAGTGTGTCTTAAACACTCGATTGAGTTTCAGAACTGCCGGAGAGGGACGCCAGCAGTGTGGACTGAGCAGTCCCTGCCACTGAGAGATTCTTCTGCCTGTTCTCCCACACTTGACCTCTTCTAACCCTCCAAAGAGTGGGGAGGCAGTCAGCCAGGCCGTGGTATCAACCCCCAGCCCCGCCCCTTGATAGACGAGGCACAGAAAAGTCAGGTGGGTGCCTATGGTTACCCAGACCACAGCCCAGCCTCCCACCTCGATGCTGAAGGAGTTTCTACAGGAAGGAATGTTGGGACGTTGAACAGTTGTTTGGTAGAAGTGTCTTGCCTGCACACTGGGGCATACAGGTCCGTGAAAACAGTCTCCTGTACAAGCAGTTCCTCTCCATCTACCATGGTCACG
The DNA here is from genome assembly GCF_009762305.2 of Zalophus californianus. Taxonomy (NCBI): domain Eukaryota; kingdom Metazoa; phylum Chordata; class Mammalia; order Carnivora; family Otariidae; genus Zalophus; species Zalophus californianus. The sequence goes on from NC_045602.1 coordinate 74,743,617, forward strand.
GAGTGAAACGGGAATGTGACTTTTGTGACTATAAAAGAAAGAGACAGGGCAGGCTAGGGAGAAGCTGGGTCCAGGTCCAGGGGAATTCCCTGGTGCCCTGGGCACAGGCTTTCTGCTCTGCAGCCCGCTGGCTTAGCCATGCAGGGGGAGAGGCCTTTGAAGTCACAGACCACCAATAAAATTGCAGCTGCCACCAGGAGCTCACAGGGCTCCAGGCATGAGATTTTACATCACCAAGGGGCTGAGCCAGCACCGAGGGGGTTGGAATGTGCCCTGGACTTCTCCTGCCTCTGCAGGAGCCACCAGGGTGCCTCAGCCCCTGGCCATCCCGTCGCCCAATCAATCAAAACTGCAACAAATGTCCATCACCACAGGGGGATGAGAGAAGAAGCAACTAGCAGGCCAGAGCTGATGCACAGGCAGCAAACAGCCACGGGTCCAGCAGGTTGTGAGTCCAGGCCCGTTGTGGGGACACAGGCAATTCTCTGCTAAGGTGGTGGGGGCCAGAAGGTGAGGCCAGGGGAGGGAGAGAGCAATTAGGGCCAGAGTGGTCATAGAGCAACCTCCCAAGGTTTCAGCGTGGACAGAGACACGCAGGCTACAATAAAGGAGCACCTCTTTGTCCCTTCTCTGCCCTTGCCCTCCTGCTCCTTTCCTCGATCACTTTTAAACCGATATTTGTATTTGGCCCTGTACTGGCAGTGGCCCCATCTCCCTTCTTAAGGAGCTCATAATCTGAGACAGGCTTGAGAATGGACTTTGGATCAGGACCTGGAGGAAGAAGGCAAAGGGCAAGGGAACCTGGTCAGGCATCATGGCAGCCCTTGGAGGTATGAGCGCGGTGTGAGGCAGAGTTCACCTCTGGCATCATCCTCCACGCCCAGAGTTTTCTAGTACCCTGCTCCCTTCCTCTTGGGAAACAGCTGTTCACTCAACCCTTCGGAGGTGTTTGGTGATGGATGGGTTAACTCTTCGAGGGTGGTCAACAGATGATGTCCCAGGGATTGGGCTGAGTAGGGACAGCCATTATCTGGAAGTTGTAGCCAGAAAGAGGAGCTGAAATGGAGACCACACACATAGGAACTGGGCGACGGGGTGGGTAGGGAACGAGGCTGGAGGAGAGAGGAGGATGGGTCAGGGGCTGGGGGCTTCACTGCAGCCTGCCCCCAGACCACAAGCAGCTCTCCCGCCTGGGCACAGGTACTTAAAAGAGGAAACCAATTCGTCCAAAGAAACAGAAACCTTAACAGGAGACTATGGAGTGTGCAAGGGCAAGAGAGGTGCGGTGCTGGGAGCATTTTGGTGTCCCTGTTCAGATCACACCTCACAGGTGGCTTGCTCACTGTGCCTCCTCCTCACCCATCCCACCGCTTGGTCTTTTGGGAGGGACAAGCTCGGACCAGGGAGATGACAGTGCTAAGGGAATTTTAGGTCATGAGGATTGGCTCCTGCCGCCTTACAAAGCTTGTTTGTCTTGGACAAGCAAACTCTTCCCTGCAGCTTGTTGAAGTGTGAGAGGGCAGCACCTGTGAGGGGAGGCTGGTGTGAAGAAGGGCAAGTGGATCCAGATCCGACACACACACATACACACACACACACACACACACACACACACACACACACACACACACTACCCAACAAGGTGACCAAGACTGACTGCCATGTCCTGTTTGGGGCCATAGGGGAAAAACACCATCATTCTGGTCAGACACTAGAAAATGGGGAGCTAGGGGACATTTTTCTACTTTATCCTGAGTGTTGAGCTTTTTGTACCCACCATCAAATCAGTGTTAGACATTTCGCTGGCATATAACAAGGAACTGAGGGACCTGTGTGCAAACAGCTTAATACATGACACAATTCATGCAGCTAAGCCCACATTTGCTTTTTGCTAATTGTTGACAAAGGCATTTAAATGTGGAGAAAATCTCTCTCTAGGAACATTGAACAGGCTGGCATTTTAGAAAACTAAGTCTATAGAATGTACACAGGAAGGTAAGGCTTGTTTTCTTCAAAGTAGTCACCTAGCCAGGCCAGCATTCATTGGGATGTGCAGGCTTTGCTTCAGACCCTGCCTTGTCACCAAAAGAAGTTGAGGTACCGGCCTGTGAGGACTCAGATACTGCTGAGCGACCCTTGTTGTATGTGGCAAAACACTTGCTCAAACTTTGCCTGACTTAAGAGGGGAGAATATATCCTGCCTAAGGCTGTAGCCATAGGAAAAAGGGTGAGAAGGGGTCAGACTGTTGTGCATGTCGGGTTGTATCTTGTTGCTTTTACTAAATCTCGTGAGAGTGAGGGGAAATCAGGCTAGCTTAACTGGTCTCCAAGAACAGAGGGTAAGGAATGTGGCTTTCTAAGGTGCGCCTCTGCTGCCTGCGGCCTGAAATCTAAATTGACGGGAGTTCGGTAATTTGGAGGCTGGCCGGGTTGAAAAAGTGTGATATTGTGATTTATGATGAGAAATCATAGTTCCTGGCACAGAGCTCCTGAAACCCTTGAAATTTCCTAAGTCCCGAAAAAGGTAATGTGTGTTTTTTGTTATGTTAATAAGGTGACTTTGGGAATGCCCTAGGTCACCCAAGAGGAACCAACCAAGGGATTCCACGAGGGTTAAATTTACAGTCTCACCACTGGGGAGAGGTGAGGGGCTAGCGGTGAATCCATGGCCAGTGACCGATGATTTAATCAATTGTGCCCAAGTAATGATGCTTTCACCCAAACCCAGAAAGGACAGTCAGAAGAGGTTCCAGGTTGGTGAACACAGGGAGACTCAGGGAGACTGGTGTGCTTAGAGGAGCTTCCGTGCCCTCTCCCCATACCTTGCTCTGTGTCTCTTCATCTGGCTATGATTTGTATCTTTTGCCATCCTTTGTAATAAACTGGTGAACGAGAGAGTAAACTGGTTTCTCAAGTTCCATAAAGCCACTCTAGCAAATTAAATGAACCCAAGGAGGGATGACGGAAACCTCTGATTTCCAGCCAGTCGGTCACAAGCACGTGGGATGACCTGGGCTTGCAGTTGGCATCTGAACTGGGGGGCAGTGTTATGGGACCGAGCCCTCGGCTTGTGGAATCTAGTGCTATCCCCCGGTAGACAGTGTCAGATTGAGTAGAATTGCAGGACACCTAAGCTGGTGGCAGAGAATTCCTTGGATATGCAGAAAACCCCTGAAACACATTGGAAGTGGGGATCAGAATCATTAAAAAGCCAGCTGCTTCTTGGGTGCCCAGGTGGCTCAGTTGGTTGAGCTCCTGACTCTTGATCTCAGCTGGGGTTTTGATCTCGGGGTCATGGGTTCAGGCCCCACGTTGGGCTCCATGCTGGGCGTGGAACCTACTTTAGAAAAAAACAGCCAGCTGCTTCTGCACCTCAAACGGAAGTAGAAGCTAAGTGGCATTCGAGAATCCATAGATTTGGCAGGAGATGTTCTGCCATACAGCGGTGGGAGCCTGGTGCTCTAGGGTGAGCACTTGGCAGGGCCCAGCAATCCGTAAGCAAAAGAACAGCAAGTCGGCTTAGAAATTTTGAATAGGCAAGAGCTTTCGTAGTAGTTTCTTGCACGTGGAATTACCAGAAGCGAAAATATTTCAAAAGCATTTGAAGAAATCATTTTACCAAAGGAACCATAATCCTGTCTTTGAAAAGTTTTGTTCAAGCCTTAAAATAATCCCTGGGGACCTGCTCCTGTACTTGTAGGAAGGAGCCTGAAGAGCCTGAATAACCCTCTGAGAATCCATATTCTCCAGTGACCACACAGCTGTGACCACGAAGGACAGTGGGCAAGGTAGTCCCTTCTAGGGAGTAGAACAGGGGTTCCATCCATAGAATCAACTTTGGGATGATGATTTTGGAAGCAAAAGCCTTATGTATAAGTATATATTAAGGGTAATATGCACTTAATGCACAAAACTGGAAAAACCGAGATAAATATCACTCCATACCAACCTCCCTCCAACCCTGAAAATAACCTGTTACTCTATCACATTATATGATTTTGATACAAGTCAGGCTTTTTTCTAGGAACATCTATTTATATGTTTACTTGTTTATATATTTATCTGCTAAGAAACTACATTATGCTATATTTACTGTTTTATATTCTACTTTTTAAGCTTAGTATTTTATTATGAATATCATCTCTTTGTCTTAAGTATTCTTCTCAAGCATAATTTTTAATGGCTGTATAATATCCCACTATGCAGAGCTCATAAAGTTGGACATTTAGATTATTTTTTCTATCTTAGGATAAATTCTTTCGCATGGAAATACCAGGCTGCAGGACACAGACATTTTTACAACCTGATACGGACTGCCTACCTCCTCCTAGTGTGGTTTTTTACTAGTTTACGCTTCCTCTGTCTGTCTTTGAATGTGCCCATTTTCCCATGCCCTCTACCACACGGGCTGACGCTCACTTTCATCTTGGGGATGATGAGGTCTGAGGCCAGCACTGCCCCTGTGCCGAAGAGCTGTTGCTTGAGTGTTTTGGCTCTGGCCACCCTGGAAGATGGTATACCTTTGCATATTCACACTGAAGATTTTCCTCTGATCATCTCCTTGCTGAAGCCTATGGGTGACCATCAGTGTGACATCTCCAACTCTGTACTCCATTGTTCAGGATGGTCCTGTGGGTCCTTGTACCATCTGCAGAAATCCTAGCTGCTCTCTGAAGGCAAATACCCAGAAAGAAGAGATACCCTAGGGTCTGAGCACACACGGAAGCAGGAATCATCCAGCCACAAATCCTCTAGTGCTTACTTGAAAAAAACTATGCGGCACCTTTCCTCATTCATACTCATCTCCACAACTACCAGATTGCTCTTTCCAGTCTGATGACCTGCTGTCATCACCAACAGATTTCTGATGACAAAAGTAGTCCTTGTTCTTGGTAGGAATTAAAAAAAAAAGAAAAGATGTAAAGAAGAAAATAAAAGTCAGACGTGACCTCCAGGGGAAAAAAAAAAAAAAAACCCACACTGTTGACGTTTTGATGTATACACTTCCAGAATTTCCTTCTCTACGTGTCTTTTCTCAGAACTGAGATTGTCTAAGTGTACAACTTGCTTTAAACATTATAAAGAGCTTCAAAATGATCAAGATTTGTCATAAACATTTATAATCGCTGCATAATATTCAAACACAAGTATTCTAGAATTTTTTGGCACCTTCCCCTATTACTGCATGTTTAAGTGTTTCCAACTTTTTTATAACAAAATCTGTGTGCTTCATAAGTATCTTTGTGCATAAAGCTTGTCTTCGTTTGGATCATTGCCCCGTAATCAATTCCCGTATGTGGAACTGTGTGTGTTTCGAAAGGAAAGATGCACGGCTACAGGTGATATGGAGGAAATATTACTTAGGGAAGACTATCTGTCTGTGGGCCACATCCCACCAGACTGAGATTGAGGATCAGCCGGATAATGTATGGGTCACTGTCAAAGCCCTCCAAAGATGTCCAGGATGGACTCCCCTGATCCTGTGATTGTTGTTACATGGTAAAAGGGATTCTGCAGCTGTGAGTTGGTTAAGAATTTTGAGATAGGAGTTATCCTGGATTATCTGGCTGGGCCAGTGTAATCACAGAGGTCCTAGTTAGGGGGAGACAGGAGGGTCAGAGTTATAGAAGGAGATGTGACAACAGAAGCAGAGTTCAAAAGAGAGAAAGGGAGATTTGAAGATGCTGCACTGTTGACTCTGAGGACAGACAAGGGGGCCATGAGCCAAGGAATGCAGGCAGCCTCTAGAAGCTTAAAAAGGCAAGGAAGAGTTTAGAAGGAGTGAGTCCTGCCAACACATTGATTTCAACCTAGTGAGACCGCTTTGGGACTTCTGACCTCCAGAACGATAAGAGAATAAATTTGCCACCAAGTTTGTGGTAACTTGTTACAGCAGCAATAGGAAATGAATACAGCCACCAGTCTATTATAGGAGCTAAAATGTCATTGAAATAAATGAAAAATGTGGTCTAGGTCACTTTCCCATACATGATCTTCAGATACCGGTGTTTAACCCACAGGTTTCTTTCTCGATCCCACCAGTCCTGATGACATGTCCTCCACAGAGCAGCTCAGGGGTCCAGGAAGGCCTAATTCCAAACCATATGGCCTCCTTCATTGATGAGGCAGAAGAAGAGAGACGGAAAACCTTGCATGGGTGTCTCCCTGCCTCGGGCTGGGAGTACCTTCCTCTCATAGCCCATGGCCTGCGGCCAGCACCTGGCTCTGCCTGGCTCTAAGGGGCTTGGAAAGTGTAGACTTCCTGCTGCCAACAAGGCGATGGGAACTGAGGATTCACAGATACCGTAAGCTGTGCAGTGCATGCAAGAGGCATGAGAAAACAGCTCTACTCTTCTGACCCTGCAGCTCATAAGTGCTTATGTGCTCATAAGTACATCATGCAAGTTGCATGGGGTAAATTCCAGGCCTCCTGACCAGTCCAGAGACGAGCCCGCAGACAGGTGCCTCAAGCTGGCAGCCCTAATCCGCTGAAATTCTGAAACTGAATCACGCATGCAGTAGTGCTGTTCTCAGAAAATGAGTGGTTTGTTTTATTATCTAAACTTTGAACATCTTAAATAGCTGTCCCAAGAAGTCACCTGGTTCAAAAACCTGCAGAGGAACCGCGGGGCTCTGCAGAAGGCCAGCTCCCACCCACTCCCCTTCCTCCTGCATTCTCTGTTTTTATTCATTGCAGCACTGTGTTCCTGATTGTCCGGGCTCGGAACCTTGACATCCTTGTTGAGCGGCACTCTTTCTGACCACACATCCGATCAGCTCCTGAATCCTGCTGCTTCTGTCTTTGATTGGCCTCTGGTCTCTGCCTCCTCCTCTGCTCCCTGCCTTTCTCACTGCCATCTGCCTGCTCTCCTGAGTAATTACAGCTGCCTCCCAGCCCATCATCCTGCCCCAGCCTGGCAGCTGGCTTCACACCCTCCAGGGAGCTCTCATTGGCGCTGCCCTGCTCCCAGCCCTTCAACCGCTCCCTGCCACCTTATGAGTTTATTCCAGACTCCTGAGTGATGTTTCAAGGCCTCTTGCTATGGCTCCAATCTTTTTTAAAGATGTATTTATTTGAGAGAGAGAGAGAGTGAGAGAATACAAGCAGGAGGAGAGGCAGAGGGAGAGGGAGAAGCAGGCTCCCCACTGAGCAAGGAGCCTGATGCAGGACTCGATCCCAGGACCCTGGGATCACGACCTGAGCCGAAGGCAGACACTTAACTGGCTGAGCCACCCAGGCATCCCCGCCATGACTCCAATCTACCTCTCTAGTTTTATCTCCTCCTCTGTAGATTACATGGCAGCCAAGCTGGATCCTGGACACTCCATGAGCACGGCCCAGGCTTCTCCATCTCTGGGCCTTTAATGTCACTGCACTGATAAGAAGACTGCCCCTGTTGCCCCCACCTTTTGGCCTGTTGAAGTCCAACCCATTCTAAGGGTTGCCCAAATGTCCTTTCCTCCACAAGGCCTTTTCCACCTGTTACGTGGAAGTGGGTTCTTCTATGCATTCCCTAGACCTTTCAAATTATCTCAAAGCTTTATCAAATGTGCCTCATATTGAGGTTATTTATGTAGAAGTCTTACCTTGTGCACTAAACTACAAGCCCCTGGAGGGCAAGGAAGGCAAGCCCCTTGTGGTTTCCACCTCTACGGGCACTAGGGAGCCTAGTAGAGTTCTTCTACACTGTGCCAGCTCAATAAACACCAGCTGAGTTGAGCCAGTTCCCCATCCACATGCAGACAGGCTGAGAGTCGGAGAAATTAAAGAGCTTGCACCAGGTCAGAAACTACAGCCCCAAGTCACGATGCAATCTTTTCCCCTTGACTCCAAGATTGACCAGAGTGTCCCATTTGGCCATTCAGCACACCAGATAAGAGTGAGTGGAGGCCTACGGTAAAGAAGTCCCGGTGGGACAGAGGAAAGCAGCCGGGCTGCCACCCCCAGCAACCCTCTCAAAGATCATGCACAGTGAGCCCGCACTTGGAACGCACGGGAGAAACTCATGCTTTTTTCCAGCTACTGCTCTGGGCAGACTGGGTATAGAAGTCAGTTCCTCCACACACCTCTGTGTGGCCTTTGGCAGGACCTGGAGCCCCTCTGGTTTTCATTTTCAGAGCCAGATAGTGAAATGGGTAAAGCCTCTCTGTCCATGCCTGGAAATACGTCTAGATTCCCTGCCAGAATAGGACTCTAGACATCCTCTGAAGAATGACTGTTATTTACCCTCTCTTAGTTTTCATTTTCCCCCTGATGAGGGGGTCTGTATATGAAAGAAAATGCCAGCTCTAAGAACTTGTCATTGCAGACTGGCCTTTGCAAGGTGGATAAACCTTTTCTGTTTGGGGAGAAAAAAAAAATGCAGCCAGCCACTCATTGGATTAAGAGTGTAGAAAAGCAAACGTGTTCAAATCTTAAACACATCATAATTTTAAGCATCCACAAGTGTTTAAAAAGTGTTAGCTGCTATGAGCACATACATCCATTTACTAGTTAAACATCATAACCTGTTTCTTTTCTAAACACGTGGGCAGGGTAACAGAGGACAGTTAACATGTTAAACACACTGACATGTTTACAATGTGTTGCAAGAAGGTGTTTAACTTTTTGTGCTCCAAAGCTAAACACTTTGGAATTAGAGGGTTGGCTAATTCCGCCTCCAGTTAGTATGGCTATCACCTAGCGGTCGCCTTGGCTCTGAGCAGATGCGCCTTTGGAAACACAGACAATCTAGTGACAACCTGGATTCTGCGAAGAGCAGTGCAGGGCAGGGCTGCTTTACGGCAGGATCTTGAGTGCAGTTGTTTCCAAAAGCAAATCGGGAAGGGACTTCGTCCTGAATCCGTGAATTGCCGAACCCAGCCCATGCTGCAGTTAGCATGATCCATTTCTTCTCTCAGGGGTTTGGTCTGTCCCGCTGGTGGGAGCTTTCGAGGCCTCAGACACAGGCTGGCTGGGGCTTGGTCTGTGCTCCACACTGGGTCAAACTTTCATAGAGAATAAATAGAGCTCCAGAAGCTAAATTGGAAAGAGAGACAGAGGGAAAAAGGAGAAGGGAAAAAAGGGTGAATGTTTGTTTTGTATGGCTGCTCAGCAGATTACCACGTGGTGCCTGAAACAACATAAATTTACTATCTTAGAGTTCTGGAGGTTAGAAGGTCCTTAAATGGGTCTCCTTGGGCTAAAATCGAGTGTCAGTAGGGCTGTGTCCCTTCTGAAGGCTCTAGGGGAGAATCTGTTTCCTTGCCTTTCCAGCTTCTAGAGGCTGCCCACATGCCTTGGCTGGTGGTCCCCCTTTCATCGTCAAAGGCAGCTATGGACATCGGAGTCTTTCTCACCCTGTGTCACTTTGACACTGCCTCCGTCGCCTCCCTCTTCACTTCTAAGGACCAGTGTGATGACACTGGGCTCACCTGGATAATCCAGGATCCCGTCCTTAAAGCCAGCTGATTAGTGACCTGAACTCCCCCCTTGCCATGCAACAGCATTCACAGGTTCCCAAGATTAGGACAGAGACGTGTTTGGGAGGCATTATTCCGCCTGCCTCAAGGTGTTATAGAAAGAAACAACAAGAGGGAGAGGGAATAGGAGAAAAGGAATTACATGGAATTACACAAAGTTGGGATCCTGTTTAACCTGGACTTAGAGGCCATCTTGGACAAGCACCAGATGGTGGTCTGGGAGTGTGACCCGAAGGGCAGGAGCTGGTGCTTGGTCACAGTGTGAGCCATTTCAGGGGTCCAGGTGCTGTTCTTAAAATCCATTGCATCAGTTAGGCTCAGCTGCTATAATAAAAGCACCCCCAAATACAATGGCTTAGACAAGAGAGAAGGTTATTTCTTTTTCATGGTAATAGCGGAGGCAGGCAGTCCAGAACTGCTGTTCTCCCACCCTCAAGCATCTGGCTTCTGTTCCTAGGTCCAAGAACATTGCTTCAGTTTTGCTCAACTTGGAGCCTGGAGGAAAGGAGGAAAGTACCAGAGGAGGGCATGGACATTGCCTTTAAGGGCATGATATAGAATAGAATTTCTCAACCTTGACACTGTTCACACTTTGGGCTAGATAATTCTTTTTTGTGGAGGGCTGTTTTGAGCATTGTAGGATGTTTAGCAGCATCCCGAGCCTCTGCCAGTGGAATTCCCCAGTTGTGACAACCAGAAATGTCTTGGGACGGGGAGGTTAGGACCATCCCTGGCTAAGAATCACTGATCCAGGGATGCCTGGGTGGCTCAGTCTGTTAAGTGTCCAACTCTTGGTTTCAGCTCAAGTCATGATCTCAGGGTCATGAGATCCAGCCCAGAGTTGGGTTCCATGCTTAGCACAGAGTCTCCTTGAGATTCTCTCTCCTTTTCCTTCTGCCCCTTCCCCCACTCAAGTGTGTTCTCTCTCTCTCTCAAATAAAGAAAGAAAGAAAATCTTAAAAAGAAAGAAAGAAAGAAAGAAAGAAAGAAAGAAAGAAAGAAAGAAAGAAAGAAAGAAAGAAAGAAAGAAAGAAAGAAAGAAAGAAAGAAAGAAAGAAAGAAAAAAAGAAAGAATGAATCACTGATCTGGAAAAAATTCTGGTGCTATCCTATAGTCCTAACAAGCTAGGCAGTCATATACCTGTCTAGAACTTGGGAGTTCTATTATAGAGCAAGAGAGAAAATGTTTGGGAACAACTAGTAGTCTTTGCTTCCACTTCCAGCATCTAGACTGCCAAATTACTAAATCCTACCTCATATCCAAGATACTGACCCAGCCTGCACAATGGGAGGGAAGGGACTAAAGGTGGTCACCAGTAGGAGGAATTTCTGGGGTCCTTGGCCAGAGCTCTGGATGGTCATCTGGCACCCCTGGGCAGAGCTACTTGAGGGGGCTGTGGGCTGGACCATAATTGCAGCTTGGCTTCCCAAAGCTGGGGGTGGGGAGCCCAAGGCATTTCTGGGAACCTGGGCCCTACCATTCTGATTCCATACATCATGAAATGTGACTTGGCTGCCAGGGGTTCTGGCCTGGGTGCTCTCAATTGTATCCTCTTATTCTGCCCTTGGGGTGACAAGGTGACCTTGGGGACTCACTGGCCTGGATCTGTATAAGGTAATGGGTTTAAAAGACAGAACTGGGTTCTAATTCTGCTTCTGCCATTTATTAGCTATGTGACTCCTTAGCACCTTAATTTTCCTTGTCCATAAATTAGGACACTGTCATGTCCTGCATTGAAGGAGGTTGTTGGGAAGATAAAACTTAGATAACATGTGAAAAAAGACAGTGTCATCCCCAAGACTTTATAAGCACTTGGTAGATGGGACTTATTTATCCCGTTGTTCCTCAGATATTTCCTGGGTACCTACCATATGTGAGGCTCTGCGCTGGCTTCTGGGAATGTGAACATAGCAGTAAGCAAACCTTCTCAGTAGTTGTACTGTGGCAGTTAATGCTGCTGTTATGATTGCCATCCTGATTCTAGAAACAGGCCTAGAGACTGACCATCTGCCAGTGGGGGAGTGAGGCTGAGCCAATGAACTCTGGGACTGAGTATTTGGGAATGAGGCTGGCTGCTGGGGTGGCGATGCTGAGGTCCAGCCTCTATGTTTGATGGGGCTGGTTGGGTAGAGTGGGAAGGGAAGCGGGGGGGGTTGACTGAGGCAGAACAGCTGAGGACTTGGTCATATAAGGCTGGAGCAGGGCCTCAGAAATTCCTGGGAATTCAGAGGACATCACTTGAGATGGAGCTGCTATCCTGGGACTAACAAATGGGGCAGGGAGAGGTGAGCCTTGAGAAGGGAGGCAGGAGAACAGGGACAAGCAGCTGCGTAGCGGAGCTACTTCGGTCCAGTTGGAGAAGCTGAGACCTGGCTGAGGTCAGAGGTGACTGCTAAGGCCACTCCCAGTGAAGCAAGACTTGCTGATGAGGCAGGGAGGGTTGTGTCTTTGGGGCAACTGGAGTGCCCCACAGATAGCCTAAGAGAAAATCTCGTCCAAATAGGATGGACCCTCGCCTCTCTGTTCCACTGCCAAGCCCTGTGCTATCTCACACCTACGGGAATGCTGAGTATGAGGGCAAGTTTGGGAGGCAGGTCACCTCCATTAAATCCTCAGGGAGTCACTAAGTTAATGATGGCTCTGGGACAGTGAGTCTCAGACTTCTTCCATCCACAGCTCACTCTTGGCAAAGTAAAAGACCTCACACATTCCCATGTACTAAAATGGAAGCCATTCTTTCTAGAATGCAACTTAAATTCCATGGTCAATCATTATAATAACCCCCTTGCCCCTTTTGTTTCATTGTACTATCTTGGCAAAACCACCACCAAGGTTAAATCCAAGTCTTCCCCATTTACTCCATGCCTGTCTGGAGAAAAAATACATCCATGCTGACAGATCGCACTTTAAATCCACTCCCACAGTTTCAAAGGAGGCCTCAGTTGCTGCCAGGTCACCATTCTCTGTCTACTCCCCCATTCCCCTAGGTGATTGTCTCTTCTCTCTCCAGCCCCTGAATGCCTTTTCCAGTGTGACTTTGTTTCCCTCTTTACCACAAAGTTGAAGGAATCAGAAGAGAACTCAACAGACTCTGCCAGCACGTCGCCCCCAACCCCCACCTAGATCTGCTCTCATGCCCTCCATTTCCTTGGCTGTAACTTGATGACTTCCTGTGCCCCTCTCTAGAGCAACCTCTCCCCCTGTGCAGCAGATCTCACCCCTGTCACCTATGCAAGGACATTGCTCCCGCCATACTGCCCACTTCTCTCCTCCATCTACAATTGTTCATTCTCTCCTGAATCCTTTCCATGCATACAGGAATTTGATTATTTCAACCATTTTAAAAAGCCCCTCTCTTGAACCCGCTTCTCCTGCAACTTTTCATTTCCTCTGAATTTGCAGCAAAACTTCTCCAGAAAGTTTTCTAAACTCTCTATCTCCAATTCGTTTCCTCCAAATCTTGCTTGAGTAAACAACTTAATTGAGATATAAAATGTGTTTCTATTTAAGGTGTACAACTTGATGTTTTCATATAGGTATACATTGTGAAAAGATCACCGCAATCAAGTTCAGTAACTTATTCATCACCTCCCTGTGTGTGAGTGTGTGTGTGTGTGTGTGTTGAGATTTAAGATCTATCCTCTTAGCAAACTTCAAGTATACAATCTAATACTGTTAGTTATTATCACCATACTATACGTTAGATCTCCACAACACATTCATGTATTCATCTTGTATAACCGACATTTTGTAGTCTTGGACGAACATCTCATTTCCCCTTCCCCTGCCCCTGTCCCTGGCAACCACCATATACTACTCACAGCTTATATGTGTTTGACTATTTTAGATTCCACATATAAATGAGATAATGCAGTATTTGTCTTTCTGTGTCTGGCTTATTTCACTTAGCATACTGTCCTCCAGGTTCATCCATGTTGTCACAAATGGGAGGATTTCCTTCTTTTTAAGGCTGCATAATATTACATTGTACATGTTTGTGAGTGTGTGTAGAGAGAGATACATATATAGAGAGATATACATATATATTGATATATACCATTTTCTTTATCCATTCATTCTTTGATAGACATTTAGGTTTTCCCATATGTTGACTATTATGAATAATGTTGTAATAAACATGTGAGTGCAAATATCTCTTCAAGACACCGATTTCATTTCCTTTGGCTATACACCCAGAAGTGGGATTGCTGGATCATATGGTAGCTCTACTTTTAATTTTTAGAGGAAACTTCATAATGATTTTTGTATTGGCTCTACCAATTAACATTCCCACCAACTGTGCACAAAAGTTCATTTTTCTCCACATCCTCAACAACACTTGTTATATTTTGTCTTTTTGATGATGGCCATTCTAACAGGTTTGAGGTGACATCTCATTTGTGATTTTTATTTGCATTTTCCTGATGATTAGTGATGTTGAGCACCTTTTCAGATTCCTGTTGGTCATTTGCATTTTTTTTTTTTTTTTAGAAATGTCTGTTTAGGTCCTTTGCCCATTTTAAAGCACTTTAAAAAAAAACAACAAAACTGTTGAGTTGCAGGAGTTCCTTATACATTTTGGACATTAACCCTTGTCAGATAGATGGTTTGCAGATATTTTCTCCTATCTCCTATTCTGTAAGTTACCTTTCACTCTGTTGATTGGTTCCTTTGTTGTACAGAAACATATTATGTTTGATGTAGTTGCACTTATCTATTTCTGCTTTTGTTGCCTGTGACATTGGTGTCAGATCCAAAACATTGGTGCCAAGATCAATGCCAAGGAGCTCTTCTCCTAGTTTTCCCGTTCTAGTAGTTTTACAGTTTCGAGTCTTACATTTAAGTCTTTATTTAAAAAAGGTTTTTTCTTACATTTATACATTATACATTTTTTTGGAGATCATATACATAAAGTTTTAATAAAAATCTTCTAACAGAACAGTATTTACTCAGGAATACTTGTAATTTCAGAAAAGAATAAAATGCTCCAAATAAATATTTTAGGACAGAGGAAGTAGTTAGTTACCCTAAACCTTAAGAAATAGTCTTACACAGACTACCTGTAACTCCAGGCCCAAAACATTTAAGTCTTTATTTTGAGTTAATTGTTCTATATGGTATTAGATAAGGATCCAGTTTCATCCTTCTGCATGTCGATATCCAGTATTCCAAGCACCAACTATTGAAGAGACTGTCATTTCCCCCTTGTGTGTTCTTGGCATCCTTGTCAAAGATCAGTTGACCATAAATGTGTGGATTCCTCCCTTTTTCTCTTAAACCCACTCCAATCACTCTTTTGTCCCCAGTACTCAACAGACTGTTCTTACCAACCTTCATATTGTGGGGCCCAATGGTCAAGTCTCAGCTTAATGCAAGTTGACCACTTTTTCCTCCTTGATACATGTCCTTCACTTGACTTTCAGAACAGCGTACTGTCATTGTTTTCCTCCTGCCTTGTAGTTTGCTCCTTCTTGGTCTCCTTTGCTGGTTCCTCCTCATCTCCTTGATCTTTTAGGGTTGATATACCCCAGGGGTTCAGTCCTTGGTTCCCTTCCCTTCTTTATCTACATTAATTCTTTTGGTGATCTCACTTGATATCATGGCTTTCATATTGAATCTCACTGATGATGCCCAAATTTAAATCCATATCTCTACGTGGATGTTATAGAGAAGATATCACAACTCAATATTCTCTCCTGATCTGCCCCCATGCCCACTGATACCCCATAAAACTTCTCCACCCACAGCCACCTCCATTTTGATGGAAACTCCATTATTCCAATTGTTTAGGCTTGCAACCTCCATGGCTACCATCCTGCTTGGAGCCTCTCTAGTTTCTCACCTGGATTCTCGCCTCCTAATTGCTTCCACCTTTGTCCCTCTGCAGTATGTTCTCAAAATGGCAGCTAGAGGGAGTCCTTTAAAATTTAAATCAGATTGTGTCATTTCTCTTCTCAAAACCTTTCAATGGCCCCCATTTCCCTAAGGCTCTACAGGATCTGCCAACCCATCTCAACTCTACCTCTCTGAACTTATCTCATACTACCTTCCTCTTATGTAAGCCATTCCATCCCACTGACCACACGGCAGTTCCTCAAACATGCCAAGCATCCTCCACTGTACAAACTACACTGTCTGTTCCCAAAGAGCCACATGACCTACTCCCCCACCTCCCTCAAACCTTTGCCCAGATGTCACCATTTCGATGAGAAATACTCTGACTTCCATATACCCTACAACCTACCTGCACTCAAATCCCAACCCTCCTTACCCTGTTGCACTTATTTATTTTCCATAGTAGTTATCACTTTCTGACATACCCTGAAATTACTTATTTTTTAATGTTTCTTGTTTGTAGGTCTCTTCCTGTTAAGAATATAAGTTCTATGAAGGTAGACTCTTTTTGTATTTTTGTTCCCTGATGAATCCCAAGGGCCTAGAGCAATGGCTAGCATGTATAGTAAGTGAATAGTAAATATTTGTTGGACGAATGCACAGAAAAACTGTTCCTGTGTGGGAAGACCTCCATGAAGGATGTCTGCCATCCATCCACCTGTCTGTCTATCTACCTATCCACCTATCCATCCTGGTTAACCATTCAACGGGTGTATTTTGAGTGCCTGGTCCTTTTTTATCCTATGCTTTGTCCTGTGGGAACATGGCATCTACACTAAGAGAACTTCCAATCAAGTTAGGGGAAAAAGCCCAGACATAGGAACTCCATTAAAAAAAGAAGTTAGCCATTGTTATCAAAGCCAGAATGAAAAGCATAGACATTGTTACTCTGGAGGGCTGGTGACAGGGGTGGTAGAACAATATTTATGGAATGGCACTCTAGTGGATCTGAGGGTCTGAAGATCAAAGAATCTTCGAGGACCCCACATACTGTCTGGGGAATGCTGGAATCTGCTGGGAGCGGGAGGGAAGAAGCAGCCTTCGACAGTCCTGGGAGCCCTGAGGCTGAGAGAGGAACTCTTGGCCTGCCTATTTCCTCTGTGTTTGACCTAGCCCCTGAGGCTTTTCCCGCAGGAGCTATGGGACAGTTTTAGGCCCTGGGACAGGGGTGACACCAGCTGCCCCTGTCCAGGGAGCTGCCCCTCCCTGAAAGGAAGCATCCTTGACACTTAGGGGAGCTGGAATCCCCAGCAGCAGTGAGAAATGAGAGCCTAGAAGCCAGGCCCTGGCTGTCCTCAGCTTGGGATCCTTTGTCTCACCCCTGAACCAAACCCTGAAAGGAAAACAGTCTTAATCCTGTAACCTTAAGCCAAGCAGCTCACAGCTGGCCAGCCCACGAAAACAAATAAGCCAGGTACCCTGCGATCCACAGAACCGGGAGGAGAGACACCCATCCCCTCTTGCTCCTCTTCTTTGTTCTGTGGCCCAGTGAAGGCCTGTGGAGTGGGGGAGGCAGTGAAACAGATGGATGCATCTGGAGGTGTTGCTGCAGCTCAGGGAAGGATGCACTGAACAGGGACTCAGGGAAAGAGGCGGCTGGGAAAATTTGCATGCGCACACTGCCCCCCCCCCCCAACTGCTGGTAATAGCTGGCACCACCCAGGCCATGCTCTCGGCAAAGCTGGTTCCTGGTAAAGGGGGTGGTGGAGCAGGGAGAAGCTCGCCCAGCTCTTGACTTCTCTCCCCAGAGCTCTGAGTGTGCCTCTTTCCACCATATAGCTATTTCTATGTGGACACGAAGGACTTAATCCTCCGAGCATGCACTAGAGGTGAAATCACTCAGAAGAAACTCATTTTGCCCGCAGGGCCTGTTCCATTGCCCCTGCTTTTAGCTTCCTCCTGTTTCAGAAACTTGTCTTCCAGGCCTCTAAATGAATCCAAATGCTTCTGTCAAACTTGGCGATTTTTAATACCAGTGATTCATATTTATTGTAGTAGGTACAGAAAAATTAGGAGAGCATTCAAGTCACCCGCAATCTCCCCTGCCCGCCAGAGGGAACTACATTTGGGCACACACTGGCCAGCCTGGTCCCTAGGCACACACACATATACATGTGGTCAAGTCATTTACTGTGCTGTTAATCGGTGTGGGTTCTCCCTGGCTCCTTTCCTCCTCTAGTCTAAGCCCATGCAATCTTAGCCTGAGGAGCTTGAGGGGAGGAAGAAGCAGAAGCTGTCCCTCCTTCTGGCTCTCAGGAAAACCCAAGCTCCCTAAAGTGTAGGTATTATGGCAGGTGAGCATGGGGCATTGGGAGGGAGAACAAGACAGAGCCCATCCCTGATCAGGGACAGAGGCTGATAGGTCTCAAGTTGCAGAGACCCTGTCCTGGTAGCACCTGCAGAGGGCATAGGACACTTGTAGGGAAATGACTGCCCCTAGAGAACAAGTTGAAGGCACCTGTACTCCGAGGCTTGCTGAAGACCATCCCCCCAACACACACCTCCCCTTCTGTGAATAGCCACATACCTGCAAGTGGCCATGGGCTTGACCATGAGGATGTTGCAGCCACAAGAGACACGAGGCTGGAGGCTGGCCTCCTATTTTCTGGGCACCGAGTTAGCATGCTGGATTCTCCTGTGTCACTGGGTAGGAGAAGAAACCCCAGGAATGCCTGAGAATGAATTTCCTGCCAGCCCAGCAGGGTAAAACTTGGAGTCAGATTTGAGTTGATTTAAATAAAATAATGACATGTGATACCTCTTGCATATCTAAACTTGTGGAGTATGATTCATATATGCTGCGCGTCTATACTTTTAACAAAGATGGGGCCATTCTGTTCTGTTACCTGTTTATTTCACTCAGCACTATGTCACATATCTTTCCACGTGTATTTGTATATACTCATTATTTGTAATGGTCACATCACGTCCATCATGTGAATGTGTCGCAAGTAACTCAACCGGCCCATCTAAATACTTTCTAACCCAGGCTGCCTCTAAGACCCAAATCTCCAACAGACTAGAAGAGGGGAGAGTCTTCATTTTGCTGCTGCCCTCCGGAGCTCTGCGATGGCTCCTCAGATCCTGACTTTTCAGGGCTTGGTGCCCAGGAATGACTGGCAGCAGCTGGGAGAACATGGCACCAGTAATAACAATAATAAACTTTTCCACAGTCCACAGGGCCAGGCCCTATTCTCAGCACTCTCTACATATTCTCTCATAATCTTTACAACAACCCTACGAGGTCGTACTATTTTGATCCCCATTTTATAGATGGGGAAATCGAGTCTCAGACGGAAAGAGTAGTAACTTGTGCAGGATCACCCAGTAAGTGGCTGTGCTGGGATTTGAACCCAGCCGTCTGGCCGCAGCATGGTGCCTTTAACTACCATACTAGTCTGCTTGGTTGGAGACTTTGGGCTGGCTATTGGGAACAAGCCAAAAAGGTTTTTTGACTTTTTCCCCTAAATTTTGACAGATTGTGTTTTGAGGCTTGCATTTTTTTTTTTTTTTTAAACCAAGAAAATCATTTCTAGTTTTCCTCTAAAGAGTTCAAGAGCCCATACCCTCTGGGGGTAGTCAGGGCCCTGCTGACTGACTGATAGGCCACAGGTCAATATTTTGAGCTGCTCCTGGGTGATATGGCCCGACACTCCCCCCCCCCCACCTCCCCAGGATCAAAATGACAAGAACTTCCCCTGCTGGCAAAGGGTCACCCTGCCAGCCTTCTTCATCCTGTACCAATATGTTTCTGTGTAGAAGCTGACCATTACTGGGTTGAACCTAGTGGTTCTAATTGTTGGGTCCGAGGGGCTGCTGTGTACTGTTCAGCTGTGTATGGGGACTCTGGAGACGCACCACAATCACAGAGCTGCTTTTGCCATATACAGAGGCCTTGGGTCCAGATCTTGGGTTCCAAAGGAACCTCTGGGGTTGGGGCCTTGGACTTGCACCTCTTGGAAAGGACCCCTAGTGAATCTGATGCCCAGCTCTGGCCAAGGGGGTGGACTCTGACTGGCTTCAAACTTAGGTTTCCTCTGCCTCGAATGTCACGTACAGAGCCGTTGTACGGTTGTCTCCCACCCGTTGTACGGTTGTCTCCCACCCATCTCGGGGCCATTTGGTGTGGAGGTTGAGGCTGTGCGGGCGGCAGCTCCCTGGAGCGTGGTGTCTGAAACCCCAGAGTTGAGACCCTCCCTGCTGGCATCCAGGAACTGGAGGGGATTAGCATCAAGGGTCCTGGGATTGTGAACAATCCCAGAAAGCTATTCATTGTTACTGGCCCTGCAAATAGATGGAGAAGCCACTCAAACAGAACCATTCTGTAAACTTGCAGTTGAAGAATCAAAGGCTTTGGCCATTCTCAAGCTTAAGAGAACATTGTTTTTTGTGTTTTATTTCGCTTTCCATTCTCTTTTCCATTTTCCTTCAAGGAGGATGAGAAAAAAACCAAATCAAAACAACAACAACAAACAAGAAGGCATTTTCTTGATCTAAAGGGAGCCGAGTCACTCTGTTTCATGTCCTACTCTCAGCCCAAGGTGGCCTGCACATCTTCCCCATTGAACACCTACCTGGGGGCCTCTGATGGGGGGAAGGGGCACAGCTCTGAGTTCTAGCCTCTTCTTCCCAGTAGCTAACCTCAACCCTGCTGCTACAGTTGAACCACGGTTGGGGAGCACCATTCACTCAAAAGCACTGTGGGCAGAAATCCCTCCCAGGTACTGTAGGGGGGTGCGAAAGAACAAAATAGTCCATGGGAGGTTTCGACACAAACTGATAAATACCCGTCTGTGGTTCTCATTAGCCATAGGAATGCAGTGTGGCCCACAAAGCCCCAAACCTTTTAACTTAAGGTAAAAAAAAAAAAAAAAAATTAGAAAAATGTCCCCAGGCTATTGAGCCATATGCACTCTGTTTCAGAAAAGAACAAAAACTCATTAGAACTCACATAAGTTCATGTGCTGTCTTCACATCAGACCCTTGGATGGCCTTATACTTATTCCCAGGAGGCTGCCCTTGACCGCTGTGAGAGCACTTTCCCTGTGGAGCTCTAGGAGCCCAGCCCTGGCAGAGTCAAGGGAAGAAGGACTTCTCAGAGCGCCTGGGTGGCTCAGTTGGTTAAGTGTCCAGCTCTTGATCTCAGCTCACGTCTTGATCTCAGGGTCATGAGTTCAAGCCCTGCATTGGGGCTCCATTGCCTAGCATGGAGCCTACTTAAAAATAAATAAATAAAAATAGAAGGACTTCTCTGCTCCGAAGAGTCCCTCATGCATGGGCTCACAGCACAGAGTGTAGTCCAGTTAATTCTGGTGGGGGGATTTGGGGCCTCGCAGCCTTTATGTAGTCCTGTAGGGGACCCTGCAGAAGCTCATCGGAGGTTCTCTCCAAGCCACCCCACCTAGGCCCCACCTCAGGCTTTGCCCCTCAACTCTCTGACCCTTCAGGGGAAGCTACTTCTCTATCACCTGCCCGGGCCTAGAGGTGGGGGGTACATGGACACGCAGAGTTACATTGTCCTATCCAGGCAGAGAGCAGGCAGCTGTGTGTGTTTAGATATGCCCCCTCCACTTACTTCCTGTCACATGCCCACAGAAGAGCCAATGCGTGCTGTGGTGGCCTTGGGTATAACCTGGGCCCAGGCTTGGAGAAAGGGAGATGGTGAAACTATACTGCTACGCTGCGAGTAGCTAGGCGTCTTTCAGTCACCTGTTTGTGGAATTGTTCTCATGCTTCCTGTTGATGGACTTGATCTCTGAGGCTAGACCTCCGGTGTGGGGCTTCCAGGATAAGATTTGAAGAAATGACCGTCTGGTGTCCCTGGAGTAACTGAGGCCATGTCTCTCCTTACTCCTTTTCTGTCAGATTCCAGGACCCTCTACATGGCAAACAGTAGGTGGTTAGCAGGTGGAGCCTGCTCCAAGGCCCTCCTCGCCCCCCTCCACCTGAGTTCTCCAGCTGTAGGAGAAGGCCAGGAGATGGGTGTGGGTGAGGCCGGGGAGGAGAGAGAGAAGCACCACCACGCTGAGTGCCCTAAGCTCTGTGCTCCTCACAGCTTTTCTGAGGCTGACTCTGCCCCTCTGAGGGACTGCACTGGGGCAGTCACAGGGTGGCATGTGTCCTTAATACGATGTTGCTTGCAGGTTTCCAAATAGAGTACTTTGGAGGAAAAGGAGGACTAGTTTGAAAGTAAACAACAGTTCGAGGCGGTAGGTGCCTGCTTGCTCACTGAGATATCTCCAGGGTGTAGCTAATAAGAGCCCAGTGGAATCTTTGCCTGAAGGAGCAGCATGCACTCCACCAGGAAGCTGGGGAAAGCCCCCCTCACCAAGCACTCCAGGATCACGCAGAGGACGAGCACAGTAGGAGGCAGGGTGCGCAGTGTGGTGGGGGGAGGTTTAGGCAGTCTCCCTTCAGAGGGTCTGGCTGAGCCTGGGAGACTCAGAGGCTGGCAGGGATTCCAGGAGATGAACGCTGCAGAGAGATGATTTCCAGGCAGGGCTGTCAGCCAGGAAAATGCGGGTAGGTAAGAAGGGGCACGGAGGAGGGAGTCACCCTGAGGCTCCCTGGCCCCCTGAGCCCTGGGCTGCACGTGTTCCCAGTCCGCAGCAGGCTCCCCCGGGGGTCACTAACTGCGGCAGGGGAAACACCTGTCCCTGCTCAGCGCCAGGGGTTTTATGTTGTCTTCATTGCTTCGTGCTTATCTCATTTAGGATTCTAGAAAAGATTCTTGGCAGCTGTCACCAAATCCTAACAGAGCCTTTAATGCCTCTCGCATATCCTTAGCATGTCAGCAACTCCACACTACACATTTAGGCATTTCTTTCACTTGCAATAAAAGTTTAGAAGAATGTAACTTCAACAGAAATGCCTGTGAGGACAATAAAGAATATAAACACCCGCTCTTCTAGCGCTGGAGGTTGGTGTGTGCACGTGCACAAGAGCACACACTCAAAGAGTGTGGACTGATGTGGCCACGGGCTTGGGGAAGACACCAGGCAGGTGGAGAGTCCGAGTGCCCTGGAAAGAAAGACGATTTGTGTGACGGCTGGCCCAGCCCGGGCTTTCTCATGGTGAGGCTGGAGGGTATCACAGCTGATGCATGTACTCTCGCCTCTCTTTCGGCAGTTAGTATGGTTCTTTGGTTTCTGCCGTGGAGATAATATGACCCTCTCACCTTCCTGCTGGAGACATGAGCAGGGCCTTGAGTCAGGCCGACCTGGATGCAGGGGTGTTATCCTGCTGCAACTCTGTGGCCCTGGACAAGCAACTCAGCAGCAGGCCCGGTCTTCTGAGGTTTCCTCTCAGCCCCTGGAGCGTCCATGTCTGCCCTGCTCCTCTCACCGAGGGCCCAGCTTGTCTGGAGGGGAAGCCTCACCCTGAGATCAGAGTGGTTTCTGGGTGTGTCTCCACACCTGCTTTGCCTACCTTCTGGGGGTGCTCATAAGGATCTAATGAGACTGGGCATGGAGATGAAGCATCTCAGAGAGTTATGGAGATACTATTGTTGCTGAGAAGGTTTGGTCAGCAAGACCTTGGAGAGCACCAGGAAGGAATAGCCACCCCAAGGTCACATGTCCTCAAACACTGACATTTTCTTGGATCTCTGTTCTCCCTGCCTTTCTCTGCCTACGATGTCCTTCTCATCCTCTAAGACCTGGGTCAGACCCCACTCCCCCAGGGAGCCTACCTGGACCTGAGCTTCCTTCTTCTGGGCCCCATTGTATGGTACCCATGTCCTTCTGCCTCGTGGTCCAGCTGACCATCTGTCTGTGCGAATCTCCTCCTGTTGGACGAGGAATGAGTAGGAGCTAAGACTTATTTTATTCATCTCTAAATCCCAGAACACACAGAAGGTACCCATTTGTGGATGTGAGCTGAAGGCAATGACCTCATACGTCCCTGGAGGCTCCATGCAGAGAAGAGGTTCTAGGCTCTCACAGCCTAAACAGACTGCTCTTCCTTCTGAGATTTCTTACTCTCTGCTCAGTGAGGATTTGGAGGCTGTTTCTGATTTGGAAATTGCAGCCAGAGTGCTTTTGGTGCTGTTTTCCAAAGTCAACATTCCCAAGCTGAACTGGGATGGAGAGGAAACAGTGCCCCTGGACCTCGGAAGAAAGGATCAGTGTGGTTCCATTATTCAATTAGGCTGAAGAACGCTCACAGGCGTGTCCCGAACGAGGGGCGGTGGGGGCACCAGGGAAGGCAGATGCTACGTGTTATTGGACCATCCTCCGGATCTAGAGAGGGAGCCTGGGGTGGGAAGAAGAACTTGGGGTGAAAGGTCAGGGTGCTGGTCTCAAAGATGCCACTAATTCTATGTGTTTAGTCATTCAGGGCCTCCGTTTTCCCATCTGCCAAATGCGGATATGTTGTTATTTCCCAGATTTATTGTGTGACTCAATTTAGACAATCTTTATATAAAAGCTTTTGAGAATCTCTGAAGCCCCGCTGTGGTCTAATGGAAGGTATACGGGGTCATTCATGGGCTATGTAGTCGTGGTTAAGTCTCAGCCTTCTCTGGACCTCAGATTCTTCAACTGAAACAAATAAGGTGTTGGACTGGATTGTCCTGATAGGCGCTCAGAGTTCAGAATGTTTATGTGAGCCGTGAGCTTTTCTGATCGGCAGAGGCTCAGAAGAGACACACACATAATTAGTTTACATTCCGAAACACACTGGTTGGCTGGCATCTGCATAGTCATAAATTATCGCTATTGTCAGCCTAATTACATGTTCATAAAATGTTGAGTACCCCTCTTGGCCTTGTACTTATGGACATTTTATTGTTTAGCTCTTGTATTATCATTGACTTTGTGGATGCCCATCCATCTAGACCAGCACTATCCGATAGAAATATGATATAAGCCACATATATACTTTGAAATTTTCTAGTAGCCACATTAAAAGAAGTAAAAAGAAATAGGAGACGTTGATTTTAATAATATGTTTTATTTATCCCAATATATCAAAATAGTATCATCCCAACATGTATTCAATATAAACCATATTTTTACTTTTTTTTGTATTATAATATACTTAGAGCCTGTGTCAGTTTTCATCAGTCACATTTCAAGTGCTCCACGGCCACCTGTGGCTGGTGGCTACCATATTGGACAGTGCAGGTCTGGATTGTGAGCTGCCTGAAGGCAGGGACTGCGTTCTGTGGCCTTTAGCACTTGAACACTGCTTTAGAGTTTACAGGCCCTTTCTGATATGTCATCTCCTTCAGTCCTTACTGTCGTATGGCAAAGTTAATACAGTTATTAATGCCATTTTATACACAAGGAGACTGAGGCTTTGAGGAAAACAAGCGCTTGTCCAAGGCCATAGCACAAGTAGTAACAGACATGGCCCTGGAACATAGATATCCTGAGGTTGCAAATGTAGAGGGTCCTAATACGGCCACTGCCTTCATTTATTTGTCCACTTAGCTGTGGCTTCACTGCTTAGTTAATCTGGGTGGACACTGTGCCTCATGCTGACATGGACAGGGCATTATGCTCCTCCATTTCACGAGGAGACAGAAATGGAGGTGGTTTCCTTGTTATGTTTCTCTCTCTCTTTCAAGAGAAGGATGAGGCTAGAGGATGACTGTAGCATTATTGTCAGTTTCCTTATCATTATATCTGCAAGCCTGCTTCAGCATCTCCCGGGAACCAGGACCGGGTACATTCCTGCATTTCAGTCTGTGTTTCCCCTCCCCGTTATCTCCCGATTTTGTGAGTCCCCCAGACTGGCTCCTCTTTCCGCCTTGGTCTGTATCCTCTAGCAGGGCCTAGAGATGGTTATCACACACACTCTCTGTTAGACCTGACTTTAGCCAAACTAAACACATTTTTCTCTCTCATGTGCTGCTCTCGGCTCATTGTCTTTAAGAACAGACATCCCATTTACTTTCCTGACGAGGATTCTCGTTCTGGAAGCGTAGGCCTTCCTGCCGCCAGTAAAGTTGGGTCTGTGGCACTCCGAGGGGAGCCTGATGTACTAGCAAGGTCCTTGGCTACAAGCTGCTCACCAGTGGTTTCAGGTGATGGTTCTAGAAAATGAGCGAGGAAGTCCCGGACTTGAGGGCAGGTGAAGGAGATGCAGGAGGCAGAGCCAGAACCCATTATCCAGTGTTGATGCTCACTTGGAAATGCCTGCCTAGAGGGCGATGCTGGGGCTGAGCAGAAAGCAAGGCGCCAACTTCGAGGCTCCTGAGCTGAAGTATACAATACGACAGTCAGGGCCCTGGCGGGAGATGAGGTCAGAGAAGGAGGGGCCCCTCAGAGGCAGGGACCACAGCCCATATTCTGCCTACCACCCCCCCTTGGTGTGTGGGCACATAAGAAATCACAGAATCCTTGGGATTGAAGGACTCTTAGAGGTCAGCCGTGCTGAGCCCCTACCTAGAGCCAACATGGCCCACACAGGGGGCTCAGTCAGTGCTCTGGGAAGTCCCAGGGCTCCTTGGGGGGGACGGGTCTCAGGAGTAGGAATGTCCTATGCAAGATTTGGGACAGAATTATTCTAAAAACTTACTCATCGTTTATCTGAAATGCAAATTTAACTGGATGCCGTTATTTTTATTTGCTAACTTTGGCAACTCTGTTTAGAGGCTCTGCCAGGAAAGGAATGGGGACCTCAAAGGGTAGGGATTTCTACCACCCACTCACCCACCATTTTAATCGGACCAGCTCTGCTTTTATCTATCAGTGATAGCTAAAACAAAACTATAACCAAACCCAATCCCTCCCCCTCTGTGGTCTATGATCAAGGAGAATCATAGGCATTACAGCAAGAGATCTGGGCAGAGTGCCATTCATGGCCGAGGTTATTAACGCTCCCCAAACAGGTGAAAGTCATGTTAAAGGAGGAGTATAAATCTCTCCTAAAAACGAAACTAGGTGTTTTGTTGTTGTTGTTATTTTTTTCTAAAGGAATCGATCCACAAGACGATGAGTTGTGGCTGAAGGGGAGCTAATGCATGTGGGAGGGATGCCTCTACTCTCCAACCTGCCCCCAGGTTACCCAGAGACCTTCAGCCCAGAGGGCACGCTCCCGCACCCCACATAGCAGCTGGTGCTGGGCTGGGAAGAGGCACGGGGACAGTCACCGGATGCCAGGGGAGCCTGTGAAATTAGCAAGATATGGGGAAGGACCTCAGAGGTTAGGAATTGGCACTCAGAAGGGGGAGCAGTGGGGCCACCAGGGGAAAGCCTGGAAGTGCTTAGGGTTCCCAGCCCTCAGGGGGAAAGGACTAGAGAAAAGTGAGGGCAGAAGAGGAGAGCTGGGGAATGAGGAAGCACGCTCATCGCCCTCTTTCTCTCCATATGCTCACCAGTACTTGCTATTTTCCGTTGTTGGGTTTGTCTGTTTGTCTATAGCAGCCATCCTAATTGATGTGAGGTAGTATCTTATTATGGTTTTGATTTACATTTCCCTAATGATTAACGATGTTGACCATTTTTTCAATTGCTTATTAGCCATTTGTATACCTTCTTTGTAGAAATATCTGTTCAAATCCTTAGTCTGTTTTTAAAATTGGGTTGTGGGGTTTTGTTGTTGTTGTTGTTGAGTTGGAGGAATTCTTTATATAGTGTGGATATTAACCCCTTATCAGATCTATGATTTGCAAATATTTCCCCCCATCGTAGGGGTTGCCTTTTCCCTCTGTTGATTATGTTCTTTGATGCACAGAAGCTTTTTAGTCTGATGTAGCCAAGAGATTGTGCTTTTCCTCACAATCATGAATTGGTGAGGAAGTCAGCAGGAGGCCAGTCTTGGTGACAGGAGTTAGCAGCTGGGGCAGGAAGCCTGAGGCTCAGGATGGAGGTACCCACCAGGGCCTTTTAGGTTCCCGGAAACACCCACATTTGGGGAGAGCTTCAGTATTTGAAGCATGTGGTAGGGAAGCTGCTGCCTGCTGAGCATGGGTGCTTCTCCCCGGGGTTCAGACCTACACACTGGGCACTGGGCATAGTTTGAAGGACAGGACCTGGCATTTCTGTCGATTGCAGTGGCTGCTTCTTAGAGCAGCCTAGAGGTCTGGATTCCTTAGGGCAACCTATTTTCCCTCCCGGGGGAAGCAGGGACAGTGTCAGGGAGGGAAAAATGCATGCCTCTGTTCCAAGTTTCTGGATTGACTGTCCTTGGAGTCAGACCTGCCTGAGGCTGGGGTCAGCAGTAGGTCCTCTTTATGGAGGTCTGCAGTGGAGAGGAATTCCAGAAACAGCCAGAGCCAGTACCCAGGCTGGGGCTAAAAGTGTGAGCTTCCAGGGCAAGGGTGTGACCCGGTCATTATAAGCTGCCAGTAGGTAGGAGGATCTGACCAAAGGTGCCCCGGGACTGAGCACTTTGCCCTGACTGATGAGCACTTTGTAAAGCCTGCCTGACTGCTCTTTTTGCAAGGAATATGCTCCAGGGTGTAGCTCCCCATGGAGCTGTGGAGAGCAGGTCCTTGTCTGTCTCCCCGAGCAGAAGAGAACGGACTGGTCCTATGTGCCCTGCTGGTCGTTGGGAGAGGGAGGATGGGAGGCCCCTGTTCCTGTGTCAGCAGGGCCACAGTGAGAGAGAGAGAGAGAGAGAGAGAGAGAGAGAGATGGTAAGGACACCGGGCAGGCTGACAAAATTGGCATCGTTTCCAGTAGATTCTTTTTAAGTACATGTTCCCTTTTTATTTGGAGGAGAGGTGGAGCTGTGGGGGTGGGGGGAGGGCACAGAGGGAGAACCTTCCAGGCCAGCTACAGTTTGTCCTCTGGTTTTGAGAAATTAGTTCTGTTCTGACTCCAACTTAGGTTCCCTTCTCAGTAAGACAAGAGCCCCGAGTTCACTGTGCCTTTAAGTGCAGCGAAGGGCCATCCATCCTTACTTCAGAATGACCCCTGAGGGCTCCTGCTGCACCCCTCCTGTTACCCAGACACAGAGCCCTGAGGGGAGGTCAGTAAATGTGGTTTTCTCCATCTTGATACATCATTGCTCAGTTTATCAGTCCTTGTAGACTGGGCTGCTAAGTTGCCAGGCTGGCCACCCCCAATATTAGCGCTGCCTCTGGCGAAGAGGATGCTGACCTCAAGGATGAGCCCTGGGGATGAGTCCTGACCTTTTGGATGAGCCCAAAAGACAGTGTCTTTTGCACAGGAGATTCCAGACTCACCTGCATGGTGGTGGGCAAGCCTTACCTCTCCCCTCTGTTCGAAGTTTTAAGTCCAGGGGAGGCAGTCGGATGGTGGAGTTCCGTGGCAGTATTGGTAAGCCTGCTGTAGGGAGTAGGGAGGAAGTCACTTTGCAGTTTGGATCAGTGAAGAAAGGGAAGACAGTCCGTCTAAGGCAGAGGAGTTCTTCGTGGACTGGGGATAGGTTTGGAGGGGGATGGTGGTGGGGAAAGAGGCTGGCAAGGCCCAGATTTTAGAAGGCCTCAAAAATCATGCCGAGTGTGGTTTGAAGCTGAGCTTTTGAACAATCACTTGCTATTATTGATGGCCCCTAGGTTCCCCTTCCAATGCAAAGAAGCAACATTCCACACTTCCCATCTTGCGCCCTTTCTCACTTTAAGCATCTCAGCAACCTGGACGACCTGTCCTCCGTCTTGGACTGGAAAAGGCTCTGGTATCGCCCATGGCCCCTGGGAATCTAGATGTTTTCCCTGCTGGGAAGGAGCTCAGTTTTTAAAAATCCAAGAGCTTGCAATGAGATGCAATTTTCTCTTGAAAGCAATTAGTGCCTGCTAATTTCTTTGCACACAGTTGCTTTCAAGAATAAATTCCAAGCTCCATACACTATCCCGTAAATCATATGCAAAGACGTCTTTC
The DNA here is from genome assembly GCF_009762305.2 of Zalophus californianus. Taxonomy (NCBI): domain Eukaryota; kingdom Metazoa; phylum Chordata; class Mammalia; order Carnivora; family Otariidae; genus Zalophus; species Zalophus californianus. The sequence continues at coordinate 74,772,768 of NC_045602.1, forward strand.
TCCTTATGCATTTTATTTTTAAACAGGTTTGGACTTTAGCCTCTAAGTAGTGAAGGATCCCAAAGTACAAACTCCCTTCCCATTGTAGATATGAGGGTTTATATGTGAAGTTCCAGATGTGATTAGAATCCAATTTATGTTGTTGATGGACTAGTCGGTGCTGCTGCTAGCAAACTCTATGCTGCCATTTCCAGATGAGAGACAGGTGAGAAAGTACTGGTGCCTCTAGATAATCCATGGGATTTCAAAAGGAGGATGAGAAGTAGTTAAAACATAACAAAACAGGGACAGCTAAAGGAAGCGAGAGGAGGAGAAGAACGGGGGCTAGAGGAAAGGAGCAATAATTCTAGGGCATTGGAGCACCTTGATGGTGAGGGAGATGGGAGGGGACATAGGGCTCATTCCAAAGTGGGGAAGCCAGGGACCTGAAAAGGAGACCCCAGAAGCACTACAATATGACTGTGGTTATTTTGTAATTCTGCTGAAACCAACTTTGCCTCAGGAAGGAGGGCTGCTCTGCCCCTAGAACCCAGAATGTGTATATTATCCTTCGTCTATATAATGGGGTACATGGGCTGGCCTGAGAATATACCAGCAAGCATAATAAGACTTCCCTGGGGAAATCTGTTCTGTTAACTGACTTCTGGGGCACAGAGGACTTGTAACCGGGGCTCCCTGAGTCCCTATTCAGGCAGGCCTTCCTTGGAACATGATGTTGACACAGGAAGGTAGTTTGCTCAAGAGACAAATTCAAACATCCAAAATGATTCCCCTTTGTATGACTATTGAGCAAGGACATTCCCAGATATATACAAAGGTTCATCTTCAAGATGTTTGTACACACATATTCATAGCACCATTATTCACAATAGCTAAAACAGAAACAACCCAAGTGTCCATCGGTGGATGGCTGGATAAACAGAATGTGATATATACATACATACAATAAGATATTATTCAGCCTTAAAAAGGAAGGAAATCCCGACACAGGCTACAACATGAATGATGCTTGAGGACATTATGCTAAGTGAAATAAGCCAGGCACAAAAAGACAAATACAGTAGGAGTCCACTTATATAAGGTACTTAGAAAAATCACATCCATAGGGACAGAAAGTAGAATGGTGGTTGCCGAGGGGCTGGGGACAGGAGGGAATGGGGAGTTGCTGTTTCATGGGTGCGGAGTTTCCATTTCATAATGAAAAGAGTTCTGGAGGTGGTTACACAACATTATGAATGTATTCAACACCACTTTAAGCTATACACTTAAAATGACTAAGGTGGTAAATTTTATGGTATGTAGATTTTATCACAATAACAAAATACATACAAAGAGTTTATTTTCCAACCAGTGATACCTGACCAGAGGCCAGAGCAGAGGACAGAGGAAGAGAGAACCTTGCAGTGACTACCTGGGTCTCTTGAATATTCTTCGGGTGGAAGGATGGAACAATTCTTAAAAAAAAAAAAAAATAGATTCTATTTGTTAAAATGCCGCATAGAGCAGAGTTTTCAGGTCTGTGCTGTGCCTTTTGGAAGAATGAAGCCCACGTAAACAGAAATTCTCCCTTGGACTGGAGGTTTTCCAACTTTCCTCAAAATGGAATGGGGTTGCGGGGGAGGTTAGCATTTCTCAGGAGAATCTGCTCTCAGGAGTCACTGCACATGCTGGCCTGATCCCAGGAGAGCCCAGGTAGTTCAGGGCACTGAGTGGGAGTCTGGGATTCACAGCCCTCTCTGCCACTTACCAAATAGGAATATTGGAAAAATGATTTAACCTTTCTGAGCCTCAGGCTCCACATCCATAGTGAGGGATAGATCAGGGAGCTTTTACTGAATAATAAACTACTTGAAAACATGGTAGCTTAAGACAGCAACCACTTCCTATTTCCTGTGATTCTCTGAGTTAGCTGGGCTTCAGGTGTGCACTGTCGTGGCTGAGCGGGGACTGTGTAGGTTGACCTCCCTCCTGGGCCCGTGGCCTCAGCCCCAGGTGGCCAGAATGGCTGGTGTCTTGTCCCTCTTCCTCCCGGAGGGTTGACTGTGCTTATTCACGTAGCAGTAAAATGGTTCAGAGCTGCACGAGAGGGCGAGCCCTGATGTGCAAGCACTTTTTGAGCTCTTGTTTTGTGTTTGCTAATAATGCCTCATTGGCCAAGGCAAGAGGATGGTCAACACCAGATTTGAAGGATGGAGAAACAGACTCCACCTCTCAGTGGGATGAGGTGCAAAATATTGTGGCTTCCCCCCACCCCCCACCCCGCCAGTCTATCACAAAAGATAATGACAAAATCTACCTCAGGGGGTTATTGTGAGGCTCATTTGAGATCATGCCTAGAAGTAAGGTTCTTGGCCTGCTCCTGGCACATAGTAGGCCTTCCACGAATGCAAGTTTCCTTTCCTGCTCCATCTCCTTCTTGATTAAGAACACATCTTTATGAAAGACACAATGGATCTGTTGACTCTAATTCCATTCTCTTTGAGAACACATGGAAATTGAAGCCATGTGGGGCTTAACAAGAGATCAAATAGTGCCTGAGACGTCCCAGGGCAGCAGTTGTGTCCCCAGAGTCCGGGCGGCCCCTGTGATGGGGCCTGCACCCGCCTGGTGCTCTGGGCCCCTCTCCTCCCAGACTGCTGTGGATCGGTCTTTTTTTCATTACAAATTGCTCATAAGCACAGACATCCCCAGATGCCCGCATAAAAGCTGGTATTAAAGTTGTGTGATGGTGGTGTGAGCCTTGTTATGATTAGGGCAGCAGTAAGCCGTTGCCCAGAGCTTGGGGCTCCGGTGGGAAAAGCCCTGGGAAGCTGTGCACACTCCCCAGTACAGTCTGATCCCTCCCCCACCCCCAGGAAGGTTGGAGGGGGGAAGATACTGGGCTGTGTGATCTCATGGTGAACCAATGATCAAGAGAATAAGAATTAGCAGGAACAGACACCTGAAGAGAGAAACCCAAGGGACAGAAAAGAAACATCTGAGATTTGCACAGGCCTCTACTGATGAGTGTTTTCTGAAGCACGCGTACCACAGCACTCGGCACCTGTCAGAACACCGTGCCCTACATCTGGATGGCGCGTCCCAGGGACCATCCTTCTTGTTCTCACAGCCCAGTGAGCTTTGCAGGCACCTCAGCCCCGTTTTATGGACGTGAACACTGAGGCTTTAGACCGTGTTGTTGTTCATTTCCCAAGAGTGCTCTTCCCTCTGCATCTGGGGGACCCTCCTGCTCTTTGATCTTGAATGAGCTGTCATCCCTGATGACAGAGCTGAGGAAACGTGAATTAATGACCTCTGGAATATGCAGTCATTAACAAGTATGACTGCGTGTTGTGTGTGTGATCATACACTGGGTAATAAATCACCCTTGGCCTCTGGCCACTGTAGCATCTAGAGTTCTTACAATGACTGAGGCAAATCACATGATGAGAAGCTATAAAAACCCGAACCTGGAGGCCAAAAGAAGTTGCAAACTAGGAAAGGGGCCACTGCTTCTAAGAAAACCGGTCAGAACCAGAATGGAAGAGAAGTCAAGTGATCAGGTGGAGGCCAGCATTTGGAGGGCTGTGATAACGATGGTAATAATACCTAACATTTATTAGCCCCTTACTATATGCCAGAAACTGTGCTAAAGGTTTACATGGATTGTTTCCCGTCACTATCACCAGCACCCTGTTTGGCATTACTACCTGTATTCAGGGGCCCCTCAGAGCTGGCCGTTTTTTCCTGGCACCTGGCTGATTGTCCTTCCCCACGCCCTTCCCAGAGGCCCGTCTGTGTGACAAGTGTTGACCAATGGTTGGTGAATGGAAGTGGTGTGTGTCATTTCTGGGCCAAAGCATTGACGGAAAAGTCTCTGCAAGGCCCTGCAGAGCCCTGCCCTGTTCAAGGGAGCATGCGGTAGACAGGGGTGACCCCTGGTTGAGACAGCCTGGATCGTTGAGCTTCCATGTGGGGAATAACAGTTTCGGGAGGTGCCTGGACCCGTACCCAGCTTTGCTCAAATACGAAATAAGCATCCGTTGTCTCAATCTACTGAAATTTGGGGGCTGTTTGTTGCTGCAACACAATCTAGCATATTCTGCCTCATGGACTTGCCCTGGGCACACAGGTGATAATTGAGAATACCAGGCTTTGAACCCAGATATGACTCCAGAGCACAAGCTCTTTACTGCTGCAATGTGACTCCACAAGCCAAAATCATGACCCATGGGAAGTCCTGAAAGGACTTTTCAAACTGGATGTGACCTGATGACCGCAAGGTTTAGGGCAGCCTGACCTGGCTTAGATGTGGAGGATGGGCTGGAGCAGGGAGACCAGCACGTGGCCCTGGCCCATCAGGTCACCTGAGGTTTGTGCTTCCCCAACATCTGTCTCATTGAGGGGCAGCCATGTGGCCCGCCCTGCCTGGCCTTGTTTCCACTTTTTGTGTGTGTCTCTGGAGGACAGCTGCTGTCACCTTGGGAGCAGGGAGGGCAGGACAGGCAGGGGCAGCTGGTGTGCCGGTGGGGGCGATGCTGCCCGGGAGGGGGCGGCGAAGTTCTCTGTCACCCTCCCAGATCCCCCCAGCCCACGGTCCTGACAGCTTACTCAACACTGGCTTACTCTGACTTTCTTCCAGTGGACACCTCCTCTGGGGCCCCACCTTGAAACGAACGCCATGTGCCCAGAGACAGGGTTGGCCATTCTAATGGGTTTTTGCTATCTAGTTCAGCCAGATGGTTGTGGTATTGGTTTATGGCAGTGTTTCCAAGGCTTGCCTGGACCTAAGATTACCTGGGGCCGAGAGCATCCCCTGTCCCCCACCTGCCCTGAGATTCTGATGTCGTGGGTTTGCTGTGCGGCCTTGCGCTCTACGTGCTTAACAAGCCCTCCAGAGGACTTCCTCCTTCTGGCGAGGTTTGGAAACAGTGACTCATGCGGTGCCCAGTCAGCCTGACAGAGCTGTTTGGGGAGTGAGGTTATGCGTTACTTTGGTGTCCTGTGCACAGCATGGAGCCCTTGCCCCTGAACTCCCCTTTGGCCAGAGAAATCCTCTTGTCTGTTTTATTTCTTGACTTTAAGAAGAGTAGGTTTTAGTTTAAAAAAAGAAAGATCCAGTCTTTCAAGATGAAAACCCATGGTTTACTACATACCTCGGGATTCCCTTGGAGAACCCATGTGAGAAATTGCTTTGTGGTCTCCCTTCCAGGAACATCTATGATTCTTCTGAGGAATGGTTTGCTTTCTACCGTGGTGACCTTGTCAGTCTTGTAACCGATGGTACCATCCTCTTCGCTCTGGCATCTGGGAAGCACGGAGCCGAACTGACAGTTCCCCTTGGCAAAGAGCTTCTATAGCAGCCAGGATTCATCTTCTTTTTCTCCCCTCGTTTTCCAGGCATTTGCTACAATATCATTTGTATCTTATGTGCATTTCTACATATGTTTTCCACAAATTTGGTTTGGAATGAGGTGGGGTAGCCATAAATAAAGATAATTCTGGGATAATAATTTTACAGAATCATTGGCTCGGAGTTTCAGCTCGTGGGAACTACAGGAGCTCGGAGAGAGGACGGTCCACCGTCCTCCAGGGATCCTGAGGCACAGAGAGGGGAGGTGATGCTCTAGGGTCAGGGGACAGGGAGGCAGCTTGAGAGGGAAGCCAGGCATCCTGATGCCAGGCAAATTCTAGTCCTGCGACACTGCCCGGGGGGTGGGGGGGTGCGTGTGGGGCCCCCTCCAACATGGCTGAGTACCCTGCTGCCCAGAAACAGCTTTCTTAGCACCTGAGACATTCAACATTAGGGAGTCCATTCCTCTGGGTCTCGAGAACTCCTAATGTTCAGAGTCTCGGTGAAAGCGCGGATCTGCCTGGGAGGGAAGCAAGCCTCAGGTGTCTCCCAGTTCCAGGGCAGTCTCAGGAGGGGTTGGGGAGCAACATTCCTGGGAAAATGACCGAGCCAGGCTGTCCCAATGCCTGAGGGGTCAAGCCAGCAGTGGGGTGTGTGTGCTTGAGGTGAAGGAAGCAAAAACTGGCTCTTCCCTAAGCGTTTGGGGCCTCTGTGGGCCTCCTTCAGGCTCAGGCTAGGATATGGAAAGAGGAGGAGAAAGATGGGGAAAAGCCCACTTGGCAGCTCCGCCGAAGGCCGACGGGGCAGAGTCCCCAGTTACTTCCCAGTGCCCTTGAAAAGATTGTGCCCCTGTCCCCTGTGGATGCAGAGAGCACCAGAGTGCTCAGTGGGAGCCTGTGTGGAGGACCTTGAGAGCAAGAACAATGAACTGTGGAGGGCAGTGTTCCCAGAAGAACTCAGAAGCCAGGAAACCTCCTCCACTGATGGTTCAGGTTTGGTTCCTTCTCTAGCCTCTTGGCTCAAAGATCTCATGGCTGCTGGGACCTGAGCCTTGTGGCCTTGTGTTGCTGGTGGGACCCAGCCCTGCGCCGGCCTTTCATGAGACACACGTGCATGTGCATGTGTCTGAGTGTGAGGGTGGGGCCTGGCGGGCACACAGAGGCCCGCCGATGTCTATTACATGGAGAAACATCTGTTTTCTGCAGAACATCCACGGTATCAGATGTTTTACTACAAGGAACCCCCTTTTTAAAATAAAACGAAAAGGGAACATGGAAATCAAGGTAACCACATTTTAAACGTTTACGGAAGATAAAGGTTTAACCACAAGTCTTTCATCAAATGGAGGATACCAGAAAAAAGTTGAGGGAATACCCTTTGGCTGTCCTCACCTGTGTGGTGAAACCTTGCCGAGTCTCACCACGTACAGCATAGGGGCCTCCGGGCAGCTGGGAATATTTAGCAACGGGTCTAAATGCCGGTGCACAGCAGCCCCGCCATCGGGCCCCGTCCAGCCATGACCACTGGGAGGGAGGGATTTGCTCAAATGAAAAGCCCAGACTCAAGTGTGACAGGCAAACAGCACCCCAGGGTATACAGCGGCACAAGGCTTGCGGCCTCCTCGGGGAGGATGGGCCTCCGACTGGTTCCCAAGCTGTGAGGGTGTGGGCAGGAGAGGCAGGAGGGCCTGGCCTGCTTGCCCCTTTGTTCCTGCTTTCCTGGGGTCCCGCAGTGCTGGGCCAGGGCAGGAAGGCCCCTCCACGTCCTCCCTGTGCAAACAGAAGGAGCCAGGGGCTGAGCCTTTTTCTGAATGTGCTCTAGCCTCCCAGAGCATACGCTTCTTGCCCATTTCAAGAGTTCTTCCTCTCAAGGACTAATGCACACCAGGATCTTAGCACACTTTCTCAGCAGAAAGCTTTTCCCATGTTACAGATGGGAAAGTTGTCGGGGGAGGGGGGGGTGTCCCAAACCTCCGGACACAGTTCTGAGGTTGCCTGGCATGCCAGCAGAGAGAAAGGCTGAGTTTTCCTGATAAGGACTCATGATGGACTCCCGGGGTGGCGCCCCTTCTCTCCCCTCTGCACGGTCTTGAGCCAGTCTCTCCTCCTTGGATCTGAGGTAACTTTTCCATTTTAGGGCAATCCCTCGTCTTCCTGGCCCAACACAGGGACTTATCTCTCTGCCCATCAGCCGCCATGTCCCCCAAAGCACATAAAGTGTAGGATGGAGTGAGGGATCAAGTTGAATTATGTGACCTGCCGTTTACGGTGGGGGCCCTCCAGACATCTGATCCAGTGTCTGAGCTCAGTTACCTCAGCTCTGGCCGAGGCTGATCAGACTTTGGGGAGAGGGGTGGTTCTTGAGGGAGAGGATGCTGAGAAGGAGGGGAAAGCTGCCAGGGCTGTGAGCTCCGTGCAGCAGCTAGTCGTGGGCACACTTTGGGTCTCTGTGGCCTCATCGCTGTTCATCCCTGAGACTTTCCAGTGGTGGGAGGGTGGCTGGAAGAAGGCAGTAAGATGGAGCCACGGAGCGCGGCTTTGGCATGCCGGCAAACTGGGTTTGGGGACCGGGGGTATCATCTCCCTCCCCACCAGCCCTAAGCCAACCCATGGCCATCTTGCTGAGTTAGCAGGAACTAAAACATGAAAGGGTTTTCAAGCGGGGCAGTGAAACCAAAGGTACTTTCTAGGCTCACAAACCTCTTATGCTGTCAAATAAACTGGAGGATGCTGCGTGGTCCCCGAGCTCAGTCTTTATTAGAATTGCCATGGCCCAGCTGCTCAGCAAAGAGTCGCCCACGGAACAATGTTCTGTTTTCTTGGGCACAAAGACATAGGTACATTTGCAAAACACTGAGATGTGCCACTCTGGCCAGGATCCTTCCCCAGGATCCTCGAGGCCCGAGATTCTGTTTCTGGGAGCCCCAGGTGCATTAGGCCAACATGAAAGGCTTGAGGAACCCCGAAAGCTTCTGCAACCAGGTGTTAGAACTAACCAACTTAGAGCCAGGCCCAAGGTAGGGTCTCAATAGATGTTTGTTGAATGAGTAACTTTGAATAGGAATCAGGAGACCCGGATCCTCATTCTGAATCTGTCGTTTGCTAAGTGACTTTAAATAAGACACAGAACTTCTGAGCCTCGGTTCCTTCTGTCAAAGGGCCCACAAATACCTGTCCTGGACACCTCCAAGGGCTGTGTTACATCCTTCGTCTTCAAGTGGACACCTGTGTTACCTTTTGTTCTCAGAGGCTCACCTTGATAAGCAACTGTGTGATCCTTGTTCACACAAAGGCACCCAACCCTTCTCAGAATGGTTTCTGTCCCAGCCAGTGCAGACTCTTCAGGTGAGAGTCATGTGTGTGTGTGTGCGTGCGTGTGTTTGGGTGTGTACATTACATGTGTGATGAGGTGTGTGTGATGTGTATATGCGATGTGTGTGATGTGTGTATATATGTGTGTTTGGGTGTGTGCATACATCTGTAATGTGTGTGTGTGGTATATGTCGTGTGGTGTATGTAAACGTGTGTGTTTGGGTATGTGCATGCATGTGTGATGTGTGTGTGGTGTGGGCAGAGATAGGATACAGTCTCGTTCAAGGTGAGCCCTTCATTTTCAAGATCTTCTTGGTTCCTCTCAACGTTTGTCTTTCTCACCTAAGACCTTAGGTCTCGAGCACATCCCTAGACAGCCACATCTGTCTCCACACCTCCCTCTGCCTCTAGCCAGCTGGAATCGGTTTCAGATCTTCAGGAAGGTGGAACTTCTCTTCTTTGGATCTAGCCTTGTCCTTGTTGGTAATAACAAAATAATGATAGCTCATGGTGTTCTAGAACTTTCCACCGAGAAGCCTCTTCTCAATAATAAAATTGCTGCCAACATCATAGTCACTGCGCTAAGTCCTTTACATGCCACAAACAAATGACTAAGGAAAAAATGTGGCGTTGATAAGGAAGGGTTAAACTTTATAATATATGAAGAGCTCTTATGGATCAATAAAAGGTATGTCCCAAAAGGAAAGTGGACAAAGAACAAGAATTAACAGTTTGCAAAATCAGTCTCACTCTCTCCACAGGCCAATCCCCACTTTGAGGATGAGAAGACTGAGGCCAGGAAAGGTCAAATAACTGAATTTATACAGCTGGTGATCCCAGATAAGAATATGAACCCACATGGGTTCAGAACCCAGGCAGGGTTATTATCATTCTCATTGCATAGATGAGAAAGCTAAAGTTCTGTCTACAGTTGAGCCCGCACTACTTAAAAGTGTGACAACTGCTTAGTCTGCTTGCTCACTGACTGAAGAAGTGATGGGCATAGGAATCTGAGAACTGGAATTTGGGTTTGGGGAAGGTGGGCGCTGGGGCGCTTGGGCAGACTGAAGGTAAAAATGGTCAAATGTGGGTTCCGCCTCTCCCATGGTCACCCAGCTCGTGAGTGGCTGAGCCAGACCTCCAACCCAAGGCCTCTGAATGCAGAGCAGATGCCCTCCACTGTGCCTTGTGAAGGCCCTTGCCTGACTTCGGCCTCCTGCTCACTGGGGCTCCCTGGCGTGAGCGCGGAGGATCCAGTGAAGGGGAAGATTGATTTTTGCGGCCTCCTGAGTTGTGGTGGGCACCTGATCCGGGGAGATCTCTGATTCCTTGACTCGGAGATTAGCATGTAAGTGCAGAAATGTAATAACAAACCAGAGACAAGGTCTCTAACAAACCCAGTAAGGTTTAAGTGTTTCTATTTGTAATCTGAAATGACCTAGCTGTGGGGCCCTTCTTTCTTCAATATGTTTGCTACTGGCTGCCGAGGGAGCCTTCCTGTCTGTATTATTAATATGATATAGGCCTTTGGTTTCCAGTATCATCTCTTTGGAATTTCTATCTCAGACCCTGTGCAAATGAACATAATCCCCTGGCAGGAAAGGTGTTTCGGAGTCCTGGCATCAGGCTCGGAGGCTCTGGGCTTCGCGTGAGGAACGTGAGGAATGCAGGATGCTGTCACTCTGGGGCTTTCCCTCAGTCAGCACCTCCCTCGCCCTTCCCCCACCTTGAGGGTCTGAGCTGAAATCTGCACCAGCAGGGAAGAAGCAGCACTGGGTGCTCTTGCTGGAAGGCAGGAGCTTGGCCCACGTGGGCTGTCATGCAGTGACTCCCCCAAGACAGAGGATACAGAACAAGTTTCTAAATATCTCAGGATAACTAGAAAGGGTCGGAGTGGGTCCCTTTCAAGTTTCTGAGGAGCAGAACAAATCTTTACTCTTTAAATGAGACTGTACTGTACTTCCCACATTTTCCCAAATCATACCACAGGTAGAACAGAGTAAATGTTGGCCATCCTAAGGACGGAGGACAAGGCTACTTCTAGCCAAAGGAAGCTTCTGGTCCCAGGGCCCTGGCTGTCCCAGTGGCAGAGGCCACCCGTAAGCCATCAGGGCCTGCTGAGGCACAATGGCTGGTTGGGAGGCCTGAGTAGAGATACATGGAATGGCCTCACCAAAGACGGTCAGGCTGCCATTTATTTATTTTACATTTTCTCCCGAACAGTATGTAGCAGCTGCCCTGTGTCAGGCCTCATGTTCGGTGCTGGGGATATTGGGAAGGGCAAAAGCAGGTACATAGCATCCCTGACCTCATAGAACTGATAGTGAAACCGAGGGAGATAGACATACGAGTAAGTGGTTCTGTCACCAACCAGCTAAGTGACCCTGAGCAAGTCACTTGACCTCGCTGAGCTTCACTTCCTTCGTCTGTCAAATGAGAAGAAAAAGCATGTACCTTATGGGATTGTCGTGAGGACAGAAGGTCATATTTATTAAACAGCCTAGCCCCGTGACTGGCTGGCAGGAAGCACTTAATAAGTGGGGAAGCATCTGATACACAGTAAAAGGCTGGTACAAGGTTACTAGATTGTCATTCCCCGTCTCTGACTCTGCATCGCCTGGCAATGTTTTTGAGTGGTTTCCCAAAAAGGGACCTTAAACAGTTACATAGAACTGCTTGGGTGGGGTGGGAGGAAGTAGGTATAGGAGGGGGGTGGAGGCTATTGCTGAATATATTGATTGTCCTTTCCTGTTCCTAGAACATTCTAGTGAATGTAGACAAGGCTGTTGGCAGCTGGAGACTACTGGTCCAAGGTCTCCAAGCTAGTCTAAACTTGTAATGTAGGGAAGTCTATATTTTTTCCAAGCTTTCCAGGTGGTTTGGATGCCGAGCTGGTTGGAGGAACACTGCGTGGTTGACAGTTTTGGGGGTGACTTTCCTACAGCCACGGGTCACCAGGGTCCAGAGCCATAAATCCTCTGCCAGCCATGTGGCAGGCACTGACTGACCCCAGCCCCCTGCTACAGCTAATTGGATGATGGGTAGGAATCTGGCTGAAACCTGGACAGTTAGTATTCCTTACCCAAAAGCTGGAATGAGGATTAAGAAATGGCCTTCTTGGCGAGACTTTTGAACAAAGGAGAAATAGAAATTTAGGACCAGCAAGGAAGGCTTTTTCCCACTGTACGGACTGAGTTAGCTGAGAGACAAGAATGGAGTCATTGGTAGAGGGAGAACGAGCCCAGGTTATCAATGGCTTTCCTTTTCCCTGATCCCAGTCCCTCTCTTAGGCTCGGCTGCTCCTACCCTCAGGTTCTGTACGCCTGCACTGGTGCATTTATGTTAGCGTGAGTTGCTTTCTATCTCTGGCAACCAGCACATTTCCCATTAATAAAAGAAGGGGAACCTATTTCATTTACTATAAAGAAACAGGGTTTGGAGGGTGAAGTGATTGAACCAGGAGTCCAGAATTTATGTAGTTAAGTTCAGGGTATTCAATCCGTATCATTTCACTTAAACTAATTTTTAGCACAGAGTAGTCTCAACCTTGGACCTGAAGCTTTTATGATCTGCTTCTTATACGTGAGAAACTGAGTGTCCTCTCCAACACCCCGGCCTTCATCCGGCACTGGGGATGATGATGGTCACTTACATTTGCACAACGCTGTGCAGTTTACAAAGCCCAGGCCCCATTTATAAGATACCATGAACACAACTGTTTGATTTGTTTATTCTGTGCATCTGCTGTGTTCTGAGCATTGAGCTACATGCTATCTTATATTATTTATTTTTTTAAAGATTTTATTTATTTATCTATTTGAGAGAGAGTATGTGTTTGTGTGTGTGTGCATGAGTGGGGAGAGGAGCAAAGGGAGAGGAACAAGCAGACTTTGTGCTGAGCACAGAGCCCCATGCAGGGCTCAATCCCACGACCCCAAGATTATGACCTGAGCTGGAACCAAGAGTCGGATGCTCAACGGACTGAGCCAGCCAGGCACCCCGCTATGTGCTATTTTAAATTGTCTTCTCGTTCACAGAGGGCTCCTGCTCTAAATAAGCTTCACGGTCGTCATTTTCCCCTGCGTGGTTGATAGCGCTAAGGAAAATGGGTTTAAGTTACAAGAGAAGGTAGCTCTAATCAGCAATGGAGGAAGAAGAAATGGCGGTCAGGGGATGGGATTATGTACCCAGAAATCTTCAAGAACAGAAGTGATATGATCAAGATGTATGCTTGTCTGATGGCAGAGGCTAAAGCCCCGACTCTGGGGTTTTTTTTTTTTCCCAGTCCTGGGCCCTCATGTTTCTAACTGGTAAAGTGATCAGATGAGGACACAGTGCAGACGCACTGTCTCCGAGGGACCAGTTTACACAGCAGTGGCCCAATTTTGGTTCCTGTTCTCACTGAAGCTGTTTCCTAATCCGTAAAATGGGGTTTATAACACTGCCGGTATATGAGTCAGGGTTCTTCAGAGAAGTAGAACTAACCGTATTTTAAGGAATTGGCTCATGTGGATGGTACAGGTTCAAATCCAAAATCTGGAGAGTAGGCCTGCAGGCTGGAGACCCAGGGAAGAGTTTCAGTCCAAGCGCAGAGGTCTGCCAGCGCAATTCCTTCTTGCTCACATGAGGTCGCTCTTTGTTCCATTAAGTCTTTCCACTGATTGGACAAGGCCCACCTGTGTTACGGAGGGTAATCTCCTTTACTCAAAGTCCGCTGATGTAAATGTTAATCTCATCCAAAGGACACCTGCACAGAAACATCCAGAATAATGTTAGACCCAATATCTGGGCACCATGGCCCAGTAAAGTTGACACAAAGAATTAACGATCGTGACTTGTCTCATAGGACAGGCCTGGCGATTTAATTAGGCAGGAAATGTAAGACGTGTCTTGTAAATGGTAAACTGCTCTATCTGAGAGAGCGGGGAGCTCTGAGAGTTCCTCCCCTCCCATGAACAAGAGCGTCCTGGCACACGGAGGGTTAAGGAGCCCTGCCTCCACTGGGTTTTCCACCTGTGGTCTGAACTGTCACTACCCCCGCCAACCCTCAGGTGAGGAGGGACTGGAGCCTGGGGGTGGGAGGGGGGGTGCTCTGAAGCTGCCTGACACCGGATACTTCCTTCCTGCCTGGATTAGAGTCATCTTGTCAATATCATGTCAGTGTTTACCAAATTAACAAATGGACTTCAAGTTAAACACTGGGCGATTTGTGAGATGGATTTTTTAAAAATGTGACCCGGCTCAGGAGATCACTCACAGGTGATGGGCTGTTTGCCTTTTTTTTGGACTCCCGGCCTTTAACGTCATGTCACTTTAAATTGCTTTTCACGGAAAACTACCTCCCTGCCATTCCTCAGCTTCCACACAGAGCCTCCGGGCAGGCATTTCTGTGCACAGCTGGAGCCTTGCCCCGCTGTGGGGCAAACTTCTTTCTTCTGGGCCCAACAGAGACAAATCTCCTCTGGTCAGTGGCTCCAGGATGGAAAATAAAGTGTGTGGAAACACTTCACTCCCCACCAGGAATTTCTACCCACAGAGCAGGGCCAAGCGGGGCAGAGCAGGGTTTCTAGGCAGTCAGGACAGTGTGCTAGTGAGTGACAAAGAAAGCAGAGGTTTCTCTGGGCTGTGGAGATGACACCAGCATGTGGTGTGGGTGTTCCTTTTGCATCTAGTTGTTGGCGGCACGTCCACCACAAGATTCCCGGAGAAACGACTGCCGCTGGCAGCTGAGAGGCTGCGTCGGTGGGTCAAGCCTGCTCTGCTCGGGGGACGTGCTGACTTAAGTGCCCCGCAACGGTGGGGGACATCTGGACCCCAAGGAGACAGGCTGCTGGGAGAAGTGGGACCTGGCATAGACAAAGCGATGCATGTCTTTTGTATGTTTTCTTACTGAGCTTCATTTTTGAAGCCTAGTAATTTTTAAATGCTATTTACTTTGGAAGGACGTGAAAAGAAGAGAAAGAAGCGGGTTTCAGCACCTTCACCATGTGCCCTGCTGCAGTTGTTTCTGTAAGGCAGCAAAGCAGCCATTTGAAAAGTGAAAGACTTAGGTCAATTATTTTTCTTTCCTTGGCTTAGTGGACAGCAAAGCTGGTCTAACTGAATTGACCAGTTGTTTGATGAATCAATCAATCAGCAAATATTTGCTCTGCGAGGCCTGTGAGCAAGGCACTCACTGTTTGATTAAATTGTTTGATGAAACAGAACAAATAGACCTGTCTTCTAGACCCCTTATAGACAGTCGAACTGTGTGCAGCTAATTACTCTACCACCTCTAATTACAGATACACGCTCAAACTGAGCTCTTTTCCTTGAACCAAAAGTTAATCCTGGAAATCTGGTAATGCAATTACTATGCTTGTTTCAACAAGCAAGAGAGAGGGGGAGGGAGAGAAAGAGAGGGAGAGAGAATTTGAATATGCGCCATTTATGCAGCCCTACAATGAGGGGGAGTTACAAAAAGACTTTTATATACAAGAGAAAATGA
The DNA here is from genome assembly GCF_009762305.2 of Zalophus californianus. Lineage (NCBI taxonomy): Eukaryota > Metazoa > Chordata > Mammalia > Carnivora > Otariidae > Zalophus > Zalophus californianus. The sequence continues at coordinate 74,787,898 of NC_045602.1, forward strand.
AGGTCTGTAATTGAGGATGATTTGGTGTCCAAGACGGCTTTGAGAAGGAGCCGGAACCAACTTTCCTAAGTGGCATTTAATGTGCTCCCGTGGGTTTAGCTTTTTCATTAGCTTAGTTTTTAATCGATGTCACAACTCAAAGTCAGGACCGTATTTCCAGAAGGAGGAAAGAATGAAAACACTTAGGAAACACACAAAACAAGCAAAAGACTCTAAACCACAACAGTGAAAAAACATGTCTTTTCTTCTAAACATCATTTTAGCATGAGGCAAACTGATCTGTCAGATATGCTTGTCATATCCACATATTTTATAATCCAATATGTTCGGGCAAGAATTTTGGCATAACCTGCCAACAGCAATCCTGAACTTTTCTTGACACTTTAAAGAGCACGGAATATGTCGAGGGGGTTGGATTTGGGGGAGGCCTTAACCCCTTCATTCAGCATCTAAGGGTCCTTCGGAATAAGTATCACCTAAGAACAGCCCCAGAGGAGGACCTGCCACGGGGATAGGTGATGACCAGCCTTGAGCTCTGACAAGTGCGTTTTAAACCTGACCCTCTCTCAGAGGTGACCTCACTTGGAATAGCATTGAATTCAGTGCAATTCGTGGAATCACAGAGCTGCACGGCACTGTTTGGATGGTCGAATCCAGTGGTTCTCTATCTTGGCTGTGCATCAGAAACACCTGGAATGCTTTAAAAAAGGGGCGGGGGACAAAAACTGATGTCCAATCCCACCCAACACTATTCAAGCAAAAGCCCTGGGGTAGGCCCTGGCTATTGAGACTTTTTCTAAGTTCCCACATTACTCTAATGTGATGCTAGGGTTGAGAACCACAGTCCAACCTCCCATTTTACAGATAAGAAAGCTGAGATTCCAAGACGGAGGAGACTGCCCGTGTCAGGCCCAGGCCTTGTATCCAGGCCCCAGTTAACTTGGTGCCTTAGGTGGTTGTTGAACTCCAGCAGAGTGTTTAATCCTGCCCCTGGGCACGATGGGGTTACAAGAGGAACCGGAGCCTGGCCCCTGCCCCCAAGTAGCGTACAGCCACGGTGGGGTGGCAGAACTAACAGGCAAAGCAGTCAAATGGACACCGGAGGGCAATGTCGAGAGAAGAGTGGAGCTTCGTAACGTCAGATGCCAAGTCCAGACTAACATGTTCTGGAAGAGATGCCCACAAGGCTGGGTGGGGTAGAGGGAAGCATTATTGGAGTCAGAATCCTCCGGGCAGAGCTCAGCATGAGGAGATGTGGCCCATGAAGGGAGGAGAGGGCGCTTCCCAGAGAGAAGAGCTTAGGTGACCGCTTAGAGGTCAGAATGAGTGACGTGTGGGTTGTGTGCTTTGGTGGCCTTTGCTGGAAAGAGGCTAGGACTTGAGAGAAGTATGTGCGGCACGAGGAGGGATTCAGGGAGAGAGGCTGTCTGCCAGTGGGGGAGATCCACAGCCAAGAAGTTAAAGGGTAACTGCTGCCCCACACGGAGGGATGACCCTGAAGGTTAAAACTAAAAAATAGAAGGGACTCAACATGAAGGTATCTTTGGTGAGAAACATTGTTCTGATTGGTTGGTGCCCAAGTCATACCAATAGTTAAATATTTTGAAGAGCTCCCCTGCGCATCCTGGACCCTGTGGTACCAGGTCCTTAGGGAATGTAATCTTGAGCAGTGTACTTGGGCAAGTCCTGAGCTGCTGCAGGGAAGAGGCAGCTGAAGCCCAGTAACTGTTCATGGGGGGGCGGGGGTGGGGTGTGGTGGGCGTTCAGAGACAGGTGGATGAAGGGAGGCTTCAGGTCAATGCGAAGAAAAGCTCCATGTTCTCAGAAATTCAGCCTGCGGCCTCTGCTGCCACTCATAACAGTCAATAGACCATGAGGTTGGTGGGGCCCCTCCTCTGTTGCCCACATCTTCTCACCGAGGAGGCTCCCCGTGCCTTGTCTTCTCTTCCCCTGGATTCTTGCATGGTTGTCTGCTTCCTCCCGTGATTCGATGGATCAAACTTGCCTTTTCTGCACTTTGTATAAGAGCAGGCCCAGAGGGCAGCATCTTGGGCCGAGCATCTCGGGCCAAGAAGGAGATTTTAGATGGGGAAGGAAGATGGGGTTTTGGTACCAGATGTCCCTTCCTTCAGAGCCATTTTCCTCAGAGCCCCTTAGGACCCCACGGGGAGACAGGCATTCTTCTTGGGTCCACTCTCCAGCTATGCTGCCTCCTTTCACATCACACATTTGTCACTTGATTATTGTCTCCTCCATTTGCTTTCTCGGTGGGTACAGCTACTAAGAAGCCACTCCTGTTCTATAGAAGTTGGTTCTACCACAGCACTGGGTATGCCTTGGAAAGCCTCTGGGATCCCTGTCCTCTGAGCCTACTGTAGGAATCCCTCCTGAATTCCATTTTGCGTAACTTGGTTCTAATAGTGAAGCCAGCTCAAAACTCCCGCCTACCAAAAAAGTGGAAGAGAATAAACTAAGGATGGCATGGCCATCTTGGATTTGTCTTCATAAGGAAGGGTTTCTTTTTCTTTGTTCGTGTTCCTTGTGCTTTAGCCCTGGAAGTGCATAGCTGCAAGACACATTTGAGATCCCTTGATCCAACCCTTTCATTCTATAGTCAGTGTAGACGAAGAGCTAAGAAAAAAGGGCCTGTTGTCGTTATTAACTGGGTTTGAATCTTGGTCCCACAACGAACGTCGAAGTTGCCTGACCCTGAGCACATAACTTAACCTCCTTGAGCAGCTGTAATAATGATTCTCTTTTCACTGGGTCGTAACCATATTTAAAGAAGATGATCCATATGATGTGCTTAGAACAGAGCCTGCCATATAAATATTATTTTTTTATTATTGCTATGAATAAAGAACTTGAGGCATGCACATATTTCTTAGTCTCACTGGAAACCAGATATTTTGTAACTTTTCATGTTAGTTAAGTGCTTCTTGAACTTTTCACCAAAGCATCCCTAATATTAGAGAAGAGTAGAAACATAAACCCAAGGAATCTCGGGGCTTAGCTCCGTCCCATAAGAGTTGAATGTCTTGGACTTCTGCGTTATCTGAAACAATGCGTGCAAATTCTGCCTTTTATTTCTTAATGTGTCTGTGCTTGTTCCAATCCAGAAATTGTGGTTTCCCCCTCAAACTCTTTATCTCTGTAAAATCAACGCTGCTAAACGTAAGTGATGCTTACTCCCTGGATGGTGAGCATGTCTAAGAGTGCGTAGCTCCAGTCTGAGGGACATGAAGTTAGTCACGGGGCATCTTTAACAGCAGTGACTGCTCTGTGAAGGATGGGACTTGAGATCTTGTGTGAGAGCAGGAGGGAGGAAGTCACACAGAAGGAGCGCGCCTCCTCCCCGGGAAGGGGTGAGGCCAGCCGTGTGAGATGATAACTTCATCCCTGAAAGCTGGCAGCTTTTTGTTCTCGGCAGACCAAGAGGCCCCTCTGTGGGGCTCTCTGGGCTCCAGACTGGGGGATCTGGTCCCGCCATGCCCCAGGGAGGCCGCAGTCTGAAAGATGTAGTGTGCCTTGGTGCCTCGAGGCAGATTGTGTGCTGAAACGGAGGCGAGACAGACTGTCAGCGTGGAAACCATGTGGTGACAGCTTCCTTCACCCTCCAGACCTGTCAGCTCACGGGGGAACTGACAGGCCTCAACTAATAAGGTAAACAAAGGCTTTAGAGCATGGGGGAGGGATGCTGGAATTCCTTCTTTAATGTTTCCCTATTCATAACATGTCACAGAGTTAACGCCCGGCCCCCGTGGAGGTAGCGCTTCCTGGTTTTTAAGGTCTCCCAAGCGTGGTGAGAGAGAGGCCGGAAGCACCGAGGCTGAGCTTATAGCCAGAGCAGCTCTGTCATAGCTGGCTCCACATCTGGCTGCTTCTTTAGGAAGTCCATGGCTCCTGAGGTTGCGTGTGTGAGGGTAAATCCAGACACCAGGCTGGTGGTCGAGGCCTGGTCGCGGCCGTGGCCCAGCTTTGTCTCCCTCTGCTCCAGTGTTCCCAACACTCACCTTTCCCATCCCCGAAGTGCAGCTCCAGTCGTCTCTGTCGATCTGGACAGCTTCCAGGAAAAGCCACCTCAGCTTTGCCTCCTCAGAGGTCTCGCCAGTGTGCACGCTCCCAACTGACTCTAGAAAAGCCTCCGCTTTTTTGGATCAAATTCCATCCTACCTTGAATGTTTCTGTGTCCGAGGCCTCCTTCCTCTCCACCTACCCGCACTCCCGCTTGCGAGGCAGACCCCCTTTGCAGGGCTAGAATGGCAATAATACAGTATTTCTGTGCCATTACTTAAAAAGACAAATGGCCTGTTAGCCTTTTAGGATGTAATTTAAAAGCCATTTTTTCTAGTGGTAATAACTGGAAATGGACTCCCGCTAAAGGGCCGTATGACTTCCTCCAGGAGCAAGGGATCTGCTAATGGTGACCAGTTGGCCACGGCTGTTTTCAGATTTACCCACTATTTCCAGTGGAAGGCTCAGAGAGCAGGAGAATGGCATTTTGAGGGGACCCGTGAGCTCACAGAGGGCTTTGAAGAAAGGCAGGCGCCTTTTTCTGGAACCATACAGCTGCCGTTGTTTGTCTTACGGACTGAGGACCAGGAATAAAAATGGGCTTAGAGGGATGGGGATCATGGTGTTTTTAACAACCGAATCTCACCAATCAGAACTCTCGAAATCTGGAAAGGTTGGGCTTCCTCTTCGCCCTCTGTTTGAGAATCTGCAGGCAAATTTGAGTTATCTGGCTTTGGTGCCCCTCAGAAGTGACATTTCTCAGACAACGGTGGCTTTTTCCTGTAGACAGCGAAGCTTTTATTTTAACCATTCAGGATAGACAGTCTTCAAGAATATATTACCTGTGCTTCTTCAACAGCATTGTTGCAGAGACATTAAGTGTTCGTTGATGATGCAGGGCCATTATTTTGAATGTCAGTTTTAAAGACTTTGTCTTCCCTTTGCTATTTTTTTGTTCATTATATGCTATTTTACAATTCCATCACCTCATCTATCTTGGTATTTAATATACATTTACTTCTTATTCAGTGAGAAAAAAAGTGATGGAAAAATCCCAAATGGTAAAATAAATGATGATGTGTTCACTGACTGGGTTCCTCTGTGACCTTTGAAAAGGATGTAGAAAACCATTGATACAGACATTGGAATATGGAAAAGAAGTCTGTGCTATGTCACTAAGTGTAGCAGTGGGCTGCTAAGCACTATGTGCATTAGGATGGCCCCTATGCCTAGGGAATCCTGGTGAGCTCAGACTCTAGACTGTCCAGATCTATAAATGAGGACACCGAACTGCTTAGCCTCAGATGGAAGTTCTGTGCATTCCAGTAAAGGATTGCAGGTAAAGGAAGCAATGTTTACGCATCACCTACCATGTGTCAGATGCTATTTTCAGAGCTTTCATATATCGTCTTTATTAATCCCGATAATCACACTCTGAGGTTATCTTGCTCCGTAGTTGAGGAGGCTAAAGTGAAGAAGTTGTGTAGGGGGCTCAGGTTCACACAGACGAAAAACAGTGGAGGTAGGAGTGGAACATAAATACGATGGACTCCGAAGCCCCTGTTCGTTTTACTATACAATACCAGTTATCTGCTGCCTCAGGAACACTCCATGATACGTGATGAACAACCACAAAACCTAAACATAGGTTTAACATACAACAATAAGTACATATTGCTCACCCCTCTGAGGTCCACTGGGAGACGGCCGGGTGCTTCTGCTGTTCACGCACATGTCTGGTGGTTGACGGGCCTTCGGTTGATCTAGGCTGGTCTGGTCCGGGGCACCTGGGGGACTCAGTTCTGCTCCATGTGCCTCTCTTCCTTCGGCAAGCTAGCTTGGGCATGCTCTTGCCACAGTGGCACCGGTGGAAGAGAGCAAGAGGAATCCCACAGGCCCCTGCAGCCAGGCTGGGAGGGGGCACACAGTCGTTGCTATCGGCCGAACGAAGGTGTGCGACCAGACTCAGAGTCAAGGGAGGGGAAATCTACTCCGCTCCTATTATGGAAGGAACTACAACATTATGTGGCAAAGGGAAAGGTGCAGAAGTGGGGGCCCTTACAGCAATTAGCCACGTAGAACAAGCCGCCTTTGAACACCAAGCAGGTGTTCTAAGAACTTCCTCTGGGCCTCCCACCTCACCTATTTGAGGTTTTGGTGAAGTATGTGTGTGGGTGGAGTGGGGACAGCAAATTTGGGGGATGAGGAAGGGAGACAGATATATGTTTAACCAAAATAATGTCATCCCATAGTATGTTAGTGACTATAATGAGGGAAAAAGTGTTCCAGCCTTGTGTTCTATCATTCCAGGCTATTCTGTAACACGGGGGTACACCCTGGGACTCTTAAGGAAGGAGGGCATTTTTGTAGTTGGGTGTTACTTCCATCCCTACATTCAGCGGACACAGATTCATGACCCGGAAAGAAAACAGAGAAACTGTTTCCGTAGCATGTCCTTGGCTGTCAGCGGGTAATGTGTTACTGCTGTGTTTCTTGCTGCCAGGCTCTGCCTCTCAGATACCACATTGGGGCCAGGGGCTAGAGAACATGTGTCTTGTGAAGGGTGCAGTGCGTGAGCTTTGTGAAAGCTCTCTGCTCCTGAGACATTCTTTCCACTTCCCAATGGGTATCATGGTCGTTCCCATGGTCGTGCTTAGGGGTCCGCCCAGTCTTTCCTTCAGGTAACTGCTATCGTATAAATAAAATTGCAAGTGGAAAAGTAGCTCAATTAAAAGAGCAGTTGTCCCATGCTTTAGGAACGTGTACAATCAACCATGTGAATTCTCTCTGTTCTTCTCTATTTGGTAAGTGGGACCCCAGCCTTTCTACTTGTCAGTCTTTGTTAACCTCATTCCAGGCCCTGTTAGTACATAAAATATCAAAGCAACATTTAGGAAAGAAAGAAATCTGTAACTCAGACTTTTCGCAGAGGGGGTTGATGTTTCTAACAGGGGTTTCAGTGCTTTGCTGCGTCACCCTCAGCCCAATGATGGCTGAGCATGCTGTCTCCTGCTGCTTCTGGCTCCCAGGGCCTGCTCGCCCAGGAGCTCTATTTGGCCAGAACTGAAAGAAGAGGACACCGGTCCAGTTCCCTCTGCTTTGACACCTGGGCAGCTGGAGGACTGGACCTTGGACCTGGTTCCTGCCCCCACTCCCTTCCTGGGGACCTACTTCCAGTGATTTCTGACATGGACCCTGCTGCTGTCTGATAAGTCCCAGCCCCCCAGTCTGCTAGGAGTCGTGGTGCGGAGGGCGGTGGCTATAAGAAACTGTACCAGACAACAGACTCTTACTTTCCTCCAGTGGCTTATCAAAAATGACTGTAGCTGCTTCGGCAGGGCCTGCAGTGACCCATTGTCCCCTCTTCAGCGATCTCTGTATCTTACACGAGCTCAGTGCTTACTGTTCTGGGATTCACCCCCCCCCTCCCCCGCTTGTGTGACAGTGTGTGAACTAGTGCTCCGTGGAACTTTGTGTTCATTTACATAACGCATTTCTCAGGTGCATATCCGTTATGCGTGAGTCTGTGTTGTTAATCATTTGAAATTTAATTGGAACACGACAGTTTTTCCTTCCTCTTCAGCTTTCCCTCTCTCTCCCTCTCGAGCTCGTGAAACACTTGGAAGAATTCCAGTCTCTTCCTGGCACTGTGGGCTTCCTGACTTTTTCCTTTATGGGGAGGATGCTCAGAAGCCCAGGTGGAATGGGCCTCTTGCCCGAGATGACTCCATGGGCCGGTACAGGATCTGTGAGGGAGCCCCAGGCTTCCCTGCCCCACCAGCCCTTGCTCTCTCCTCCTCCTCCTTTCCCCAGGCTTGGAGGCCTGCCTCTGTGAGGAAGGCTAAGGGATGAGTTGGCCAGGCTATCCTTAACTCGCTCTGTGCTTGGGCTTCTGAGAGCCTCTCCCAGAATTCCATTAGGCAAGGGCTCTGCATTGATTACTGTGCCATGATGATTTCCCTTTGCCCGTTAGAATTCTTGAGAGCAGACAAGGATTCTTTCTGGCTCACAAGAAGGTGTGAGCTGAAGGGCTGCAGAGGCCGGAACTCTCTTTCCCACTGCGTCTCCCCCTGCGGGAATTCAGTTCTCTCCCCGCCCACTCCATCCTGCTCCCCACACGTTCTGACCCGAGCAGAAGGCAAGTTCAGTTCCCACAGGTGCACAGATCCCACTCTCCGAAACGAGGGAGAAGAGAAAAGGGATGAGAGCCGATATCCCTGCTCCCGAAAACAGGAAGCAGGCTGGGTAGATTGACTTGATACGGAGCTATCAGACTGCCGCTCGCTCACACTGGGACGTTTATCACTGCCAGTCATCAGCACTCTGGCGAGCTCATGAATAATGCATTTCCCAGTGATTTCCTTCCTTATTTGCTAGCTCGAGGCAATATTGATTAAAAAAAAAAAAAAGTCTGCATAGCTGAGCTGTGTTGTGGTAACGTTTATTTAAAATGATTGGGAGACAGAACACACGTGTTTATCTCTACATATGTGTCTTGGTGTCTGTTGTTTGTGGATAATGACATTTGTTGAAGGGGCCACGGTGGTTTTTAGCAGTGTTTTTCAAACCAAAGGTTGGTTCACATTGGAGCCCTGAGTTAGGCTGAAACAGCTGTGTGGTGGTGAAGGACCAGGAGGACAGACAGGGTGCGCTGGGAGGAGGGTAGATGGGAGCGGGGGCGGGGGGGGGGGGGGGGGAGAGGCCTGGGGGCAGGGAGGAGGGAGGGTGGGCTGGGGGGAAGAGGGCAGACAGGGAGGAGAGGGGTGGACGAGGTGGGGGGTTAGGAGGGATGGATGGAGGAGGAGGTGGGGGTGGGGGGTGCACAGAGAGGAGTTACAAGCAGGGAAACTGAGCCACTGAGTTAGCAGTAAGGTCTCTTGTTAGTCAGTTGAGGTCTCTCTCTCTCTGGGTCTCATCTCTCTATCTCTTGTCTGTCTTTCTGTCTGTCTCTCTGCCATGGATGCAAAGCCCCCTGGCTGCGCCAGTGTCCATATCCGGTGAGCAAATGCGATGGTGACACAAGCCAGGAGGGGCTGGAGCATCAGAAGTCTCCATGGGTGGCTGTGCCCTGTGCTGCGTCGTGGCCATCCTCACCTGCCGAAGGCTCCTGACTCTTGTTGACTTCATTTCCGATTCTCAGGAGCTGACAGCAGTAGGCACATACTTGGAATTCCTGTGCCGGGCCCGATGCCCCCAGTCCCGCTCAGCCACCTTCCACCTCAGAAGCGCGCCTGCCATCTAACAGGGTGTTGTGGCCTCCCACTCACTCTTACTGTCACACAGGCTCTTGGGGAGTCCAAGAAGAGAGCCCCCTTCTGGGAAATCGAATCCTCCTCCCACGTCAGTCACTGGGTCCGCTTAGCCTTCCCCCTCACCATGCTGGTTTCCCTCGAAAGCTCGAGAGCAAGTTCAGCAAGGGCTGGGCGGCTGCGCGGTATTGAAAGCCCGTCTCACAGGGGCCAGTGGTGGTGGTGGCGGCGACCCCTTCAGTGGTCCTTCCTCACACCTTCTGTCCCGGCTTTCAAGGCTCCAGTCCTCATCTCCTGGGGCAGACCGTGCTGAAGTTCTGGAGAGACCCCGAGCAGTCATGGCAATTCAGAGGGTAGAGGGCACTGGAGAGCTGACAGGGCAAGGCTCCAGTCTCTCCCACCCACCGGCTCAACACTCCCACCAGCTAATTAATACTCAGGAGCCCGCACTCTCATCTGTGTGAGACGGTATTTTCACATACAGCATATCATGTGAGCTGCCCCAAGAGCCTAGAAGGTTCCCCCAAATGCTTCATTCACTTGTCTTACTAGTAATAATTTAAGCTTTTTCATCTTCCCTTCAACCCCAAACCTGCAAAGAAAAGAAGGCTCCATACACACTGTTTCTACTTCTTGACTTATAACTCTCCTCCCACATTGCCTGGAGCTGCCTTCTTTAAGATGACCACTCATGTTCAGATCTAAACCTAGGGCCTTTTCTGAGTCCTTACTGGCTCTGCTGCAGTTTTCCTGGTACCAGCTTCCAATGCCCCTCCACCTCCTCCCAGTGTACTCCCACCCCACCCTCACCATGCCACAAACAGATAACATGGTTGATCCAAAGGAAGGTGTCTGCAATGACGTCATTCCAGGTATCAGACGCAGACAATATATTGGGTCAGACAATAATGCTAGTGGTTCTCTCAAATCTTTCCATTTGCACAACCACCGACTTGCTCCACAGACAGAGGTGGCCCTAGGTCCCCCTTGCTGGGAACACACTGGGAAGTCACCCAACAGTACATCTCAGCCACTTCCATTTCTTTGGCCCCCAGGAGCTCGTAGAGGCCTCTGCGCTCTGAGTCTCAGACTTCCAGCTCCCCCATTTGCTGAGTAGCAAATGGAACTGAGAGTTGGCATACCCTCCCCCTCCTACCACCTTGTTGAGTAGAAAACTTGAAGCTGGAACCCCTGTCAGGCTTAGGTCTCTGCTGTTGGCCCCCTGAAAGGAAGAGGCTAGAAAGAAAGGCATGTTTCTTCTGCAGGGTGTGCAGAGCTATAGCATGTAGCAGACAACGCTCATTTATTTGAAACTGTTCCATGGTGCAAAGCCCTCTAATCGATCATTCTTTTGCAAATGTCAATGGGAGAAACGTGAGTTCCGTATTTATAAAGCCAGAAAAATGGGGGCTTGTCCCCCACCTCCCAGGTGTATATTTATGCACTGATGAATGACCCCAAAGTGGGTTTGTTATAGAAAAAGTCCATGCCAAAGGCAGGAACCTTGCATCTGGAAACACAGTCTGACAATTAGGCCTCTGAGCCCAGAGGCCGATGCTCTGTGTTTCCTGAGTGTGACTATCACATCCTTAAGGCTGGGGTGAACCCAAGAGTTTTGGAATTTGGATCCTCATTGTCTCCACAGTACTGTCCCCTGAGGTTGCTTTTTGTTCTGTTTTGATTTTTGTTTGTTTTTGGCTCTGAAGATGGAGCTTTGAGAATCTTGGAAGCCAATAAAAATCAGTGAAGGAGAACAAAACTTATTCCAGTCTTGTGCCGAGAGGAGAGTCACAAGGAATAAGGAGTTAATGTTCAAAAGACCTTTGAAGCAGTTGGATGGGGTGTTCGTCACAGACTTGGGGCATCCTGATTGGGTGGGCATTTCCCAGGAGCCCCGACTTTCCCCGGCTCCACCGTGGGGAACACGCATGCCTGTGCCAAAGACTGACCCCTGACCCCGACTCCTTTGGCCGCCCTCTCTCCCCTCCAAACCAGCCTCTCCTTTCCTGCCTTCCAAACAATGGCGCACTTTGTTTGAAAAAGGTCGGTGAAATAGGAATCACACTTTCCAAGTAACCTTTCGAAAAAGGGGTAAGAGTGAAAACTTGGGACTGGCCAAGCCAGTGGTGTGTGCTGCTTTCGAAAGGGCATCCCCAGGTGAGGTCCAGGCTGAGTAACGTCTGACGAACCGGTGCCTTGTGTTTCGTGCGCTGTGGAAAAAAACCAGCTGCTGTGAAAGGGTTAAAAATGAGCTCTCATGGTCAAGAGCCCCAAGCAACAGGCACGTTCAGTTTCAGTCAGGAAGAAAGACAAGTGTTTGGTTAGTAACGGGATATGGCTGGAGCTGGGTTTTGGCCTGCAGTCCCTCGGCAGGTTGAGAGATGGGGATGGCCCAGTTCTTGCGGTTATTTGGGGTGGGACGGAGGCAGGCAGCCCGGAAGGCAGCGCCTGGGAGGTGCTACCCACCTCTCCTTTACATAGAAGGGAACTAAGGCCCAGGGTGGGCTGGGGACTTGACCTGGGTCATCCTAGTGAGCGGCACCACAGAAGTAAGAGGGGCAAAGGGTCGCCTTCCAGTTCCAGAGCCCTTTCCGGAAAGCGCGGGCTTGCATGGAACGTGGGCTCAGGCAGACGGGGATTTAGGGTTGTTTCACCCTCTCCTTGGCTGGGTTCCCTCCTGTTCATCCAGATCCCTCATCTGTGAAATGGGCTCCAAAAAATAACTCTTTGGCTGGGTTTTTGGTATTAAATGAGATGGTACATATGAGACCAGAGACCAGCACACTCAAAAAGTGCTCTTTCTTGGACCGCCAGGACTCCTGCCAGGCGTGGGCCTGGTCACAATCAGTACGGATGCAAATAAAGCCTCCAAAAACCAAACACCCCCTTGGACGTCCTATCTACTCCCCGGCCCCTTAGTGGGGGAACTCCACATCAAAGGCAAAGGCAAACGGGATGGGGGAGAATAAAAGAGCCTTTTCTGAGCAAAGGGGAACTCGCCCCAGAGAAGCGCTGAGTTAACGGGGCCCAAAGCCAGCCTGTGAAGTTAGAGAGGCCTGGAGATTAGAAGGCCAAGAGGAAATAATGCTTTTCTTGTCTTGGCTGCAGGGCTGCGGGGGCGCAACAGCTGGAGGGCATATGCGCCTGTTAGGGGCACACTCCCATCAGACAGAGGGAAATCCTGCCCGGGGCTGGCAGGGCCGGAGCGCGGCAGTCTGGGGCTCTCGGGGAATCTGAGCTGGTGCTGCCAAGGCTCCAGGCCCCGCATCCGACCCGCCCGCCCATGGCTGCCTGAGCGGGGGCCTCCCTCCCCAGCCACTGGCCCCTATGGAGGCCCTCCCCCTTCCCAGGAGGTGTCAGATCCAATGATGCTATCGACAGAAAACTCCGAGGATGCCTGCGGTTTATTTTGTATCCACTTCAAAATCCGTATGAACCCCCCTTCCTCCTCGCCTGTGCCTGGATGGGTGACTTTGGCCCCACTCCACAGCCTGGAATCCTTCTCCTCAGCCCAGCTAGACAGAGAGTGGCCTTCTTCCCCCCCCCCCCCCCGCCCCCCGACTTTTCCTTGGTTTCCTTTATGGGCCACGAGATCAAACTCCTGAGAGAGGAACCAAGGCCACCTGTCGTCCCCTCTCAGACCCTCCGCCTCTGAGCCTTTGGACCGTGTGACAAGATGCCCAGCATTAGCGTCTGCTAATTAATCGGGGAACTGGCTCCCTATTGGCCCATAGCTTTTTACAGACCTGAATTAAACGAAGTGTTTATGTGACAGATATGTGGGAGGGATTTCAGATATAATCACCATCAATCTGGCTGCAGCCAAAATAAATTCTGTGAAAAGTAAAACAAACTGTCGCCCAGACAAAGTAGGCCTTCGGGGTCTCCAGCAATAGCCTGTGTTTTCTTATTTAGCCTCATCTAATATTTCTGCTCTTTTCGGCGTAGATAGGATCTCTGCACGCAGGGCACTCTTGCTGCAGCTGACAGGGGCAGACACATGCTTCTGCCCCCTGAGGGACAGAGAGGGGAAGGGATGTTGCCTATTTACATTAACATTCTTAGTGCAAATAAACCGGCTCTGGCTGGGCACAGGGTGGGGTGGGCACCGGAGATGGAGGTGGGCGGGGGGAGCAGCCTGGCTGTAAGGTGGGGCTCACGCTACAGTCTCCCTTCCTCCAACCTGCTAAGGTCAAGGCCGTGGTAGAGAAGTCAGAGACTGCTGGACCTTTGAGAGAGGGGCTGGGTTAGGCCCCCTGCATGTGCCCATGAGGTGTGCAGGCTTTCTGCGTGCTTTCTCTCTCCCCTTCGGCTATTTTAGCACTCCTGTGAGGAAGCAGTGAGGAATTTGAGGCTCAGACATGGTAACTACTCGCCCCTCTCTAAAGCTGTGACACTGGGCTTTTGACCCTGACTCTGAAAGCCTGTGCAGTCTCTCTCCGCAATACCTTGCTAAATAAAGAGGAGCGAGGCTTAACCACTCCTCCCTGCGAAGAGGCCTTTGGGCACCCCGGTCGGCCCTGCCCTGCACCCTTCTTTCTCCTTCTCCCTCTCTCTCACAGCTGGGGCTGTTTCACGCCCCCTTTCTCTGGCTCTCCCCGCTTTGGCCCAGCTTGTCCTCCATTCCCAAACCAGGCCTAGGGTAAGGAGGGAGATGTGGAGGGTCTCCAGGCTACCAGCCGCCCGTCCTGCCTGTCTGGTAACGGAGCACCACTCTAGCCTCCTGCCTGAGCTCCGGCTCCTCTCCCTCAGGGTCTTGCCCTGGTGACCAGCCTAGGATGCCAGCAGCCCCCCAGGAGCAGAGACTCCCGCTTACTCCATACAGATGTCTGGGGGCTTGACGCCAGCCCTCCCTCTGACCTGTGCCCAGGCTTGGCATACTTACTGAGATTCCACAACGGTGGGGAAACCCCCTCTTTCTTCAGCCACTGCCCCACTGCTCAGCACTTGCCTGGGCCTGGCTCTAGAGGAAGTCATGCCCACTGAACTCAGCGCCTGCCCATCTGCTCTGATCTCTGTCCTGGCTCCCGCGTTTGTGGCCACATCAGGGGATCTGGGGCCACATTCTGTCCCTTCCTCGATATCTACAATTGCTCCATGTAGCATTCTTGGTGCTATGCCTTCCTGAGTCTGATATGTGAGAGGTCCTCTGAAAATCTACCACAAAGGATATGTTTTTCTGGGTTTTTTTCCCTTTTTTTTCCATCTGCCCCTTTATTCTTCTTTGTAGGAAGCCCATCTAGAATCAAAATGTCCACGCCCAGTGGAAAAGATACTCCATCAGTGATTCAGGTCACAGCACTCCTTTTTCCCTCAATGAAAGTAAAGGGACAGATTCCCTGCTCCCTGAAAACTCTGCAGCACCAAAAGGCGTTGATTCTATCACACTCAAGCTTCTAGACACTTGAATAGAGTAGAAGGAAAATCTCTCTATGAAATAGAAGTATGTTTGTAACTTTGCAAACCCATCCGTTCAATCATTCATTCATTCAGTAATATCTACTGAGGATCTACTCTGTACCAGACACTATTAGAGGCCCGCGGGATATATCAGTGAGTTAAAAACATCTGCCTCCCTGGCATCCGTATTCTACCAGCTGAAGGCAGGTGATAATAGCAGTCATAAACAATAAGAAATGTATACATGGTGACAGAAGGCAAAAAATGCTGATGAAAGAAAGATCAAGGTAAGAGTGATTGGAGGTACTAGAGCAGGGGCTGAGTTACATGTCCACATAGGGTGTTTGGGGCAGGTCTTACAGAGAAGGTAAGGTGTGAACATAGACTTGAGGGAAGTGAGGTTGTT
Organism: Zalophus californianus; assembly: GCF_009762305.2. Classification (NCBI taxonomy): domain Eukaryota; kingdom Metazoa; phylum Chordata; class Mammalia; order Carnivora; family Otariidae; genus Zalophus; species Zalophus californianus. Next base: position 74,802,967 of record NC_045602.1, read on the forward strand.
AGCCGTGAAGGCAAATCAGGAAGGGTGTTCCAGGCAAAGGGAACAGCCAGTGCAAAGGCTCGGAGGCAGGGCTGTGTCTGGCACATTTAAGGAACAGCAAGGAGGCCGAAGTGGCCAGAGTGAAGTGAGCAATAGGAGAAGTAGAAGGAGGTGAAGTCAGAGTTGAGGTCAGAACGACACCAGAAACCAGATCATGGAGGGCCTTGCAGGCCCCATAAGCACTTGGAGTCTTTTCTGTCCCTACTCGAATAAATTCATGAAGGCCAGTCTCTCTCATTAGTCAAGCTAGAGTTCAAGAAATTCAATAAATATTTCTTGACTTTGTATGCCAAGTCCTGAGGCACACATTGTTGAGTAAGTCTGTCTCTGCCTTCAAGAAGTTCAAGTTTGGATGCCGGTGGTTTCGGCAGCAGGGTGCAGAGGAAAGCACACTGCACTAGGAGGTGAGAGGCCTGGGTTCTAGTCCTGCCCTTCCATGTAAACTTGGCCATTCACCAAACCTCAGCTTCCTGTCACTGGAGAGAATTCTCTCCCCCGGTGTCCCGGTCACCTCCCAGGCACTATGGCGATCAAATGAATGAAGGCATGCCAAGACTCGTTGAAAACTGAACAGCCCTGTGTAAATAGGGGGATTAGGGAACCAAGTTAACATGGTCCTTGCCCTATATCCCTTTCCTTGGGCCAGTCAACTCAGGCCATGGTGTCATTTTTGTGCTGCCTTCTTCTCTCTCCGTGACCTCACTGACACCCACACTCGACCTGGTGAGAACCACCACGGCTGTTCATCTGGGTTGGTGCAGATCTCCAGCATGGAAAACACATCCAGGGGTATCTGCTTTGCAAAGGAAATTTGCCCATGCCTTCTCTATGTCACGCTTCCCTGATCAGATAAAGCTGCACTGGGGGTGAACTTTTAAGTCAAGTATGCACGACTCCAACCAACAATAACAAAAACAGGCCCACAGGTTGCTGAGCACGGTGAGCTTTTAAAATGCATTCAGACGGTGTGAGGATATTAATAGGGAAACACGTATCTCATTTCAGGCTACAAAGCAGATCCCACAGTGGGACATGGAAATGCTGGCTGCTTCAAGGTTAGCTTAGACCGAAGAGAGGGACTCGGCTGGAATACAGACACACCTCAGGCTGTGTCCCAGGCGCCGGGCTTCCAGCTCTGACAACACAGCCTGTCAACCCAGCTCTGTTGTGAGTGGAACTGGACACTCGGTGATGGCCAAAAACAACAGTTGACTAAACTAATGAAGCTACGTGTGGACAGTGATGGAGGTGGAGAAGCATAGAGCTGGACGGGCCCTGTGGAAATCTTCTTGAACACCTTCCTTTATTTTACAGGTAAGGACACCAAGACCTGCGGGTCATGTTGTGACTGACTACAATAACGATGAGACTCTAATGTCATTTTCACGGTGAGTGCATTTGCCTCCAATGGGGTCACAGCATTCTAAATGTCCTCGGTTATCCTTTCTGTGTCACTGCGACCCTCTGGACGCAGGACTAGCCAAATGGACACTTGGGGGTCCAGTTGTGGGGATAGACTGTGTTGTCACGGTGGAAAGGGCACTGGATAATCAATCCAGAGATCTGGTCTGAGACCTGGTTCTGGACTTATTTACTGGGTGACATTTATCTCCTCGTCTGTTTTCTTCACGGCAAAACATGAGATGTACATAGTTAAGACAATGTGCGTTAAAAGACTCTGAAAACCAAAATTGTTTTCCACCTCTCTTCCAGATTCCAACCTGTCATTTGTGAGGACATGGTTCGAATTAGGGGTGAGTCTCTGAACAGAGTGGGTGGGGAAGCTAGCTGGCCCCACATGGACCTTCCTGGTCACAGTATACAGGGCTTTTCACCATCGATGCCCACCTCCCCCCCCCGCCACCCCGGCCCCCCACCACACCCTCCACAGCCCCACCCACGTTCTCAGCAGCCCTCTGGTTGTTCTCAAGTTTGCAAATGTCCCTTCCTCACCTGAGCAACTCCTCCTATCCTTTACAATGGTAGCACTGCTACATCAATAGGACCATTTTGTCTCAGTTTCCTGATTTATAAAATGGGGATAATAAGAGAATCTAGATCATAGAGCTATTCTGAGGATGAAGTGAATTAGTATAAGTTAAAGCTTATAGAACCATACCAGGTTCATGGTAAGTGCTACAAAAATATTTTCTGTTATTATTATTATTAGACTACATAAAATATCATGTGTAATGTAATGAATTACATGTCTGGTCTGCCTCCCCTACTCAGAATATCACAGCCAGAACAGAGTCCTATTTTTCTCTTTTCTCTGTGCTTACCACCATGTCAGGGACATAGCACATGCTCAATAAACACTTGTGGGATAGACGATTGGATGTGGTCTATGTAATCATGTCTATGACATTCATGTCACCTTTTTCCAGTAAACTTCAAAGGACAAGCAGTATGTCAACTCTATCTCTGTGGCCCTCATTTGAATTACCTTGTTGTTTTAAAAATCCCCCACGTCTCATTTGTGTTTAAATAACAAAAAAAGTTGTCTTGAAATTTTAACCAGTAGAACTACAACCTGGAAACAAGTGAAACTCAATTGGCAGTGAGTTTTTCCACTTGGAGTTGTGGGCCCAGCCACAGTTTTTGACAGGGTTTCAAGAACAGAATCTAGGGCTGAGTTCTATTTGAAGAGTAATTAAGATAAAAGAAGACACCCCCCCCCCACACACACACCACCACCGCCAAAGTCTTTGGGATCATAAGGTGTGAAGGGGACAAAAGACTTAGGTGAACAAACACAACCTCCAGGAGGAGACAGCTGCTCTAAGGATATGCAGCATGGTGGAGGGAGGTAGCGTGGGGTGGGGAGTTCAATTTCCTAGAAGTGGATTTTAAGCCACTGGTTCCACTTCCTGCTCTTAATCTCATGGCTGTGCACAATAGCTTGAAACTGACACCCAAGAGACTATCTATCAATTTGGGTTTCAGCTAAGAGTGTTGCCAGGGAAACAGCTCCCTTCCTATTGTGTTCTTAATTTCCTATGTCTAATAGTATTCTTATTTTAAAGTTTTTAGTTTAATTCTAGTAAGTTAACATACAGTGTAATATTAGTTTCAGGTGTATGATATAGTCATGCAACACTTCCGTACATCACCCGATGCTCATCACAAGGGCCTTCCTTCATCCCCACCACCTATTTCCCCCATCCCCCCACCCACCTCCCCTCTGGTCACCATCAGTTTGTTCTCTATAGTTAAGAGTCTGTTCCTTGGTTTGCCTCTCTCTCTTTCTCTTTTCTTCCCCCCAATAGTATTCTTTTCTTTTTATTATTATTATGTTAGTGACCATACATTACATCATTAGTTTTTGATGTAGTGTTCCATGATTCCTTGTTTGCATATAACACCCAGTGCTCCATTCAATACGTGCCCTCTTTAATACCCATCACCGGGCTAACCCATCCCTCCACCCCCCTCCCCTCTAGAACCCTCGGTTTGTTTCTCAGAGTCCATGGTCTCTCATGGTTTGTCTCCCCCTCCGATGTCCCCCCACTTCATTTTTCCCTTCCTACTATCTTTTTTTTTTTTTAACATATAATGTATTATTTGTTTCAGAGGTACAGGTCTGTGATTCAACAGTCTTACACAATTCACAGCGCTCACCATAGCACATATGCTCCCCAATGTCTATCACCCAGCCACCCCACCCCTCCCACCCCCCACCACTCCAGCAACCCTCAGTTTGTTTCCTGAGATCAAGAATTCCTCCTATCAGTGAGATCATATGATACTTGTCTTTCTCTGATTGACTTATTTCACTCAGCATAATACCCTCTAGTTCCATCCACATCGTTGCAAATGGCAAGATTTCATTTTTTTGATGGCTGCATAATATTCCATTGTATATATATACCACATCTTCTTTATCCATTCATCTGTTGATGGACGTCTTGGCTCTTTCCACAGTTTGGCTATTGTGGACATTGCTGCTATAAACATTGGGGTGCACGTACCCCTTCGGATCCCTACATTTGTATCTTTGGGGTAAATACCCAGTAGTGCAATTGCTGGGTCGTAGGGTAGCTCTGTTTTCAACTTTTTGAGGAACTTCCATATTTCCAGAGTGGCTGCACCAGCTTGCATTCCCACCAACAGTGTAGGAGGGTTCCCCTTTCTCTGCATCCTCGTTAACATCTGTCATTTCCTCACTTGTTAATTTTAGCCATTCTGACTGGTGTGAGGTGGTATCTCATTGTGGTTTTGATTTGTATTTCCCTGATGCCGAGTGATGTTGACACTTTGTCATGTGTCTGTTGGCCATTTGGATGTCTTCTTTGGGAAAATATCTGTTCATGTCTTCTGCCCGTTTCTTGATTGGATTATTTGTTCTTTGGGTGTTGAGTTTGACAAGTTGTTTATAGATTTTGGATACTAGCCCTTTATCTGACATGTCATTTACAAATATCTTCTCCCATTCTGTCGGTTGTCTTTTGGTTTTGTTCACTGTTTCCTTTGCTGTGCAAAAGCTTTTTATCTTGACGAAGTCCCACTGGTTCATTTTTGCCCTTGTTCCCTTGCCTTTGGTGATGTTTCTAGGAAGAAGTTGCTGCAGCTGAGGTCAAAGAAGTTGCTGCCTGTGTTCTTCTCTAGGATTTTGATGGATTCCTGCCTCACATTTAGCTCTTTCATCTGTTTTGAGTCTATTTTTGTGTGTGGTGTAAGGAAATGGTCCAGTTTCATTCTTCTACACATGGCTGTCCAATTTTCCCAACACCATTTGTTGAAGAGATTGTCTTTTTTCCATTGGACATTCTTTCCTGCTTTGTCAAAGATGAGTTGACCATAGACTTGAGGGTCCATTTCTGGGCTCTCTATTCTGTTCCATTGATCTGTGCGTCTGTTTTTGTGCCAGTACCATACTGTCTTGATGATGACAGCTTTGTAATAGAGCTGGAAGTCCGGAATTGTGATGCCACCAGCTTTGGTTTTCCTTTTTTCAACATTCCTCTGGCTATTTGGGGTCTTTTCTGGTTCCATACAAATTTTAGGATTATTTGTTCCATTTCTTTGAAAATGGTTGATGGTATTTTGATAGGGATTGCATTAAATGTGTAGAATGCTCTAGGTAGCATTGACATTTTCATAATATTTGTTCTTCTGATCCATGAGCATGGAACATTTTTCCATTTCTTTCTGTCTTCCTCATTTTCTTTCATGAGTATTTTATAGTTTTCTGAGTACAGATTCTTTGCCTCTTTGGTTAGATTTATTCCTAGGTATCTTATGGTTTTGGGTGCAATTGTAAATGGGATCAACTCCTTAATTTCTCTTTCTTCTGTCTTGTTGTTGGTGTATAGAAATGCAACTGATTTCTGTGCATTGATTTTATATCATGCCACTTTACTGAATTCCTGTACGAGTTCTAGTAGTTTCGGGGTGGAGTTTTTTGGGTTTTCCACATAAAGTATCATATCATCTGCAAAGAGTGAGCATTTGACTTCTTCTTTGCCGATTCGGATGCCTTTTATTTCTTTTTGTTGTCTGATTGCTGTGGCTAGGACTTCTAGTACTATGCTGAATAGCAGTGGTGATAGTGGATATTCACTGTGGGTTTTTCATAGATGGCTTTTATGATATTGAGGTATGTACCCTCTATCCCTACACTCTGAAGAGTTTTAATCAAGAAAGGATGCTGTACTTTGTCAAATGCTTTTTCTGCATCTATTGAGAGGATCATACGGTTCTTGTTCTTTCTTTTATTAATGTATTGTATCACATTGATTGATTTGCAGATGTTGAACCAACCTTGCAGCCCAGGAATAAATCCCACTTGGTCATGGTGAATAATCCTTTTAATGTACTGTTGTATCCTATTGGCTAGTATTTTGGTGATAATTTTTGCATCCATGTTCATCAGGGATATTGGTCTATAATTTTCCTTCTTGATGGGGTCTTTGTCTGATTTGGGGATCAAGGTAATGCTGGCCTCATAAAATGACTTTGGAAGTTTTCCTTCCATTTCTATTTTTTGGAACAGTTTCAGAAGAATAGGTATTAATTCTTCTTTAAATGTTTGGTAGAGGGGCGCCTGGGTGGTTCAGTCGGTTAAGCGTCTGCCTTTGGCTCAGGTCATGATCCCAGGGTCCTGGGATCGAGCCCTGCATCGGGCTCCCTGCTTAGCCGGGAGCCTGCTTCTCCCTCTCTCTCTGCCTGTCGCTCTGCCTACTTGTGTTCTTGCTTTGTGTCAAATGGATGAATAAAATCTTTAAAAAAATAAAAATAAAAAATAAATGTTTGGTAGAATTCCCCTGTCTTCCCCCCAGTAGTATTCTTAAATACATCAAAATACAATCCCTTCAAGGGCTTGTAGGGTTAAAATGCAACCATATTATCTCTTTCTGATAGTCACTGGTGAAACTGATAACTTAGTAAATGATGTTACCTGATAATATTTAGATATTAGCTAAGGCACTGATGTAAATATATGTATTAATAAATAGAATATGCATGTGGTATTACTTACAATATTTAAAGAGTATAAGTTAGGACTAGATAACCAGGAATGTCGACTTGCTTTCTTCACCTAATTTATGGTACGGTTTCTAAGCCAACAGCCACACAAGAAGATCCATCAGGTAAGCCGAGAAAGGGTTATGGTCAGTTGTCTGCTAAGATGGCTGCCAACCATTCCTTCCCTCCCTGGATGTTCATGTTGTGCTTCCCATCAAGAGGTGGAGTTTATTTCTCCTCCCCTTGATCCTGAGGCTGGCCTTGTGACTTGCTGTGACCAAGAGAATTCTGCAGACACAATGCTGTCTGAGCCTTGTAAGAGGCCTTTCACAGCTTCAACAGCTTTTACTTTCACTCTCCTAGAGCTCAGAGCCACCATGTGAGGACCCTGCTGAGAAGGGAGACCAGCCAACCCCACATCCCTTTCCAGCCTTTCCAACCAAAGAGAGGCATGGGGGTGGGATGCCATCTTGACCCTACAACCCCTGTCAACATCCCCTTCCTTAACACCTGTTGGAAATGGGATAAGCTGTCTCCCAAAAACCCTGTCCAATTCATACCATCATGAGCGCACAGTTGTTGTTTTGGACGAGTTCAATTTGGAAAGTTTTGTTACACAGCAGTACACCCCTAAAACTAGGGATAGCACTGATCTACATTCTTGTCTGAGCTCTCTTCCTGTGTGGTCTCTTCTTTAGATTAGGACAGGCCAGGAGAAATCTGGAGTGCCTCTCTCTCCCCATTGCTCATACTAGACACTGCTGGTTGATACAACGCTCTTTCCCGTTTAGTCCAGATTCTGCCTTAAACCTCACCACAGAGCTCTAGACCACAACTACTAAGTCATGAGTGTAGGTCTTTGAACTGAAACTATTTGCCATTCTAGGATTAGTCATCATGTTTTGAAAGGAAAGAGGGTTGGTGTACCCTAGTAATCCATTAGTACCTTCTAGAGCCACAGAATGCTAAAGATGATAGAACTTTAGAGATCCTCTAACCTAGTGGTTCTGGACCCTGGCTGCAGATTAAAATTACCTGAGCTGCTTTATTGTTTGTTTTGTTTTGTACTTTCAAGACAGACTTTAAAAAAATAAACAGAATTTAAAAATTTTAACGTGATTATAGATTAATGTAATATGATAGACACCCTAAAGCTCAAAGCTACAAACATAATTCAGATTACAAAACTGATCTGACCAGGTTACAAACCTAAAACATAACCTTTTTAATTTTATCCAAGTAACTGCAAACAAATTTCTCTTTAAGGGCATCAGTGCAGACTTTTATAAAAATTATTTTATCTGGAATTACTTAAATTTTTAACCATTCTAAAAGTATGAAAATATAAACATTTTGGTGTATTTTTTCCATACATTTTGAGCAGAGAATACAGTTCCAAGTAGGTATTACTATTCATGATTGAGAGAAAAATATGTTTCAAATACAAATTCACCACCTTACTGTAGGAAGGATTAGAGGTGAAAAGATGTATCTAAATTCTTCTGAACTCTTCCTATTTGGTGTAGTGTGCCTTCTCTCCTGTACTTTTAGGGTAAATACTTTATAAACAAATGTGGCCATATGCTAATGCTACATTTCTTAGGATTAATGAAGAAAAATGAGGTAGAATAGACTTCAGGTAAGATCTCAGAAATGACATTTCATAGCCTGGGCTCTATATTTAAGTGTGCACTAACCTTTACGATAAAAGGTATTTTCAATTATACTAGTTTTTCCAGTAACACTAGATCTGCATTGCCGAGGACCCATTTCTTAATGCAGAAACAGACCACAATATTTCTATAACTGTTCTTTAAAATTATTCAAACTCAGGAACATCTAGATGCTAAACTGACTTGAAAATAAAGACGAGTTTATAAAACTGGGCTGTTTTCATGTTTTTTGTTTTTTGTGTGTTTTTTTAACAATAGAATAGATAGTTCTCTTGGTGACTGCAGACATGTTGGGCTGTTTGGTGGTATTCAGAACCACTGCAGTCATGGTGGTTTTCCTGATTGGCGTGTGGTTTTCAGTAATTATAAGGAGTTACTTGTCGGAAGCTACTGTCCAACCAGCAAGGTTGCCTTTATGCCTCTATCGCTTTCAGGATCATTAGTACCTGTGCATATTTTCCCCAAATCACCTTGCATCCTTGTGTCACAAGACCCAACTCACTCACGTTCATCTCCATGACAGTGCCTTTGGTAATAAACACCCAAAGTTGTACATAGTGGGGATGAGGGATTCGTTTTTACACCAAGTATTGGCAGGCAAAAGGCGGCTTTCAATTCAGAATGTGTTACGTGGGCCTCTTGGCAACGTAAGCCCATTGGCCTAACGAACCTCTCCTATTTAGGGGGTGTTCGAGGAAAGCCATCTCCAGCAAAGCAGACTTTAGTAACCACCCTCTTCCATGCTTTGTTCATTCTCTTTCCTGCTTGAATAACTTTTGATACTTCTGTTTCTCCCTGGGCATGAACTTTGGGCAAAGGGACTTCCCATTTGCCTGCTTTCTCTTGGCGTTTTTGTTTCATCATCTTGGAAGGGACTTTAGCTGGGGACTGTCCCTTCCCGTCCAGTAGGCATGGAACACCACTCCTCATAGAGTCTCGCCATCATTCTTTTGTTGGAGGCTTCTCCTTTCATGCATCTTGATGGTCTTTTTCATTTGTATTTTCTCAGCCTGGTGCTGTTCATGGTAGAGCTCGGCTTTCAGACCAATCATCTTTTTTGCCTTCTTTGAACATTCTCAAACCTCCAGACCTTCTTTCTTCCTCTTTTTCTCCTGGTAATCCAAACGATGGCCACAGTGCTTTTGGTGTGACTCAATATATTGGTTTTGTGGCCTGGTGATGGGGCAGAGCTGCTGCTGCTGGTGTGAAGAAGCTCTCAATTTTCTAGTCTCACAGACCCAGGAGCTGACTCCGTGCAACCCCGAGATGGGAAAGAGACTCCCTGTGCTGCTCTAAAAATTGAACCCCACACTGGTTCAGATTCAGTTGAGCCTCATTATTTTAAACTATGCTTATTTCTTACTAGTAAAGAAACTTGACTTCACAAATTGGGGCCTGAAGGAGCAGATCACAGCTGGCCGAACCCTAATGAGGAACTATTTGGAGGGTTTGTGGGATATCGTGGGCAGTATGTCCAAGGACACAGAGCACTGGAAAGGAGGGGGAGGGTAGGCTTCCTAAGGGGGAAATGAGGCTTCCCCTGAGGGAAAAAGGAGGGAAGGGCAGGCACTCGGGAGAGCCAGCTCCTGGGCCTGAGGGTAGACCTCCTTTCCCTTCTGTCAGAAAAAGCCAGGAGCTGCTCTGTGAGGGCAGTTTTGATATATGACTCCAGATGTGAGTGGAAGATACAGTGTGTGTTTTGAGGTTTTTCCTGTGGAGAATTTCTCAGCCTTCAGACCAGATTGTCAAAGAATTGAGACGAAGTATGAAGCGCATAAGAGATGTGTTTGACACAATAGGGTCAGAAAAATTCAAGGCGCCCTCTCTCCTGGCATGTTTGGTAGGAGCCCTAAAATACAAGAAAGGGACTAGAAACCTTATGACAGTAAAATTTTAAGGCTTCATTTTTTTCAGTAAAAGATGACTTGCTGTCAGGTGTGTGACTTGGTAGCTTTAGGGCAAATATATAATAAATCTCGCCTCCTTCCTGAAATCTGAAGAGTTTTCTGCATATAAATAAAAACCACGAGTGCGATAAAATTGCTTCTGTGTCCTCACATGAAAGGTGTTAAGAATTTTCAGACTGTTACCATAATTAAAGTGTTTGGGATGAAAAAACTCTTACTTGAGTATCTCTTCTCCTATCCTGTCTTAAAATGCATTTCTGGAGAAAAACACACTCACCCACTTCAGTATTGTTTTGACCCTACTTTGTAGTTTGAAGAAACTTTACAGCTTTCAGTGACAGCAGGAAAATTGTCTTGTAGTTGAAAACACTACAAACCACAAAGGGCATTGGAATTTGCAAAAATGAACCAGATTTCTCTTCACAGCTTCAGTCGAAAGGGGCAACTTCTGAAGAACTCATTTTTGTCAGTAAAGGAACTGCCTGGAGACCTTCTTTCTTTCTTTTCCTGGGTCTGCTTCTTGATCTCCTGTCTACAGGGTCACCGTGCCTGACTTGCTCTTTCTACAGGTTTTTTTAAAATTGCTTTTTGTATTTGCTTTATATACTAACCATGGTTTTTATTCCACAAGCATAGACTAACAATGGGAGAGGGATCATTCCTCAAGCGAATACCCCTATCTACTTACACTTCTGAGTATCACAGTGGCTACCTCATGGGTCATCCCGGCCCTGTCCCACCTGCTTCAATCATCCCATGCTCTCTCAAGATTTCGTAGTCAGAACTTTGACTCTGTGTATGCCCCACCTCTACTCAAAAATTTAAGGGACTCCCTTTTGCCTACAGAATAAAGCTCAAAGCCCTTAGCCTGGCCTTCAAGACCCTCTATAATCTAGTTTGTTATCTCTGGCACTCACCTCACGTGAAAACTTGGATCCAACTTTGCTGCTTTGCCTGCTCCTATGCCCGTTTCTGGCACCTTGGCTTTCATCCTGCCAGAAATGTCTTCCTCCCTCAGGTATGATTCCTGCAAGGTCCAGCTCACTTCCACCTCTGCTGGGAAGCTTCCCCCAGTTAGCCTGTTCAGATCCCTTGAACTTTAGTGGGAATTATTTGAGACTTAGCATACCCTGACTTATATTTTTCTTTTTTTTAATTTAAATTTGGTTAGCCAACATATAGTACATCATTAGTTTTAGATGTAGGGTTCAGTTATTCATGAGTTGCCTATAACATCCAGTGCTCATCACACCACGTGCCCTCCTTAATGCCCATCACCCAGTTACCCCATCACCGCCATCCACCTCCCTTCCAGCAACCCTCAGTTTATTTCCTATAGTTAGAAGTCTCTCATGGTTTGTCTCCTTCTCTGATTTCTTCCCACTCAGTTTTCCTTCCCTTCCCCTATGATCCTCTTTACTGTTTCTTATATTCCACATATGAGTGAAACCATAAAATTGTCTTTCTCCGATTGACTTATTTCGCTCAGCATGATACCCTACAGTTCCATCCACATTGATGTAAATGGTAAGATTTCATCCTTTTGATGGCTGAGTAATATTCCTCTCTCTCTCTCTCTCTCTCTATATATATATATATGTATATATATGTATATCTCTCATTTTCTTTATCCATTTATCTGTCGATGGACGTCTGAGCTCTTTCCACAGTTTGGCTATTGTGGACATTGCTGCTATAAACATTGGGGTGCAGGTGCCCCTTCGGATCACTACATTTGAATCTTTGGGGTAAATGCCTAGTAGTGCAATTGCTGGGTCATGGGGAAGCTCTATTTTTAACCTCTTGAGGAACCCCCATACTGTTTTCTGGAGTGGCTGCACCAGCTTGCATTTCCACCAACAGTGTAAGAGGGTTCCCCTTTCTCTGCATCCTTGCCAACATTTGTTGTTTCCTGTCTTAATTTTAGCCATTCTGACTGGTGTGAGGTGGTATCTCATTGTGGTTTTGATTTGTATTTCCTGATGCCAAGTGATGTTGAGCATTTTTTCATGTGTCTGTTGGCCATTTGTTTGTCTTCTTCGGAGAAGTGTCTGTCATGTCTTTTGCCCATTTCTTGAATGGATTATTTGTTTTGGGGGTGTTGAGTTTGATAAGTTCTTTATAGATCTTGGATACTAGCCCTTTATCTGATATGTCATTGGCAAATATCTTCTCCCATTCTGTCGGTTGTCTTTTGGTTTTGTTGACTCTTTCTTTTGCTGTGCAAAAGCTTTTTATCTTGATGAAGTCCCAATAGTTCATTTTTGCTTTTGTTTCCCTTGCCTTTGGAGACATGTCTAGCAAGAAGTCGCTGCAGTGAGGTCGAAGAGGTTGCTGCCTGTGTTCTCCTCTAGAATTTTGATGGATTCCTGCCTCACATTTAGCTCTTTCATCCATTTCGAGTTTATCTTTGTGTATGGTGTGAGAAAACGGTACAGTTTCATTCTTCTGCACATGGCTGTCCTCTTTTCCCAACACCATTTGTTGAAGGGATTGTCTTTTTTCTATTGGACATTCTTTCCTGCTTTGTCAAAGATGAGTTGACCATAGACTTGAGGGTCCGTTTCTGGGTCTCTATTCTGTTCCATTGATCTATGTGTCTGTTTTTGTGCCAGTACCATGCTGTCTTGATGATTACAGCTTTGTAATAGGGTTTGAAGTCCAGAATTGTGATGCCATCAGCTTTGGTTTTCTTTTTCAACATTTCTCTGGCTATCTGGGGTCTTTTCTGAAATCTGTTTCATTTCTATACACTAATAATGAGACAGAAGAAAGAGAAATTAAAGAATCGATCCCATTTACAATTGCACCAAAAACCATAAGATACCTAGGAATAAACCTAACCGAAGAGGCAAAGGCTCTCTTCTCTAAAAACTACAGAACACTTATGAAGGAAGACAAAAGAAATGGAAAGACAATCCATGCTCATGGATTGGAAGAACAAATATTGTTAAAATGTCTAAGCTACCCAGAATAATCTACACATTCAAGGTAATCTCTATCAAAATACCATTGACATTTTTCACAGAGCTGGAACAAATAATCCTAAAATTTGTGTGGAACCAGAAAAGACCCTGATTAGCCAGAGGAATATTGGAAAAAGAAAACCGAAGCTGGTGGCATTACAATTCTGGGCTTTTATTTTTCTTTTTTATGTGTGTGCCTTATTTTCCTTTCTAGAGGGTAAAATTTCATTCATTTATTTAGCACATATTTATTGTGGCCCAACCATGTGTGAGGCCCCGAGTCCCACATGAGAATGCTGCCGGGATGAAGACACACATGGTCCCTGCCCTCAGGAGCTTACATTCTAGTGAGGAATCATAACCATTCAGTGTGCCAAGTGCTATTTAGGGGACAGCATTGGGTGCCATGGGAGAATGTAAGAGGCCCAGTCAAACGTATTCAGGAGGGTTAGAAAGGCCTCCTAGAAAAGGCAATGTCCTAAGCAAGACTTAAAGGATAAGTAGGAATTAGCTAGGCAGCATGTGGAGGAAGCCTGTTTGAGCAGAGAGAACAGCGTGCATAAGTTATAGAAACGGAAGAAGTCAAGAATCAGGCATAGAGGAGGTGGGAGCACTGGTGAGAACACTTTTGGGGGCAAGCAGAGGCAGAGTCCTGAGCCTTCTGTTCATTCTGTCAATGGACGCTTTTTTTTTTTTTTAAGACTTTTCAATTTATTCATTTGAGAGAGAGAACCAGAGAGAGCAGAGCAGGGGGGAGGGTCAGAGGCAAGAGGGAGAAGCAGCCTCCCTGCTGAGCAGGGAACCCAATGCTATGCGGGGCTCGATCCCAGGACCCTGGGATCATAACCTGAGCCGAAGGCAGGCACTTAACTGACGGAGCCACCCAGGCGCCCCTTGATATTCAAGTTTTTTAGCAGGGAGAAAAGAAAAGTTTACCTTTGGAAAGACAACCAACAGTGTCTGCCACATAACATCGCCTGAATATATTGACTCAAACCCCTATACCAAAGGCCTAGCAGAGCAAAAGGCATGCTTATTTCCAGGCCTAAAAACTATTTGCATCAATTTTCACTGTCACATACAAGATGACTAGATTTCAACAAATATTTATGAAACATACAAAAAAGCAAGGAGAAAGACACTCTCAAGAAGCAAAGCAATCAGCAGTGTCAGACTCAGATATAACATAGATGTTGGCTTGATCAGACAGAATTTAAAATAACTGTGGTTTCTATGTTAAAGGTTCTAATGGGGGGGGGGGCGGAGCAAGATGGCGGAGGAGTAGGAGACCTAGATTTTGTCTGGTCTCAGGAATTCAGCTGAATAGGGATCAAACCATTCTGAACACCTACGAACTCAACAGGAGATCGAACAGGAGAGTAGCAACAACTCTCTGAACAGAGAAGCGACCACTTACTGGAAGGTAGGGTGTGCGGAGAAGTGAATCCGAGGCGATATTCGGGAGGATAAACGGCGGGGGAGGGGCCTCCGCCGGCCGCTTCTGGCAAGTGCTAGAGCCGCGGAGCACAAAATCGGACCTTTTAAAAGTTGGCTCGGCGGAGGGACGTCGCTGCAGTGGCTAAGCGGGGGGTGGAATCCTCCCGGGACAGTGTGGTCTCAGGACCCTTGGGGTCACAGAGAGACCGGGGGTGCCTGAGTGCGGCAGAGCTCCCAGGTGTCGGGGCGGGGAAGCCGGCTGCAGATACGGAGCAGAGTCGCGGGCTCTCAGCTCGGGGTTGCCATAAACTGTGATCTGCGGCCCAGTCGGGGCACGGCTCCCCCAGCAAGGACCCAACAAGCAGCAGATCCGGGGAGACTCCCCTTCCTTCCCGGGGAGGAGCGGTGCGGGAACGCACTGCAGGGATCTGCTGGGTTTGGAGACTCCGAGCGGGGTCGGGTGCCAGAGATAGCAACGCTCGATCACAGGCCGGGTGAGCATGGAGAGCGGCCGGAGACCGGGGACACGGGAGTGACTGCTTTTCTCTGGGGGCGCACTGAGGAGTGGGGCCCTGAGTTCTCGGCTCCTCCGGGCGGAGACTGGGAGGCCGCCATTTTCGCCCTGGTCCTCCAAAGCTGTGCCGAGAGCTTGCAGGGAACAAAAGCTCCTGAGAGCAAACTGGAGCAGCTTCCTTAGCCCGGACCGACAAGGGCGGGGCAATTCCGCCTCCGGCAAAGACATTTGGAAACCACAGCAACAGGCCCCTCCCCCAGAAGATCAACACAAACAGCCAGCAAGCCAAGACCAAGTTGATCGATCAAGGAGAATAGGAGAACTCCAGCGCTAGGGGAATACTGCACATAGATTCATGGCTTCTTTTTTTTTTTTTTTTTTTTTTTTTTTTTTTTTTTTTTTTTTTTTTTTTTTTTTTTTTTTTTTTTTTTACCATGATTCATTATTTCATCAAAGTTAATTTTTGTTGACTTTTTTTTATTTTTCTTTTTCCCTTTTTCAACCAACATCTTATAAATCCCTTTTTTTTAAAAAAAAAAACATTTTTTTTTTTTTCATTTTTAGAGTCATATTTTATCCCTTCATAGTAGTTATCCTTGTTTTTGGCATATATATATAAGTTGTTCTCTCTTTAAAATTTTGAGGTACAGTTTCTTCTAACAGATCAAAATATACCCTAAATCACTAGTGTATGGCTTTGTTCTAGTCTCCTGCCTGATCACATTCTCTCCCTTTTTCCTTTTTTTTTTTTTTTTCCTTAAATCTTCTTTCTTTTTTCAAACAACTTATCTTACCAAGTCCTTTTATAAAATCTTTTATAATTTTCATCTTTACAGTCATCTTCCATCCCTTCATTGTATCAACCCTTATTTTGTACATATATGTCTTTCTTCCTTTAAAATTTTAGGAGGCACTTTTTTCTAACAGACCAAAATACGCCCAAAATCTAGTGTGTGGCACTGATCTATGCACTAGCCTGATCATATTTGATCATATTCTGCCTTTTTTGAATTGTTTTGTTTTTGTTTTTATCTTTTTTTTCTTTTTTTTTTCTTTTTCTCTTTCTTTTTTCTTTCTTTCCCTTTCTTTTCCCCTGGTTTCAGGTCTTTTCTGATTTGTATACAGTATATTTGCTGGGGACGTAGTAAACCTGTTAGCCTTTTGTTCTCTCATTCATCTATTCTCCTCTGGACAAAATGACAAGACGAAAGAAATCACCTCAGCAAAAAGAACAAGAGGTAGTACCGTCAGCCAGGGACCTACTCAATACGGACATTAGTACGATGTCGGACCTAGAGTTCAGAATCATGACTTTAAAGATACTAGCTGGGCTTGAAAAAAGCGTGGAAGTTATTAGAGAAACCCTTTCTGGAGAAATAAAAGAACTAAAATCTAACCAAATCGAAATCAAAAAGGCTATTGATGAGGTGCAATCAAAAATGGGGGCACTAAATGCTAGGATAAATGAGGCAGAAGAGAGAATCAGCGATATAGAAGACCAAATGATAGAAAATAAAGAGGCTGAGAAAAAGAGAGAGAAACAACTACAGGATCACGAGGGCAGAATTCGAGAGATAAGTGATACGATAAGACGAAACAACATTAGAATAATTGGGATCCCAGAAGAAGAAGAGAGAGAGAGAGGGGCAGAAGGTATATTGGAGCAAATTATAGCAGAGAACTTCCCTAATGTGAGGAAGGAAACAGGCATTAAAATCCAGGAGGCACAGAGAACCCCTCTCAAAATCAATAAAAATAGGTCAACACCCCGACATCTAATAGTAAAACTTACGAGTCTCAGAGACAAAGAGAAAATCCTGAAAGCAGCTCGGGAGAAGAGATATGTAACCTACAATGGTAGAAACATTAGATTGGCAACAGACCTATCCACAGAGACCTGGCAGGCCAGAAAGGACTGGCAAGATATCTTCAGAGCACTAAACGAGAAAAATATGCAGCCAAGAATACTATATCCAGCTAGGCTATCATTGAAAATAGAAGGAGAGATCAAAAGCTTCCAGAACAAACAAAAACTAAAAGAATTTGCAAACACGAAACCAGCCCTCCAAGAAATATTGAGAGGGGTCCTCTAAGCAAAGAGAGAACCTAAAAGCAGCAAAGAGCAGAAACGAACACAGACAACAGACAGTTAACAGTCACCTTACAGGTAATACAATGGCAGTAAATTCATACCTTTCAATAGTTACCCTGAATGTAAATGGGCTAAATGCCCCAATCAAAAGACACAAGCTATCAGATTGGATTAAAAAACAAGACCCATCAATATGCTGTCTGCAAGAGACTCATTTTACACCCAAAGACACCCCCAGATTGAAAGTGAGGGGGTGGAAAACCATTTACCATGCTAATGGACACCAAAAGAAAGCTGGGGTGGCAATCCTTATATCAGACAAACTAGATTTTAAAACAAAGACTGTAATAAGAGATGAGGAAGGACACTATATCCTACTTAAAGGGTCTATCCAACAAGAAGATCTAACAATTGTAAATATCTATGCCCCGAACATGGGAGCAGCCAATTATATAAGCCAATTAATAACAAAAGCAAAGAAACACATTGACAACAATACAATAATAGTGGGGGATTTCAACACCCCCCTGACTGAAATGGACAGATCATCTAAGCAAAAGATCAACAAGGAAATAAAGATATTAAATGACACACTGGACCAAATGGACTTCACAGACATATTCAGAACATTCCATCCCAAAGCAACGGAATACACATTCTTCTCTAGTGCCCATGGAACATTCTCCAGAATTGATCACATCCTAGGTCACAAATCAGGTCTCAATCGGTACCAAAAGATTGGGATCATTCCCTGCATATTTTCAGACCACAATGCTTTGAAACTAGAACTCAACCACAAGAGGAAAGTCGGAAAGAACTCAAATACATGGAGGCTAAAGAGCATCCTACTAAAGAATGAATGGGTCAACCAAGAAATTAAAGAAGAATTAAAAAAATTCATGGAAACCAATGAAAATGAAAACACAACTGTTCAAAATCTTTGGGATACAGCAAAGGCAGTCCTGAGAGGAAAGTATATAGCAATACAAGCCTTTCTCAAGAAACAAGAAAGGTCTCAAATACAAAACCTAACCCTACATCTAAAGGAGCTGGAGAAAGAACAGCAAAGAAAGCCTAAACCCAGCAGGAGAAGAGAAATCATAAAGATCAGAGCAGAAATCAATGAACTAGAAACCAAAAGAACAGTAGAACAGATCAACGAAACTAGGAGCTGGTTCTTTGAAAGAATTAACAAGATTGATAAACCCCTGGCCAGACTGATCAAAAAGAAAAGAGAAATGACCCAAATCAACAAAATCATGAATGAAAGAGGAGAGATCACAAGCAACACCAAAGAAATACAAACAATTATAAGAACATATTATGAGCAACTCTATGCCAGCAAATTAGATAACCTGGAAGAAATGGGTGCATTCCTAGAGATGTATCAACTACCAAAATTGAACCAGGAAGAAATAGAAAACCTGAACAGACCTATAACCACTACGGAAATTGAAACAGTCATCAAAAATCTCCCAAGAAACAAAAGCCCAGGGCCAGATGGCTTCCCAGGGGAATTCTATCAGACATTTCAAGAAGAATTAATACCTATTCTCCTGAAACTGTTCCAAAAAATAGAAATGGAAGGGAAACTTCCAAACTCATTTTATGAGGCCAGCATTACCTTGATCCCAAAACCAGACAAAGACCCCATCAAAAAAGAGAATTACAGACCAATATCCTTGATGAACATGGATGCAAAAATTCTCACCAAAATACTAGCCAATAGGATCCAACAGTACATTAAAAGGATTATTCACCACGACCAAGTGGGATTTATTCCTGGGCTGCAAGGCTGGTTCAACATCCGCAAATCAATCAACGTGATACAATACATTAACAAAAGAAAGAACAAGAATCATATGATCCTCTCAATAGATGCAGAAAAAGCATTTGACAAAGTACAACATCCTTTCTTGATCAAAACTCTTCAGAGTATAGGGATAGAGGGTACATACCTCAATATCATAAAAGCCATCTACGAAAAACCTACAGCGAATATCATTCTCAATGGGGAAAGGCTGAGAGCTTTTCCCCTAAGGTCAGGAACGCGGCAGGGATGTCCACTCTCACCACTGCTATTCAACATAGTATTAGAAGTCCTAGCCACAGCAATCAGACAACAAAAAGAAATCAAAGGCATCCAAATCGGCAAAGAGGAAGTCAAACTCTCACTCTTTGCAGATGATATGATACTGTATGTGGAAAACCCAAAAGACTCCACCCCAAAACTGCTAGAACTCATACAGGAATTCAGTAAAGTAGCAGGATATAAAATCAATGCACAGAAATCAGTGGCATTCCTATACACCAACAACAAGACAGAAGAGAGACAAATCAAGGAGTCTATCCCATTTACAATTGCACCCAAAACCATTAGATACCTAGGAATAAATCTAACCAAAGAGGCAAAGGATCTGTACTCAGAAAACTATAAAATACTCAGGAAAGAAATTGAAGAAGACACAAAGAAATGGAAAAACGTTCCATGCTCATGGATTGGGAGAATCAACATTGTGAAGATGTCAATGCTACCTAGAGCAATCTACACATTCAATGCAATCCCCATCAAAATACCATCCACTTTTTTCAAAGAAATGGAACAAATAATCCTAAAATTTGTATGGAACCAGAAGAGACCCAGAATAGCCAGAGGAATACTGAAAAAGAAAAGCAAAGCTGGTGGCATCACAATTCCGGACTTCCAGCTCTATTACAAAGCTGTCATCATCAAGACAGTATGGTACTGGCACAAAAACAGACACATAGATCAATGGAACAGAATAGAGAGCCCAGAAATGGACCCTCAACTCTATGGTCAACTTATTTTTGACAAAGCAGGAAAGAATGTCCAATGGCAAAAAGACAGTCTCTTCAACAAATGGTGTTGGGAAAATTGGACAGCCACATGCAGAAGAATGAAACTGGACCATTTCCTTACACCACACACAAAAATAGACTCCAAATGGTTGAAAGACTTAAACGTGAGACAGGAGTCCATCCAAATCCTAAAGGAGAACACAGGTAGCAACCTTTTCGACCTTAGCCGCAGCAACTTCTTCCTAGAAACATCGCCAAAGGCACGGGAAGCCAGGGCAAAAATGAACTATTGGGATTTCATCAAGATAAAAAGCTTCTGCACAGCAAAAGAAACAGTCCACAAAACCAAAAGACAACCGACAGAATGGGAGAAAATATTTGCAAATGACGTATCAGATAAAGGGCTAGTATCCAAAATCTATAAAGAACTTATCAAACTCAACACTCAAAGAACAAATAATCCAATCAAGAAATGGGCAGAAGACATGAACAGACATTTCTCCAAAGAAGACATCCAAATGGCCAACAGGCACATGAAAAAGTGCTCAACATCGCTTGGCATCAGGGAAATCCAAATCAAAACCTCAATGAGATACCACCTCACACCCGTCAGAATGGCTAAAATTAACAAGTCAGGGAACGACAGATGTTGGCGGGGATGTGGAGAAAGGGGAACCCTCCTACACTGTTGGTGGGAATGCAAGCTGGTGCAACCCCTCTGGAAAACAGTATGGAGGTTCCTCAAACAGTTGAAATTAGAGCTACCGTTCGATCCAGCAATTGCACTACTGGGTATTTACCACAAAGATACAAATGTAGGGACCCGAAGGGGTACATGTACCCCAATGTTTATAGCAGCAATGTCCACCATAGCCAAACTGTGGAAAGAGCCAAGATGCCCATCGACAGATGAATGGATAAAGAAGATGTGGTATATATACACAATGGAATATTATGCAGCCATCAAAAGGAATGAGATCTTGCCATTTGCAACGACGTGGATGGAACTGGAGGGTGTTATGCTGAGTGAAATAAGTCAATCAGAGAAAGACATGTATCACATGACCTCACTGATATGAGGAATTCTTAATCTCAGGAAAGAAACTGAGTGTTACTGGAGTGGTTGGGGGTGGGAGGGATGGGGTGGCTGGATGATAGATATTGGGGAGGGTATGTGCTACGGTGAGCGCTGTGAATTGTGCAAGACTGTTGAATCACAGATCTGTACTTCTGAAACAAATAATGCAACATATTTTAAGAAAAAAGAAAAAGAAGAAGATAACAGGAGAGGAAGAAAAGGGGAGTATGTCAGAGGGGGAGACGAACCATGAGAGATGATGGACTCTGAAAAACAAACTGAGGGTTCTAGAGGGGAGGGGGGTAGGGGGATGGGTTAGCCTGGTGATGGGTATTGAGGAGGGCACGTTATGCATGGAGCACTGGGTGTTATGAACAAACAATGAATCATGGAACACTGCACCAAAAACTAATGATGTAATATATGGTGATTAACATAACAATAAAAAATTAAAAAAAAAAAAAAAAAAAAAAAAAAAAAAAAAAAAAAAAAAAGGTTCTAATGGAACAGATGGACAATGCACAATAGCAGATGGGTAATTTTAGTAGAGAGACAGAAATAATAAGAAAGTATCAAATGGAAGTGCTAGAAATGAAGGACAAAGTAAAAGAGTTGAAGAATGCCTTCAATGGGCTCATTAGTAAGCTTGATACAACCAAGAAAAGAATCATTGAACATGAAGATCTATCTTTATGAAATTACCCAAATGGAAGCACACACACACGAGTGAAAAAAAGAAAGAAAGGCAGAGCATGCAAAAATCTGAGGGACAATATCAAATAGTCTAATATACATATAAATTGCAATTTTAGAAAGAGAGAGGAAAGAAAAGACAGAAGAAATATTTAAAGAAATAATGGCTGAAAAGTTTCCAAAATTAATTATAAATATCACCCATGGATCTAAAAAGCTCAGAGAGCACCAAGCAGAATAACAAAACAAAAGCAAAACAGAATAACCTAGGCATAGAAGATTCAAACTATTGAAAGCCAAGGATGAAGGAAAAAGACATTCTATGCATAGGAGCAAAGATTTAAAAATTACTGCAGACTTCTTGTCAGAAGCTGTGTAAGCCAGAGGATGATGGAGTCACATCTTTAAAGTGCGGGAGGGGGCGGGGGATGGGGTGGGGAATCTCTGTGGAGCAGAATTCCCTACCCAGTGAAAATATTTTTCAAAAATTGAGGGAAAATATACTTTCTCAGACAAATGAAAGTATTGTTGATCACAAGTAAAAATTGGAAATGGTATCCCACTATTGTTTAATTCTGTACTGGTGAGCAGTGAAGCTGATATTTTTGTGTTTAGTATTGACCTGTAGTTTGTCTTTTATGAATCGCCAATTCCTATCTTTCATCCATTTTTCTGTTGGTCTATTTGTCTTTTTCTTTTTTTAGATTTTATTTATTAATTTGAGAGAGAGAGAGAGAGTGCACAAGCAGTGCGAGCAGCAGAGGGAGAGGGAGAAGCAGGCTCCCTGCTGAGCAGGGAGGCGGACTCGGGGCTTGATCCCAGGACTCCAGGATCATGACCTGAGCCGAAGGCAGATGCTTAACCAACTGAGCTACCCAGGCGCCCCTATTTGTCTTTTTCTTATAGGAATTCCTTATATAATTTGAATAACAATCCTTTGTTACATACATAGCAAATATCTTTTCATGATCTGTCACTTTTTTTTAGTATGTTTATGCGACTTCTCTTGACAGAATGTTACAATTTGACAAAATTAAATCTAATCACTTTTTCCTGTATAGTTTTTGCAGAGGCTTTCCCTACGTCACATTCTCTAAGATTTTCTTCTAAGGTTTTATAGTTTTGTATATTGTTTAGGTCTTTAATCCTTCTGGAACTTACATTTTTGAGTAGTAAAAAGTAGCAATGTAAATTAATTTCTCCTAAATGGTTAGTAAATTGCTCCAATATAATTTTTTAAATAGTCAGTATATTCTTTCCCTATTGATTTTAAATGCCACATTTATCATCAAATACCTTCCCATATATTCATGGCTCAGTTTCTGTATTCCCTTTTATGTCCCATTGAGCTATTTTGTACCAATGTTACAATGTTTTATTTCCTGTAGCTCTATGTTTTGATACTGTGATAGCCAATGGCCAGGCTTGTCCCGCTCAGCTCCTCCCAGTAGATAGATGACATGCCTGTCTGAAATTTTGCAAAAGGAGTCCTGAAAGAGGGCACACGCTCTTACATTTCTGAAGTAGCCCAGCAGACAGTGGGCTGTAGGATGAGTAGTGATAATAATCACATGACCATCACACATGGCCTGTCATATTGTCTTAAGGCAACTGGGCATGTTTGATGCCTGGTTATTATCATTTAATCTGTGTGCAGTGCAGCAATATGGCCTTATAGCAATATAGCAAGAAACTGAAACTGATAAGAGGTCTGGATAATGTGGCTTACCAAAAGTGGTTTTGCACAACCATCCTGGAGTTTTGAGGCATTGTGGCTGGGGGCCTACGGGCTCCAAAAAACACTGTTCAGGACTTCCCAACACCTGACAGTTTCTTTCTGGCTGGTTGACCATGACCAGAACTCAGACTGTCTCTCATAGTGTGATTAAGGTAAACCAAGGAGCAGTACTCCCCAAGTTCTCCTACTTGATGTAGTCTCTTATCCTTTAAGGTCATTGCAATGAAAGCAATGCAATTTGTGTACTGTCTGAGTACCTGAGTGTTCCTTCTTACTCATCTTCAAGCCTACCCTCTGTTGGACTACTTCAGAAATTTACGACAGCATGCTCTCTCTTATAGAACTTCTTTTTCAGAATTACCTTGGGTATCCTTTCACATTTTCTCTTATAGGAGAATTTTAGAATCAGTCTATAACTTCTTTGAAAGATCCCACTGGGAGTTTGATGATGATTTCACTGAATGTGTAGCTTAATTTGGGGGGGGGGGGCGATAATCATCTTTAGATGTCAAGCCTTTCCAACCAGATACAGTTACATTTTCTTCATTTGTTTGGGTTTTCTTTAATGTCTTTCAGTAAAATTTTATCATGTTTTCATTTAGATCTTAAACATTTTTTGTTTATTCTTGGGTATTTTGTAATTTCATGGCTTTGGTGAATAAGATCTTTCTTCATGACATTTTGCAATAGTTATTGTAGGATACAGTCAAGGTGTTGTTTTCATATGTTAACATTGTGCTTGTCCTCCTAACTGAACTCTGAACTGTGATCGTTTACTTCAGATTCTCTTAGGTTTTTTATTTTTTATTTTTTTATTTTTATTTTTTCTCTTAGATTTTTTAGATACACAATTATGTTGTTTGCAGACACTGACAGTTTTGTTTCTTCCTTTCAGATCCTTATGTGTTATTGCTTTTCCTTGTCATTTGACTGGCCAGGACTTCTAGGTCAATGTGAACTAGCTATGGGGATCCTTATCTTGTTCCTAATACCTATCGGACTAATTCTCTAATTTCATTACGAGGTAAATATTTACTCTAGGTTTCTGGTTGACGTTATCAAGAAAAGAAAATTTTCTCCTATTTCCAACTTGCTAAGAGTTTCTTGGGGATGAGTATTAAGAATCATGAAATAAATTTTCTGCTTCCATTGAGATAATCATAAAATTTTCCTCTTCCAGTCTATTAATATTTTGAAGTGCTGAACCAACATTGCTTTTGAGGGATTAAATGCCATTTGATTTTTCCCTATTGTGGTAATAATGCTTTTAGTTTGCTTATAGATACTTAAATAGGACAGGCAGTCTTTGGTTTGCCTGAAAACTGCCTGCTTCAAAGGTCTCCCTGAGTCCATTGTTCTATTATTTTTGTCTCTAGTGATTGAGTTTGTGGTCATCCTCTTCAAAGTTTTATTGCAAATTATTTAGGGGAAACTAAGGATACTTGGGACATATCCTTAACCTTTAAAAGTTGGCATCATAGAGGACAACCAGGGCATACCAACTGGTGACTGGTGTCTGTCAGAAACACAACCCTACATTTGAGGTGGTTGGCAAAGGGATGACCCATGACCCATGATCACATTGCGTATAGCTCATCTCCATGTAAGGAATTATGGAAAAGTGCAAATGATCACATAAGAGTAGAGAGGATATACTTCTTTGGAGTCAATCAATCTGAAATCCTGGACAGACAGGAGGCCAGTGTTCTTTCAGTTTCCATGACAACTGGAGGATTTACCATGATGTTAATGAAGCATAAGCTTCAGGGCCTCTCACTTAAAAGGGACCTTTCCAAGGCCCTGCTTCTAATTTTATATTTGTAAGTTTGTATTCTTTTCCTAAAGAGAGACCCTAAGTTGTGTAAGCCTTAGACCCTACAAAACCTGGGTCCATCCCTAATGAGAACCCCAGCCATAGCTTTGCATCGCGGCCACCAAGCCTAGACCCGGGGCTCTGAAAGCCCTATCTGGCAACCCTGATAATTCTCTCAGTTTAGCAATTAGAATGGGTGGCAGATTAAATTACCCTGTTGCTTCCCAGCTGGGCTAGGAGAACTGTGGCCTGACATAGAAGCCGGTGGGTGTCACAGGGAACAAGTGCTTGGCTATCTCACACTTCACTCGCGGTGGGGGCACATGACCAAATTCATTATTAACGCTGAGCTGATCTGGTTACCTTGATTGACACTAAGTGATTTCAGCCTGGGCTATATTTGTCTTCATGGGGAAAATGACTGCGCAGAGCTGAAAGGTTATTTCCCTCTTCAAATACATTTGGGCCTGTCACTGTGGAGTTACCTACCCTGACATTAAAATTGGACCCACGGGCTTTGGAAGACAGCAAATGACATCATGGGCAAAAAATGGTGTCAGCTTCATTTTGTTTTTTCCTTCTCTTTCTGGACTCTGACAGAGAGGTAGTTTGTCTAGAAATTGCAAGGCTTTCAGGTGAGGAAAAGGAAGAATTGGTAGTAGCAGTTACCTATCTTGCACACACACAAAAATAGTTTCCAGGATATGTTTCTCTGTCTTCCTGGTCTCTCTCTGTTACTGTGAAGCTTATTTATTTATTTATTTATTTTATTTGGGAGGGCTTGGATGTCTAAATAATAAGACTAATAAATCATTCACCTGCTACTGAATAAAAATCTAACCTCTTACTAGAATAAAATATTCCCCTTAGACAATACATATTTTTGTTTATAGAACCAGAATTACCTACGAGAAACTCCATCCTTAACTGTGATACCCTCTCCCATTGGTTGCAAAGCATGTAAGAGAGGTCTTCGAATGACATGGTGTTACATTTACAGTGTTGTGCTATGTGATTCTGAATGTATGTAAGAAATACATCAAACCCCTGGGCGCCTGGGTGGCTCAGTTGTTTAAGCGTCTGCCTTGGGCTCAGGTCATGATCCCAGGGTCCCAGGACCGAGCCCCGCATTGAGCTCCCCACCCCATGGTGGGCTCTCCACTCAGCAGAGAGTCTGCTTCTCCCTCTGCCTCTCCCCCTCTTCCTGATTGTGTGCTCTCTCTTTCGCTCTCTCTCAAATAAATAAATAAAATATTAAAAAAAAAAAAAGAAATACATCAAACCCAGTAACACAGGGAAAAATCAGATGCTTCTAGGCCATAAACTTCAATTAGAAAATTTAAATAGATTGAAGGAAAAATTTTAGCCTAAAGATACCAAATAGAGTTATAGTGGCTTAAGGTGAACCATTGCCCTACCTCATAGGATTTACTTATTTTGGATGAAACAAACGTTAATGAATTTAGCAAGCAGTCGTATTGATGTATGCCTCCTCTAGACTTGAGAATAAAAGGAAATGTTTTTAAAAACTGCACCTTCTGTCATTGTTCTTGTTATCGTATAAGATTCTGATGTCTGATTCTCCACTGGTGATGAAGAGAGGAGGGACCCTCTCGCAGGGTCCACAACTGTTGAGTTTGAATGACAGCAGCTCATTGCAACAGTGACCCACTTGTAGAAACAATTCCCATCCCAGACTCGGCGGCGGGTGGGGGAGGAGAGCTATCGTTCGGCTTCAAGTCACAAAGTCATAACTACCGAATCTGCTCCTCCCCTGTTGGATCTCTGCCTCCTCTCCAGGGGTGATGACAAGGAGATGGGTTGGCTTCTCATTAGCCAGAGAAATAGGAGGGAGTGTCCACTGACCCAAGGAAAACATGTTCTCTTTAATATAGACCAGCATATAAAAATGCATGTAAACAAGCATTTTTTATTTGAACATTAAATTTTATTGGTACAGAACATGTGTTTTGTTATACTGGTGACTAATGCCTTTTAAAAAATGAGATTTTGGAATGCCATTCTGCTTATGTAACAAGATAAAGAGCTTTTAGAACATTGTTCTGGAGCAAACCCCTATAATAATAGTTGATTAACAACAAGACAACTTGAGGTGCCAAAAATATTTTCTGCAAAGCCCTCTATTAAATGGAAAAACGTTTTAGGTTTTTTTTTTTCTCTTTAATGATATCCAAATGGTTTTTGTCCGAAAAATCTAGACTTCAAAAGTCATCAGTTTGCAAATATCGGTGCACAACAGTATTTGTTTGCATGTAGATACCCTGCTTGGTCCCTATTTCTCTGCCTAATTGGGCCAGTGATTTATTCAAAAACGTCTAGTTGAAAATAAATGTATCTGTGAGAGATAGAAGAGGAAAATCTAGGCACGAAAGTTAATAAATGCGCCCAAATTTGCTCATTACCAAAGAAAAAAATCACATTTATCTCAACACTGACTATCTTAGGAAGTCTTGGTTATGGCTCATAATCATGATTTACATTTTGTAGGAAAATGCTTTTTAGACTGCAAATGAATTCCTGGATGTTGGCCATGATGATGATGATGATGATGATGATGATGATGACATTTATGGGAGTGTGCTTGTTCACAGAAAACAACAGGAAATGCCAAGGAGGTAAAATAAACAAAGATACTTTCAACAAAGAAACTAAATTTTTGAAATAATGAACGTGGTCAACAATGAGTATTTTCCCAGGTTAGTCATTTTCTGGTGCAGTGAAGTATATGGACAGGTAAGTCCCTGGTCATAGTTACCTGGAGACGGGGGTCAGCCTTCTTGGGCTCTGCTGGGCCCCACAACCTGGCATCTTGTGGAGTTGTGTGTCATTGCTTCTACCCGGCCTCTGGAAGCTTTGGACTTGGGCCATCGGGAAAGATCTTCCCATATTCACATTTCACAAGGATCCTAAGGTCTGCAGGGTACATATGTTGAAAAAGAAAAGTGATTAATTCTCGTGATCATGAAGCAAACCCAGAACTCATTCCAGGGGAAATAGTGGGGTTCTGGCCCCTCCTCCAAATTTTAAAGTTGATGTAATTCAGGACAGCCTTGGTCTCTCCAGATTGTCCCTTATTTCTGAGTTGAAGTGATCATAGGCCTGATCTGTGTTCTGTCCTAAAACAAAACAAAATACACATTATCTACTGTACAGCAGGAAGCTTGTGGGCTTTGAGAACTGACAGCCTGAGTTTGAATCTGGGTTCTTACTAAGTGCATAACTTTGGGCTCACTTGCCTGTTTCCTCACTTGTAAATGGGGGAAATGATACTTTCTTCTCCCAATATTATGAAGCTTAAATGAGATAATATGTGGAAACCACCCAGCACATAGTAGACACCACCCAATAAATACTCATCCCTCCACATCTCTTCTGCAAAGGTCTTTCCTGTTTGGATAAATTCAAACTTTCCAGAGGCTGAGCGCTCTTGGCAGTTCTCATTAACTTACTCATAAAAGATTTTCCAGGGTATTTTTTTGTTTCTGGATTGTCAGATCATATGGGTGGTGTTTTGATTTTGAAATGGTTCTCAAGGTCTCTTCATAGTTGCAATATTGCCCTTGAGGGAGGCAGAGCTGAGGTTAGAAATTCTCTGCGGGAACGATGTACCTTATCTTTGTCTGCTGAGCCCCTTTCTAAAAGGAAGAAATGCCCTACAAATCCGTATTCAACCCCAGGCTCCTCCCGGAA
The DNA here is from genome assembly GCF_009762305.2 of Zalophus californianus. NCBI lineage: Eukaryota > Metazoa > Chordata > Mammalia > Carnivora > Otariidae > Zalophus > Zalophus californianus. The sequence goes on from NC_045602.1 coordinate 74,831,916, forward strand.
AGAGGAGAAGAGGAGTTCCATATACCCAGTCACTCTGACCCCTTGCTTCAAAGGGATGCTGTGTTAATGACTGTGTTCATGGCAGAGTTTGTTGGAGAAAGATACTTTTCAGGGGCAAGGCATTCCCTGAACCCCACATATATCACTGCATGGAAGGCTGCCTGTTCCACCTGCACACTGGGTGGGCTCTGGCTCTCTCAGATAGTAGAAGAAATAGTGATCGGTGAACACAAGTAGGGATCTTAGCCTGGTCAAATTTAAGATCATTAATTCAGCAGATATTTTCTGAGCACCTTTCCCTGAGGGTATATAGGTTTTGCCCATCGTTCCATAGCAACCACACCAAAGGACCCACTGTTTACATCAAAGTTGATTCAGGGATCCATGGAAGGGTTTTTAAAAGTAGGTGAATCCCCTGAAACTGTGTGTCAAAGAGTACATGCATGTGTCTGTGTGCTTCTGGGAAGAACATCCAGAACTTTCATTACCTTCTCAGAAAGTTAGGAACCACCTGCTGGGTGTAAACTGAATGTTCTCCCTGTGCTCAGTTAGGGCCCAGAGGAATCTTGGCTCCGCAGTCCCTCCTGGGACTCCAGATCAATAAAGTATCATGACCGAGGGTATACTCACCATTCCCCAGAAGCCCATACCCAGTGACTGAGTATTTGCTGGACTGCCTTTCAACCACTGCTACCTGGACCATCACAGGCTGATCTGCATTTGGCTAAAGAGAAATCATTTCCAACCATCTGGAACTCAGCCACCTTCTGGGCTTAAGCTATAGGAAGAGCATTGAGCTTGGCCTTAGAGGATGGTTGCTCTGAGCTGTGCTTGACCTCTCCTCTCCTACTGGGACATGAATGCCTGGCTGCAGTTCTGTGTCCCTCCCTCATGAATGCACCCCTGTACACTGCCTGGCACCCAGGAAGTACTCGACTCAGGTTCGTGGAGTTGAAGTGAGAGGGGCTGATAATTCTTGCCCTAGGCTGGGAGAGGAAATCAGACCATATAAATAACCATAATGCAAGGCAGAAAGGGATCCATTTCATGAGAGAACTGCAGGTCAGGGGCTCCGGGGCGGCAGCGCAGAGGATGACAAGGTGATCTTAGACCAAGGGCTGGTTCACTTGATGGGGAATCAGAGAAGTCTTTCCGAGGAGGAGCCCTAGAGGTGGGACTAGTAGAAGGTAGACAAGGGGATATGCAAACAAAGGGCCTTTAAGGGAAGGAAGTGGCCTGGACTGGAGAACACAAGGCAGGGAGGCACAGGGCAAGGGCAAGCCATCCAGTTAGGCTGGAGCCAAGAGTGCCTGGAAGGGACTGGTCACATTGGGTTACAAAGTCAGTGGGTGCTGCCCACTGCTCTGTGCGCTCCTCACCCAAGGACTGAGCAGTGGGCCTGGCTGTCCCCCTTGGCTGGGCCACTGAGCTGTGGCTCGTGCCCCAGGCCAGGGCAGCCCAACCAGGCTCAGTGCCGTGCCGGGTTATGCGCTTTACAGCTAAAGCATCGTTGGGTCTCAGTGGAAGGTGCTCCTGCTTGTTGGTTCTCTGAGCTCACGTAGATCCCTATGGACGGCAGGCAGGGAGCAATCTGCAAATACTGAGGCAGCCCGTACTCTCTCCCAGGGGGTCACCTTTCAGCTTTGTAATGTCGTCATTCCGCCATGAAGCAGGGCAGTGTTATTGCATTTGCAAAATGGTTTTGTTCTCTCCATGTACTCTACCGCCCCCCTGCTCCCCTCCCCCAGACTTCAGTTTATCTGTCTCCAGCTGATCTCTGGTATTTTCAATGTTACAACTTCTCACCACAGAGAGAACACTCTGGGAGGCAATAAACATTGGAATTTTTGTTTAGTAGCCTCCAAATATCCTTTAAAAAGGCGTTTCAAGGGACGCCTGGGTGGCGCAGTCGGTTGAGCATCCGACTCTTGGTTCCAGCTCAGGTCGTGATCTCAGGGTCAGGGGATAGAGCCTGGCGTCTGGCTCTGTGCCCAGTGGGGAGTCTGCTTGAGATTCTTTCTCTCCCTCTCCCTCTGCCCCTCCCACTTGTGCTTTCTGATTCTAGAATAAATAAGTCTTAAAAAAAAAAAAGTCATTTCAATATCTTACTTCCTCTAGGCAGTCTTCCTGGATTGCCTTTGCCACTTTGGTTCCTTTATGATGGCCTTGCTATTTATATAGGTGGTTCTCTTCTGTTGTTGCAGGTCCTCAAGGAACATTATATATATTTCAGGCCCTGGGCCCTTTAAAGCGTCGATTCTCTTGAATTATGAATGTAAAGAAAAAGTTAAGAGCATACAGTCCCTCTTTTTAGGCTGAGGACAGGGGAAGGAGGATTCTGGTATCCCCTCTCTGCCTCTTTGTGGGAACTGTGTCCTCCGTCAGCCTGGGAGCTTCGGTCCCCTCTCTCTCCAGAGCGATTACCCAAGGCTTGCTGGGGAGAAGGGCGAGCTGTGAAGTGGGTAGTAGGCGGGGGGTGTGCAGCCCAGGCCCCTGCGCCCACTTTCCTATAGGAAGTCAAGCATCACTAATTAGGCCAGAGGACTCTAGAGGGGTTTGTGGCCTAAAAGTCTGGGGAATCCTGTCTACATGGCCACAGCCTGTTGCTGTCCTCAGCTCCGAGGACACAGTCCCCGAGGGGAGGTGTGGGACTTCCTTCTGCTTGGCTTTTGGAGACTGGTGGGGTCAGGACAGCAAGAGAAAGCTCTGATTCCCCGACTGTCACCGCGTGCCCCCTCCTGAGCCCTGTACTTGGCCAGGCCACCCCAGTCTCAGACCCGTGCCCATGCTATCCTGGCCAGGATAGGGAGATTCTTCTAGCTAAGGAGAAGGGCTAGGCCAAGTCTGAGAGGCGGCATGGGTGCCCTGACAGCTAAATAGTTGCCTCACAAATTTCAGTAGTGACCCCAAAGGGTGCAATGTCTGTATATTGATAATCTGCCAGTTACAAAACTGTAACATGACTCTTTTAAATGTATCCAATGACATATAAATAGCATAGCAATTTGATACTCACCATCAGCTGTTTAAAAAATACCTAACAGGCTCTTCTTTATCAACAGAAATCTTACATTGTTCATATTTCTCCTTGAATCTGCATTTTCATTCCAACTCCCCCAGAGATTTTCATCCTATTTTAATGCTTATCATACTCTGAAATAAAAATATGTGTATATGTTGAAGTTAACTTTAAAAATCTCCTGTTATCATAAGCTCCAGGTGTTAAAAAAAGTTTCTAGATTATCCATTAAAATAGTTTTTATTATACAATTAATCAAAATACTATAAATATAATATGAATTTTAATAAATATATAACAAAAATACAATGATACTGAAAATGCATCTTTTTTATTTTAATTTCGGTACAGTTAATATACAGTCTTGTATTAGTGTCAGGCGTACAATATAGTGATTCAACAGTTCTCTATATTACTCAGTGCCCATCATGATAAATGTACCTTAATCCCCATCACCTATTTCACCCACACCCCCCACTCACCACCCCTCTGGTAACCATCAGTTTGTTGTCTATAATTAAGGGTCTGTTTTTTGGTTTGTCTCTCTTTTTCCTTTGTTCACTTGTTTTGTTTCTTAAATTCCACATATGAATGAAATCATTTGGTATTTGTCTTTCTCCGACTTATTTCGCTTAGCATTATACCTTCTAGCTCCATCCATGTTGTTGCAAACACAAGATTTCATTCTTTTTTATGGCTGAGTAATATTCCACTGTCTATATATGCCACATTTTCTTTATCCATTCATCAGTTGATGGACAGTGGGCTGCTTCTATAATCTGGCTACTGTAAATAATGCTACAATAAACATAGATGCAGAGATCTTTCCGAATTAGTGTTTTTGTATCATTTGGGTAAATACCTAGTAGTGGAATTACTGGAACATATGGAAGTTCTATTTTTAATTTTTTGAGGAACCTCCATACTGTGGGAAATGCATCTTTTAATGACATGGGAAGGATTTCTTTTATGCTCGCTCCTCTACCCATGAATAAACATTACTTATTGTTAGAATGAGACAGTGTTTAGCTTCAATTTCATTGCTATTTTTCCTTTCTTGTAGATGCACCTGAGAAAGTGTGTCCGTAGAAATATGATGAGAATAAAAAGAGTTTTGTCATAGCAGTGAGACTTGATTCTTTGAACCCCTTCCCAGTTATATGCCAAAATCATATGGTAATCTATCATCAAAAATTATTTTTAATGATCTATCAGCTGACAGTTTAATTAGATCCTCCATCAATTTAGCTGAATGCAAAGAATGGAGAATCAACTGCCTGGGGAAATTTATTCTTGGTCATTGCACTCATTCAAGTTTCTCAGTTGCTAGAAAGTATTTCAAAAAAAGGCTCTACTATCACTTATGGAGGACTATTGATTGCATCCTGCACTTTTTCACATTAAAGTGCTTTGTTTAACCCAATATACTCTGAAAGGGTTCGGAAAAGAAAAAATATTGTTAATCTTAACAAATCTTGCTAATACCAAGTCTTTTAAATAAAAAAATTCATCTTACACACACTCACACACAGCTGCATATTATCTCATTCAGTTTATGGATTTTGTCCACCATTTAACTTAATTAGTTAAGCCAAAACTCACTGTCAAACCAAATGACCAAATCAGACTCAATCTGAAAAAAATCAAACTTCATTTTTTCATTCAAATAAACATGTTGACATGCATCCTGAAGACAGTCTCACTTATGAGTTCTATTTCTGGTAGAGTGGGAAATAAGGCACAGAGGCTTTTGCCACGAGCTTGTCACCTGTAGGAAGTGAGGTGCTATCAGCTTGATATTTGTTCTGGGCTCTCTCTTTACTTTGCTTTTATGGGATTCTCCCACAGAAAGGCTGCATCCTTTGACAGTGGTCAGGGAATGGAAGAGGTGAGATTGTTAAATAAAAAATATCTTAAATTGTCCCTTTGTTTGATACCCTGGAAGTTTTAATCAGCTGGGAACGATGCACCATAGGAATTAAGACTCAGGGAAGGTGAAGGGAATCCTTATCTTTTGTGAAGCAGGACTGTGAGGAGGAAGTGGGAGTGGAGAACCCACAGGAGGAGCCTTAATTAACCAGGAGATGTTCTCAGGCAGACCCGTTTTAGGAAAAATAGACATGGAAGTTGAAAATCTAGAAATAGATTTCCTTAAAACTACTTGTGTCCACATATCTTTTGGAAAGTCTTAGGTTATCCCTGGCCACACATCATGCCCTGGTTCAAAGACCATTGGACTAACCCAAGGAGTGACAGGGTGGCCAGAGCCACAGGAAGGCCACATTGTCCCTCACCTCTCACATCTGATGTCACTCACCAAACATTTATTGAGAACCAGGCACAGGGCTGGATCCTATGGGGAAAAGTACACTCCTCACTCCTGCCCATAAGGAGTCCATTTATTAGAAGCAAGTCACGAGGCCCAGCTCACACTCCAGGGAAGGAGACTAGTGAGGCCGAGCATGCCAGCAGGCAAGCATCATTGAGAGTCATCTCAAAAGCTACCTGTTAAAGAACTTCATGCTTTTTCTGACTCAGGTGTGAGTCCTGGTTGCTTGCTGGGGAAAGAGGAAGAGTCTCACTCCATAGCCTGTGACAGAAATAATAAAAGTTTTGAAGAAAACATATGTATAGAGATATTTACTACTATATTGCTGATAATAACAAGAAATTAGAAACAGTACAGATGTCCCTTCAAAGGTCTAGGAAGTGTCTTAGCAGTAAGTACCTCCCGCTTCCTGCCCCAACCCCTGCTCAGCCCAATCAATTTAGGCTGTGAAGTAGGAGGGGGGACGTGCGCAGAGCAGAGCCTAACATCCATGGCTTACTCCAATCCTCCTTCACCTGCCCCCTTTCCTCTTGCCCACGGGAATGTGCAGAGGCTGGATATGAAGGCAGGTGAAATGGGGAGCCTGCAGGGCCAGGGGAACGTGAAAGGCCTGCAGTAGCAAAGGGGACGAAGGGCAGGTTCTGTAAACGTGATCTCCTGGGAGAAATGGGGAGGCATTTGTCAAGTGGTACCAAGTTTCAGTTGTGCAAGGTGAATAAGCTCTGGGGATCTGATGTCCAGCATGGTGACTATCATTAGTAATACTGTATCATATATTTGAAATTAACTAAGAGGGTAGATCTTAAGTGTTTTTACCACACATATACACACACACAAAGAAAAGAGAAAAAAAAAAGAGAGAAAAGAGCATGGTAACTATGTGAGTTGATGGATTTGTTAATCAGCTTGAATGTGGTGATTATTTAGCAATGTATACATATACCAGATCAAGTTGTACACCTTAAACATACAAATTTTATTGTCAATTATACCTCAATTAAGCTGTGGCGGTGGGGGAGGGGATGACCCCCTATAAAATAAAGATGAAGGGAACTAGCTGCTCTCTTGTGTGCATACTCTGTCTCTCTGTCTCTGTCTGTCTCTGTCTCTCTCTTTCTCTCTCTCACACACACATCATTTTGCCAATTATAAATCTACCAGCAAAATACTTGAATCCATATTTCTTCTAAATACCAGGACTAAGAATTATTTTAAAATACTGAATAGCCATGTGTAATATGAAGAAATTAACATTCTTTTACTTCTTTCTAACCTTCTCCCATCTGTTTCTTCTGTGTGTGTGTTGTGTGATCTGGGATATGGGGAATCAATGCATTACTATTAAATTGTGGACATTCTACACTATTTAGGTTCCCTTTAAAAATTAATTGCTATTTAGATTACATGTTTTGAAACTATATCATATAAACTTCGTTGTATGCTTAAATATCTTCAATGCCTGCCAACACTCCTTTATATTATGACCTACCCATTCTTTGGCTTATTTTACTTCACCTCTCCATTGGTTGGAGTGGATCTTAAAGCAATTTTCTCAGGAAAGATGTTCCTGAGAATGTTTGAGAATGTCTTTTCTGAAACATTCATAAATGAATGGTAAAACTGCCATTTGGCTAAGTTAAACTGTCTTTCCCTTAAAACCTTGGAAATGTTGTGTCACTTTTTTTTGTCATCTCTTGCTATCACTGAGATGCTTGAAGAAGACTGATTTTTCATCATTTGACTGTAATAAATTTGCACTGCTGGTAGAATTTTTTTTTCCTTTGTCCTTCTATTTCTAGATTCTTGCCAAGATGTGCCTACTTATTAGTCTCTTCATTGATTCATTCTGTGACGTCAATTGAATAATGTCGCCTCAAAATTCACGTTTACTTGGAACATCAGAATGTGACCTAAGGTCTTTAAAGATACAACTGGCTACAAACGAATTCACCCTGGATTTTGGGCACCCTGAATCCAATGACTGGTGTCTTTATAAAGAGAGAACACACAGACAAACACAGAGATGAAGGCCAAGTGCAGATGGACACCGAGGTTGGGGTTAACCCCGCCACAAGCCAAGGATCACCCGGGGTCACCAGAAGCTGGAAGAAGCAAGGAAAGATTCTTCCCTAGAGCATTCGCTAGGGAAGCCCTGCTTACATGTTGATTTTGGACCTCTAGCCTCTAAAACTGTGGGAGAAGAAATCCCTGTTGTTTTAAGCCACCCAGTTTATGGTACTGTGTTACAGTAGCCCTGGGAAACTAATGCCATCCGGAATGCAGGAGTCTTTTCAGTTTATAAACTGTTTTTAGGTCAGTACTTTGATTAGTTTCTTCGGCAAGTCACTTAATTCATAAGTATGGTTTCTGTTATCTGTCTTTTACGTCTATTATATTCTCTCTCTCTTTTTTAATCTCCTTGGCTTTCCCCTCTGCATCCTGGGAGAGCTTCTCAAGCATTGGGAAAAATTGCAAAAGACAGAAATGGGCAAAAGATTACGCGGTGTCCTTTCAATGGAACAGAGGGTGTGGTACAGAAGACTCTCCGGCTATCGGATCCAACAAGGTCCTGAGTCTTTCATTATTCCTTTTCTTCTAGGTTGTCTTACAACCCTGTACTACGCAGAGAACCGGTAGTAATTCATTTTGTGAATGGGGAAAGGAAAGAAGGAACCAGTGAGGGAAGAGGGAGGTCCGAGAACCTATGGATCAGGAAGGTTCTCCAAAAGAGTGTTCACAGAACCCCATTTTTTCCCAAACAACCGCTTTTTTTTTTTTGGTGGACTGGCCCCATGCCTCGTGGAATTCTTAATTTTTCTCCAGCATCTTGATTGTCACTTTTAAATGATTCACTGCATCTTAGTGTAGCTTGAGCATTTGCCAAGGTGGCCAAGAGGAAAAAAAGTGGTTCCTGGAATTCTGATCTTTTTAATCACTGCTCCAGACTGGTTCTGGGAACAGAGAGGCACCATCTGCAAAAGGCTTTTGGAGGAAATGGGGTGGGAATTGGGGTGGGTGGAGTTGTCAGGGGGAAGAATATGTCCCCAGATCCATTAGAGCAGTCTAGTCTAGGTTGAGCGCCACTTTGAGGAGAAAACCATTTTGTGGTGTCTTCACTAAGCCTAGGATTTTAACTTCATTTCCAGGTCCCAGCTTGCCATTCCTTTCTTGATTTATTTTGGTTTTTTGGCTATTATAACAGGAAAATCTACTCACTTTTCAAACAAACAGCACTGAGAAAGATAGGACAAGAGAAAGTGCTCACTTAAAGCCTCACCTCTAAGCTTCCAGAAGAGAAGCTACTTCTCCCACCCCCGGGGCCTCTGGCTTGGTCCCCTAATAGCCTGGGGCATGGAGAAAAGCAGAGAAACCTTGTTCTCATAGATGCATATTGGGGTCAGGTTCCACCTTCTCGGCGAAGTCGTCCCTGGCCACCAGCCCCGTCCTCTCTCTGTTCCCTCTCAGCTCCTAACTCACTCACTGTTCCACTCATTTTCAGATTTAATTCTGAACTTGGGTGAATTATAGGAATAATACCACTTTCCAATATGCAATTCTTGTTTTTCCAGCTATGAACTCCTTCCCAGCAAGGACCCTCTCCCCTGGCTTCCCTTCTGTTCAACGCAGCCCTAAGTGTGAAGCTGGGCTCCTGGCAGGAGTTTGGTCAACATCTGAGTTCACCTGAATTCAAGGCTGGCCACTGAGGCAGATAAAGGACGCTTAGAAGTGGTTAGACTGCAAGCTTTCCTGTTGGCCTGCAGTGATATCATAGGGAGCTACACCAGTCCCCCAGCGTGTTACCTCCAAAACTCCCATGCGGGGGCCTGCTGTTGGGAAATCAGGCCGCCCTCTGTAGGAAGAATTGTTGAAAGAATTGTTCCGCCTACTGTGCATGGCAGCCCACCCGCAGGCTTTCACGGCCCTTGCCCTCCTGGGCTAGCATCTTTTCTCCCCAGCACCTCTGTCCCTTTTTTCTCAAGGAAAGGATTCCTCACTGCTCTCTGGCTACCCCTGCCTCTTCTGTGCCTTCTCTTGATTTTGGAGAAAGCACACCCTAACAAGCTTTGCCAAGCATCTTCCTTCCTCTCCTTCGAGGACCTCTTTCAAACGTTCTCTTTCCCAGAAGGTCTTTCCCGACTGAGGAGAGGAGAGAAGAGGAAGCTCTCCTTTTCTCCTTGTGCAAATCATTCTGCTCTGTTGAAGCAATAAATATGAACTCAGTCTATAATGCACTTGTTTCGCAGGTAAAGATATTGATTCATTTAATTCCACTGTCATCTGGGGATAGTTCTTGTGCCTTCCTCTGAGTTCTCTGTATGGACTTTCTGGGGCTAAGTTGTCTGCAGTGTTCCGTGTCTCTGCTTTCTCTTTGTTTGCCCCGGGTCGTTCACCTTTCTGTAGAGTCTCTGTTCTCCCCATCTTCTTCTTTCTCTTATTCAGATTGGCTCCTAGGAAAAGATCAGAGAGGAGTGGCACTAAAATCCAAACACTGAGCTTACTTCCTCAGGGGGGCAGGTAATGGAGGAAGAGGTCACATCGACGGACTAAATCCCATGAAGCGGTACCAGAGACAGGAGGGGGATAAGGGTGAAAATAGGGCCACTTATTGGCAAAGGGCCTCCATGGCACCCCAGAAATTCACACACTTAGCCAAACACTCTTTTAGGTGCCCTGGACTTGTTCAGAGGACACATGGATCCATCCAAGTCTGCAGTATTTGAATGAACAATCTTACAACAGAATCAATCAGAAAATTCCAGAGCTGAAAGAAAGGTTGGACCCCCTCTAGCCTGGGTGCCTTGCTTTGCTGATGAGAAAACCAAAACCCCAACAGAAATGATGAATGGTCCTTCAATATGTTAGGGAAGAGTTTGGCCTGGAGCCCTGGTTTCTTAATTCTCCCCCCAAAGTTTGCTCATTATTCTTCTCTCCCCAGGTTTCATGGGTAGACTCAATTGTTTACTTTTAGAATCAGCTTTTCTAGTTCTACAAAACAATGTCCTATAGTCATCTTCATTGAGATAGTGTTGGATTTATAAAGTAACTGAGTAGAGCATTGACATTTTTGCAGTGATGAATCTTTGTCTCTGAGAATATGGTATAGCTCTGCATTTTTTCAAGTCCCTTTTGTATGTTAAGATTTTGTTTTAAGGACACCTGGGTAGCTCAGTTGGTTAAGCATCCAACTCTTGATTTTGGCTCAAATCATGATCTCAGGGTCATAAGATCAAGCCTCATGTCGGGCTCCCTGCTGGGAGTCTCTCTTTCCCTCTCCCTCTGCCCCTTTCCCCACCCCCCCTTCTTAAACATCTTTTTTTGTTTTAAATTTTTATTATCGAAGTATTGTTGACACACAATGTTATATTAGTTTTGGTGTACAGCATAGTGATTTGACAATTCTGTACATTACATGATGTTCACCACCATAAGTGTAGTTACCATCTGCCATTACACATGTATATTAAAGTTTTCTTCATACATTTCTTGCACATTTTGAGAATTATTCCAAACTATTTTATACCTCAGTTGCTGTTGGAAATTCTTCCACTGTGTCTTCTAACTGGGTGATATTTATATGTAAAAACGCTATTATTAACTACAGATGAATTTTGTAACTGGCTTCATTACCCATTTCTCTTGTTTGCAATTCAGTAGATTCTCTTAGGTTTTCCAGATATATAATCATGGTAATTATACATCATAATCATGATAATTCTACCGATTGTGATAATTTTGCCTCTTTATTTTTGTATTTTACACCTCTAACTTCTTTCCTAATTCTTCTTGCCTACTTGTATTGTCTTGTATCTGCAGAGCTTTTTAAAGAGTAATGGTAATGGGCATTCTTATCTTTTCATCTGTCTTTAATGGAACTGCTTTTAGTGTTTTCCTTTTAGGCAAGATGCTGACTTTTGGGGAAGACATACTTTATCATGCCAAGAAAGAATCTATCTATTCCTCTTTTATTAATATTTTTCCCTTTAATCTAGAATGAGTGTTGAATTTTATTCAAATATCTTGTCAGAATTTATAGAAATAATTAATTTTTCTCCTTAGACTTTTTTAAAATATAGTGAATCATATTAATGGATTTTCTAATATTGAACCATCCTTGCATTCCCAGAATAAATCCCACTTATGTATGGATATTATTCTTCAGATGTGCCACATGAATCTGTTTATTAACAATTAATTTAGGAAATTTGCCTCAATATTCATTTGTGAGCTTGGCCAGTAGTTTTATATTTTGTGTGCTGTGTTCACTGGATTTAGGTATCAGTGCTGTGCTACTTCAAACAAATCATTTGTAAGTTTCAGCAGCCAGCCTCAAGAATGGCCTCCAATGATCCCCATGTCCGAGTATTTACACCCTTTGTGTAGCCCCCTGCTACACTGTTACAGAGTTTATCTGTCCAATTGCAAGCAAATGGCAGAATCTCACTTCTGAGATTAGGCTATAAAAGACTATGGCTTCTGTCTTGGGCAGTTTTTTTGTTTGCTGGCTCTCTATTAGATCACTTGCTCTAGGAGAAGCAAGCTGCCATGTTGTAGCAAGGCTCATGTGTCAAGGAATTGAAGTCTCCAGCTGATAGCTAGCAAGAAACTGAGGACTGCCAACAGCCACTTGAGTCATCTCAGAAGCAGATCATCCTTCAGACAAGCCTTGAGATGACTGTAGCCCTGGCTGATGGTTTGACTTACACTTTATAAGAGAGACTGATCCAGAGCCTTCTAGCTACACTGCTCCTGGATGCCTGACCCTCAGAAACTGCAATAACAAATGTTTGTTGTTTAAAGCCCTGAGTTCTGAGGTAATTTGTTATGCAGCATCAGATAATGAACGCATATGTTTTCTTTATTTTCAGTTTTCCAAAGCAGTTTACACAACATTGGCGGTAAGACTTATTCTAGGGATTAAGTAATGGATATACTTTAGCTCTGTGGAGATAAGGGGAAAGGCATTCTGGGAATGGGAATTAATGAGAAGAGATAAAATGTGCATGGGTAACAGACATCTACAGAAAACTTTGCTGAACAAGAGCAGAATATACATTCTTCTTAAGCATACATGGACCATTCTCCAGGATAGACCATATCCAGGCCTTAAAACAAAGCGCAATAAATTTAAAAGAATTGAAATCATCACAGACTATATTCTCTGGTCACAATAGCATGAAATTGGAAATTAATAATGGGAAAAAAATTGGGGAAAGTCACAAATACGCAGATATTAAATAACACACTATTAAATAACCAATGGATCAAAGAAGAAATCACAAGGGAAATTAGAAGATACTTTGAGATGAGTAAAATGAAACACAGCATACCAAAGCAGTGCTTAGAGGGAATTTTATAGCTATAAACACTTCCACTGAAAAAGAAGAAAGACCTCAAATAAATAACCCAAACTTACACCTTAAAACACTGGAAAAGGAAGAGCAAACCAAACCCAAAGCAAACAGAAGGAAGCAAATGTTATGATTAGAACATAGGTTAATGAAATAGAGGATAGAAAGACAACAGAAAAAATCAACAAAATTAAAAGTCGGCTCTTTAAGAAGATAAATAAAATTGATAAGTCTTTTTAGCTAGACTGATCAAGAAAAAAAGAAGACTCAGAATACTAAGACCAGAAATTGAAGAAGGGGTATTATGGGCTTTACAGAAATAAAAGGATATAAATAGCATTATGAACAACTATATGACAGCATATTAGATGACTTCGTTGAAATTGACAAATCCCTAGAAAGACACAAACTACCAAAACTGACTCAAGAAGAATGGAAAATCTTAATAGACCTAAAACAAGTAAAAAGATTGAATTAGTAATTTTAAAACTTCCCACAAAGATAATCCCTTGACCAGATGGCTTTCCTGGTGAATTCTACAACACATTTAAATTAATTAATACCAATTCTTCACAAACTCTTCCAAAAATAGAAGAGGATGAAACACTTCCCAACTCATTCTGTGAAGCCAGTGTTACGCTGATACCAAAACCAGATAAAGACATTACCAAAAAAGAACACTACAGACCAATATCTCTTAGGAATACAGATTCAAAGACCCTCAACAAAATATTAGCAAATTGAATCCAGCAATATATAAAAAGGATTATGCATATGACCAAGTAGGATTTACCCCAGAAATACAAGGTTGGTTGAACATCTGAAAATCAATTAATGTAATACACCACATCAACAGAATAAAGGACCAAAACTTTATGATCATCTCAATAGACAGAGAAAAAGCATTTGGCAAAATTCAACACCTCTTTATGATTAAAAACACCCAAGAAATCAGGAATAGAAGGGAACTTCCTCAATCTGATAAAAAGCATCTACGAATCCCCACGTCTAACATACTTAATGGTAAGAGACTTGACTGCAACCCTATATTAAGAACAAGACAAGGATATCTATTCAACACTTAAATATAACCTTTTACTAAACATTCTAGCCAGGGAAATTAGGCAAGAAAAAAATTAAAGGCATCAAGATTGGAAAGGAAGCAGATGACATGATTTACATAGAGAACACCCTAAATAACCCATGAAATAAACTACTAGCTCTAATAAATGAGTTAGCAGAGTTTCAGGATACATGAAAAATACACAAAAATCAATTGTATTTCTGTACAGTAACAGTGGGTAAACTGAAAACTCAATTTAGGGAAAAAATTCCATTTATACTAACATCAAAGAAATAAAATACATAGAAATAAATTTGACAAAAGAAGTGCAAAATTTATACTCCAAAAACTACAAAATATCGTTGAAGGAAATTAAAGAAGGCTTAAATAAATGGAAAGGCATCCCATGATCATGGATTGAAAGACATAATATTATTAAGGTGGCAACACCCCCAAACTGATCTACAGATTCAACATAATCCCTATCAAAATTCCAGCTGTTTTCTTTGCTGAAATTGACAAGCCAATCCTAAAATTTGTATGAAAATGCAAGGGATCCATATTAGCCAAAATCAACTTGAAAATGAGGAACAAAGTTGGAAGATTTATACTGCCAGATTTTTAAAAAACTTACTACAAAGGCAATCAGGACAGTGTGGTACTGGCCTATGGATGGACATATGGATCAATGGAACAGAACTGAGAGTCCAGAAATAAACTCTCAACTTTATGGTCACATAATTTTTGACAAGGCTGCCAAGATAATTAAATTGGGGAAAGAATTGTTTTAAAACAGTGTTGGGACCACTGGATATCCACATGTATAAGAATGATGTTGAACCCCTACCTCATACCACATACAAAATTTACTCAAAATGGCATCAAATTTAAAAACTTTTGTGTTTCAAAGAATACAGTAAGAACGTGAAAAGACAACCCACAGAATGGGAGAAATTTTTTACAAATCATGTATCTGATAAGGGATTTGTATCTAGAATATATGAAGGACTCTTACAATTCAATAATAAAAAGACAACCCAATTTAAAAACATATTATATGATTCCATTTATATGAAATGTCCAGAATAGGCAAATTGATAGAGACACAAAGTAGGTAAGTGGTTGCCTAGGGCTGGGGGGCAGAGGGAAGGAGAGTTTGGGAGGTGATGGATAAGAGGCATATGGATTTTTTGGAGCAGAAATGAAATAGGCTAAAATTGATTATGGCGATGTATGCATAGCTCTGAATATACTAAAAACCATTGAATTATACACTTCAAAATGTATAGTGAACAGTATAGCATGCGGATTATATCTCGATAAAGCTGTTTAAAATGGTGTGTAGGGAAATCAGGGACCGGTTTTGGATCCGAAGTGCATGTGTGTGTTGTGGGGAGGGTGGCCTAGCATTGGTACAATAGGAGACAAGGATGGAGATGTGGAGGGGTCCCAGCTCAGAGACCGGGGACGTGCACTACTTGCCAATTAAGAAAAACGTAGGACACTGGTGGCAAACAGATTTTGTCTTAGATGCTATCCTTGGCCAATAGCCAATGGCAGGTAGTGGCTACCCGCTGTGCTGCACCAGGTCTGAGAAGGAGTCAGGCTTCCAGGGCAAGGTACCTTGCTTGGCTACCAATGTCTGTCTGCGCAGTAATGACAACTAATATTTTTTTAATAGGACCTTGGTACTAAGCACCGTCCTAAATACCTGATGTGCAGCATCCCATTTAATTCTCTTCAGTAACTGAAGGTATGTACCGTCGCTGTCTCCGGTTTATAAAGGAGAAAGATTCGGCCACATTGGCTGAAGGTCACATGGCTGGGTCATGGCAGAGCCAAGAGTCAGGGCCTAGAGGGTTGACACCAAAGTCGTCTGGCGACTCTGAGCCAGAGTGACTTTCCCAAGAGCATGGGGGCCTATCCTTTAAATCTGCCAGCTGGCAGAGGCCGTCCTTCCTGGACACGATTAAAGATGTGTTTGGAAAGACTCAGCTGCTGTAAAATCTTTCCCGAGGTCTGGAATCCCCATGGATTTAGCTCCTTGCGGCCTGTTAGCTGTTCAGGGTCCCCTGAAAGGAGTCACAGCTCATCAGTGGACATCTGGGGACTTAAGGTCAGTGGCTGGCTGCCGGGCCTGGGGAACAGAATGCCAGAGAAAATCTCTTGGGGGATATGCGGTAGAGACAGCAAGTCGTGTGGCACACACACAGAAAACCCATCCACCCCCCACCCACCCTACCCCCCCAGCCCAGTCACAACCTGTAGCAGCTGGGGACTTTGCCCGAGCCCTTCCATGTGAGGAGTTTCTAAGGATGCTTTGTACTTGCGTGTGACCTTCGGGACTAAGCTGATGTCTCAGGAGGCTACAACCAGCCATGAGTGCTGTGGCCTGGATGTGGGTGTGCTTGGCTTTCCTGCGTGACCTGAATGTGGAGTGCCTTATGTTTCAAGGGCAACGGACACTTTGTGATTTCAAAGCACGCTCAGACAGTCCGTCACCTGAGACTGGGATAAATGAGTAACCCACGAGGCCTGGCACCCCACGGAGTTGCCTGCCCAGCCCTCCTGAGGTTCTTCTGGGGACACGCAGGTCCCTGGCAGGACCCCCAGTTGCTCTTTGCTTGGCAGTCATCTTTAGGAGAGATCTGGGCCCCTCTATCCCTCAGAACAGAATTAGGCTGAGGGACTCTGAGCCCTCCCCCTCCCCCAGATCCCTGACCAGCTGTCCTCCTGTGCAGGGGGTGGGAGGGGAGGTGTCATGGACGAGCAGAGGCAAAGGTAGGGATGTTAGTGGAAGGGGGAGACCGGAAGGTGTTGGTTGGCTGTGAGAACGTAAATGCAGGGAGAGAGGGGACAAAATGCCAACGTGGCGTTCGCGGAAGGTGGCGGGCACAGGTAAGGGATGTGCGTGGCTGCACACCGCAGGTCGTCCCAGCTTGTTCTAGCCTTCTCGCATTTCTCTACCCTCTTCTCCAAGTTTGCTTTGGGCGTTACCCGGGTTTACGGATCGGCTCTGTCACTCACCACTTGTGGGTCCTTGGGTAATTCGTCCTCTGAATCTTGGTTTCCTGGCCTATGAATTAGGTAGAATGGTGCCATGGCCTCACTCAGGGGTGCTGTAAAGGTAAAACGAGGTGATGTATAAAGCACCTAGTGCAGTAAGGGCATGGTAAGTGCTCATTATTTACTTGTGAGAGAGAGACAGAGAGCGCAAGAGAGAGTGAGCATGGGGGGCGGGGAAGGATAGAGGCAGAGGGAGAAGCAGGCTCCTCGCTGAGCAGGGAGCCCGGCGTGGGGCTCGGTCCCAGGACCCTGGGATCATGATCTGAACCGAAGGCAGACGCTTAACCAACTGAGCCACCCAGGCGCCCCCCCAGTACAGATATTTTTAAAAGTTATTTTTAATGGGGCACCCGGGTGGCTCAGTCAGTCGAGCATCTAACTCTTGGTTTCAGCTCAGGTCAGGATTTCAGGGTCATGAGACTGAGCCCTATGTTAGGCTCTGTGCTCAGCAGGGAGTCTGCTTGAGATTCTCTCTCTTCTCTGTCCCCCCCCCCAAAATAAATAAATAAATCTTTTTTAATAAGTTATTTTTAACATAACACAAAATTTACCATCTGAACCATTTTTAAGTGCACAATTTAGTGGCATTAAGCACATTTGTAATGCTGTGCAACCATACCTACTATCCATTTCTGAAAGTTTTTCATCATCCCAAACAGAAACTCTGTACCCATTAAGCAATAACTCCCCACTCTCCCCTTACCTCAGCCCCTAGCAACCTTTAATCTATTCCCCATGTCTGTGAATTTGTCTATTCTAGATATTTCAGGTAGGTGCAGTCATACACTACATGTCTTTTTGTGACTGGCTGATTTCACTTAGCGTGATGTCCGCGAGGTTCATCCATGTTGTAACACCCCACTCCTCTTTAGGACTGAATATTGCTTCATTGTACAGATGCACATTTTGTTTATCCCTTTATCCATTGATGGACATGTGGGTTTCCACCTTTTGACTACTGTGCCTGTCGTAGGCATCACAGCCACTGTGGGTGAAGGAGTACATCAATGTGCAGATCGAGCACAGACCCTGGAGCACACTGCCTGAAGCCCATCCTTTAGCTTACCACCCTGGGATGGTCTTACCCTCTTTGTGCCTCAGTTTTCTCATCTGCGAAATGGGGATATGGGGCCCTCCTGCTCAGGGCTTGTGTGAGGAGGAAATGAGTCTGCACGTGCAAAATGGCTCAGGTGGTCTCTGGTACCTGGTTAACATTCAGGACAGTTAGCTGCCGTCACCATGCTAGGAACGGCCTTTCCCAAGTTACCGCCCCTGAGACTCATCTTGACAGCCTGGAGTTTTCTCCGGGAACTGGTGGCTGAAGGTGGAGAGCTGGAAGATGGAAAAGTGCTAGAAGTGAAAGAGACATTGGAGGTTACCTCCTCTGACTTCCTCCTTTGACAGGGATAGAGCCAGAGCCAGGTGTCTGCTCCCCATGTCTAGAGCTTGGCCTTGGCTCCAATTCTGATCACACCTGCTCCCCTCCCCCAGCCAGGGACTTCTCTAGAGATGCCTCCCCTCTCCGGAGGTCACACCAAATGGGGGGCTGCTTCACCCAACAGGATTCCGCTCCAGTTTAGGGGGCCCAGGGCCCCACCTTCCCTTTGAGCTCAGCTTGGACACAAGACCAGCTGCTTGCTGCACTGTGAACACCTGCCTTTTCTCTTAACCACCGCTGCCTGGCTGCTAGGCTTCCAGACAGGCAGCAGGGATGGGGAGAGGGTGTGTCAGAAAGCTTTACCTGAGAGGGTCTTTTCTGGCAGGGTCAGGGAGTAGGCAGGAAGGAACCGAGGCCTGGCCAGCCCAAGGGTGGCGGGACTTCGGTTGTTTTAGGATTAGGTACCGGCACTGGGCAAGCACATCTGTTGTTCAGCTGCTTGTGTTCCCTTTGTTCATTTCCTTGATTTTCTCTGAGGTTATTTTTAGAGAATTCCATCCTGTCTGAGCTCTGCTAAAGGGGGGCAGATGGGGGTGCAGCCCACACCTGGGCAGGAGAGCAAGGCAGCCGAGGTGACTTGGTGGCAGTGAGAACAAACACCTCGGGGGAGGGAAAGGGACCGGCTGCCAAAGTGTCCCTCCCCCCGCCCTCCCCAGAGGGACTCTTTCTGGAGCTCTCTGATGAAAGAATGTTTTGTTTGTTTGTTTATTCAAAGGTGAGGTCCCACCCCTCACCCCAGCTTCAGGAATTCATCTCACATCGGGGAGCTGCACCGGCCTGGGTGTGGCAGGGGTCCATTTGGGAAGGCGTGATCAGGAGGAAAGGACCTGTGGGACGTATTGTCATAGGACAGCTCTGAGGGACAGGGGAGGGCACGGTGGGAGGGCGCACTGTGTGAGGAAAGGACTGGGGGGGTGCAAAATGTTGTAAATCCAGGACCTGTGACTCTGGTATAAATCCCGGCTTTTTCCTTCGGTATCATTTTCTCCTCTTTTATCCTTCCCAGGGTGCTGGTCATCACCACAGGAAAGACACTTTCTTCGGTGACCTGGAAATGCTGGTGGCATAGACTGGACAGTTGGGACCTAGCCCCTGCCTCACCTGCCAAGCCTCACTCAAGACAGATCCTGGGAGGCAGGCGCGGAACTCCAGCCGAGGGGAGGCGGGATGACGTCCAGGTGGGTGTGCGCGGGCATGCCTGCATGTGCCCGCAGGAGGCTCTGCTAGGCTAGGTCGTGGCTTACCTGGGCAGGCCAGTCTGCCCGAAAACAAACACCAAGTGACGGGGCGCAGGGAGGAAGGGAAGGATCCTGCCCCTGATCCAGCCTCTGAAAGCGGGAAGTTGATAATGGCAAGGAGGCCTGAAATGCACCGCACGGTAATCAAGCCATCTGGCATGAGCCCACTGGGAAAGGAGGCAGCATCCGGCCTGCCAGGCCCCACTGTACAAAGGTGGGGTGCAGCCAGTCAGCGTCAGGAGCACGCTGCCAACCACCCTCTGGAGCTGGAGGCTGGGAGGGGCTTTCAATCTCCAGGTCACGGGGCTGCCGAGTCTCACCTGCTGGGGGGAGGGAGGAAAAGAACGGCCAAGGCCATCTCTTCCCGGCCCCAGATCTGTGCCAGGCTCCACTTACACTGGTACGAAGCCTTTGGAAGCAACATCCTGGACCTCTTATTAGCTCAGATGGTGGTTTTAAGAGCTTTGTGGGCTCCTAAACACTCATGGCACCAATAGCCAGCCCTTACCCTGCCCTTACCCCGTGCCAGGCACTGATCTGAGACGTTTTGTCTACATCACCTCATCGAGTCCTCATAGGAACTCTGCAAGAGAGGACTCATCTCCCTTTTACAGAGGGGAGGCCTGGAAAGGGGGAGAGCTAGAACTCAACGCAACAGTTTGGCTCCTGAGCCCTGCCCTTTACTGCTGGGCAGCGCTGCCCTATTGCTCCATAGCACAAGCTGGAGTGGAGATCTGGCCTTAACTGTCCACTGCGAAACCAAGCGTCCTAGAGATGTGGCCTGTGAGTGACGCGCTGGGGCGGTGATAGCATACCATCAGAATTGACCGTCCCCTAACTTAAAGCAGGCAGGGGGCTCATCCAACTTCACACCCTCCCAAGATAAGTGCAGTCAGATCTGAAGAGGTTGCTTGGGGTCACGAAGCTGGAAAATGATGACACAGGGATGGGATCCGAAGTCTTCTCACAGTCCTAGCAATGAATGACTCTAGGAGAATAAGACTGTGTCCCTGCCCCTGGTACCCCTACTCCATCCGCCTAAGCCCCCACAGGGGACTGCAGGGGTGTTGGGTGTCAGGTGGCAGTTATCTGCTGGAGCTTTCCTGAGGGGCAGGGGCCATGTTGACCTGATCACTAGTTCCTGCCCACCTGGGGGCCCCCTCCATCTGGTAAAGAGGATTGAGGAGAACTGGAGACACTTCAGTTTCCTGCCTTTCTGGCTCTCCTCCCCCTTGGCTGAGGGCTGATCGGTGTCCCTGGAGGCTCTTTGACCTGCGGGTCTTGTGCAGAGCTCAGCTTGGGTTGCATTCGGATCAAGCCCCCAGCCAGGTCCCAGAGAGGAGTCTCGAGGCTAGGACTGAGCTATCTCCGGATGTCCAGGAGCTTTGCCAGGTAATCATTGCAGGTAATGGCAGAGGCTCTGAACAAAGTGTCCAAACTGGTTTAGCCCCCTTTTGGTATTTCTCTTATTTTGTGGATTTATTTCATTCACCTGCTAAGGACTTGCCCTGCCTTAATCTCTATTCCCTGAGGAATGAAAGACCAGATACAGCTTTTTGTTTGTTTTAAGGGCTGGACTCCTCTCTCTTGGGTTGGGCTCTGCTGGTCTTTCTCCAGGACCCCCAGCCTCCAGCCCCAGGGGGAGCAGACTGGGGCTCTAGGGATGCTTGGATCAAAGTCCAAAGTACATTCAGTGTTCGTTCTAAATCTAGGGTTCCAGCAGTATTATTTAGCACCTACTGGCATTCGACCAAGAGAAGACATAAGAGAAGAATTGCCCTTCAGTTCTTAATCAAACATCGATCAAGCAATTACTGTATAGAAGATGCCAGGCAAGAAGCATCCTGTTTCCTGTCCTGAAGGACAGGTAAGACATACATATAGGACATGAAGTTCAGGATCAGTAAGAGAAACATAGCAGTGCAGAACAAGGATGCAGCACCGGATTCATCGCCAAATGGAGGACACAGGAAGTTTTCACATGGAAGTGTTGCATGGAGTAGCTAATGTAGCAAGACTTACTCTTAACCAAAGATACCAGCAAAAGACATAAAAGACATTGCCAGCATGAATGGCACTCTGAAGAATCAGGTCAGGAGAGTTCAGAGGAGAGACTTGGCTAGAATTGTTGGGGATGGGTTTTGGAAGACATGTGTGTGTGGTGGGCATTTGCTGGGCTTTGAGTTTCTCCCTTATTTTGGAGACTACCCTGGTCTCTTTCTGGGAAGAAACCCTCTCCCCTCATCAATCCAGGAACTGTCAATTGGGTTACAGGTGGGAGCGTCACACTTCTCCTTCTGTCACCCAACCATAACATTGGTCCAGGGATGGCCCTGTGACCCAAAGACAGCCAAGGAACACATGGAACATCTGCTGGGGCTGTTAGGAGAGAGGAAGATTCTCTTTCTCACAGAGCTTGAACCTGGGGTTCACTTGGCAATGCAAACCTCTTGCCATCAGAAGTGTCGAGTCTGCCTGACAGTGGCACCAACATAATGGACACAAGACTGAGAGACGACATCAAGTGCTAGCGACTTCTTGCAAGACCCTGAATCAAGCCATGCCTGAAGACAGACCTCTCCCTGGACTTTTCAACTGTATGGTCAGTACATCTCCTGTCTTCTTATATGCACGTGGGTTGGTTTTCTTGAAACAGAAAGCATTTTTTTACAGTGTGGGCATTGAACTGGAGTTGGGTGGGTGGAGGTGAAGAGGGCAACCCCGGTAGATGGTGCCATAGCACCTAAGGTGTGTGGATGAGGGTAAGGGCTTGCTGTCCATGGAGCTCTGTGGAAACCGACGGAGAGAGAAAGAGAGAGAGAGAGAGACAGAGGGTGTTGGTGGACCGTGTGCAAAATACCCTGCAAGAGAACCTGTGTTTCCATGCTTCTGGCTGCATTTACCTATTTAGACAAATCCAGCGGGACTGCTAGGGAGTGGCGTATAATGGAAGGACAAAGGCAGAGAAATAAGGAGCTGTAAAAATAATGAAATAACAACAAACGTTTACTGAACACTTACTATGTGCTAGGCACTGTGCTAACCTGTTTTCTCACTTAACCCTTTCCCCCAGCCGTGAGGTCTTATTATTTCTTCATTTTACAGATGAGGAAATTGAGGCACAAAGAATCTGCCGAAGTGACCCAGTTAATAAGGGTCAGAGGTGGGATTTTAACCTGAAAGCTCAAGGAGACTAGATCCTGCATTCTCGACCTCGCCTCTTCTGAATGTGGCCGCTTCTGCCTGATGTGGCCTCTGCCTTGGGGAAGGAAAAGAGGCAGCTGTTGTTGAAAAGGGCCACAGGAGAGTACAGGACTCAAGTTGTTTTTCCCAGAGCTGGCCCCAATTCGACGATCTGTTCCTTATTGCTCCATTTTTGTTTTTTGTTTTTTAAGTTTGCTGTTGGACAAATGCTGACACTCTGGCTCCCCTGCCCTCAATTAGCAACAGTCCTCGGGGCCAGCAGACGACTCCGGGCAACTGCTCCCGCTCAGGCCTGACACCCTCCTGGGCTGGCTGACGACACGCAGGGGGGAGCAAGGCCCTCTGGACAGGCCTCCTCTGGCCCGGCTGGCTCCCCCCTCTTCCCTGCCTCTTTCCAGCTCTGTATCTCCTTCCCTTGGATTGCCTCAGGAGAAGGAAAGAAGAAATGTTTTTTAAAAAGAAGTTGAATGAAACCAAACACTTGTATTTCCAACTATTGACATTGGATTTATGCTTCTCCAGCCCAGCCATTTGGGACAAGTCTTTAACCGCCTCTCTTCGCCCGACGGTCTAATGCAAACAGACCATAAAAAAATAAACTTTCCCCCCAAATATTATCTTAGGCCTCATTTTATCATGCTTCCTTGAGCTGTCTCTGTAAAAGGGAACAGAAAAGAATGGGGGTTTTAGTTTGTGCAGGGATAGAGAGGGCCCCGTCGCTGGTTCTCCCAATGCTGTCTGTCTACTTTCCAGAATGCATGCTGTACATCTCATCTCCAGGCAGGCCTCACTGTAGCCCTTTCCATTACTTAGCTGGTTTTCATTCATTCACCTGTAAAATGGGCTACTAACACCTGTCTTCAAGGTTTCTATAAGACAGAAGTGGCGACACAAGTATCTTTGAGACTCAGAAACCAGAGCAGGTATCCTGCAAGAGGGGGTGCTGGCCTCTGAGCTAGCCAGAGAGAAAATGCTCCCTGCCCAAATGTAGTCTCATTCCGCTTAAAACAAACAAACACAAGAAGCAAAAACACTCTTGCTGGCCCAAACAAACATAATCACGAACTGGGTTTGGGCTTAGGGCTCCCTGTTTTAAACCACACAGGGATGGTGACCGAATAGTTGAGACAGGTGGCTGAAGATCCAGATGCCTCTAGGATGGGTGATGCCCACAGTTTACCTTCTAAGGGGAGAGAAAATGAGAACCTGCCCTCCTTGAAGGTGGGTTCTGATGGCGTGAGTGATGGGGGGAAAAAAACTGAGGGATCACAGGGCCAGGGGTGAACTCTTAGTGGTTGAAGGCATAGTGAGAGAAGGGTGGGCTGATGAAGGCCATCTTTATGACCGTTTTGCCAAATTCAGACCTTAGCAACTTACCTGGATATGCCAGAGCTTTGAGCATTGGGGGAAAATAAGGGATTTACCCAGATTTTCCTGTGTGAACTGCACCACAGGTAACCAGATCATAGAAGGAGGCAAGTTCTGAATTGGAATTTCACCAATTCTGAAACCCCAGATAAATATGGAACTGAGCAACAATGACTGTTTATAACACAAAAAATCATGTTGTAGGTGATTATGTACCTTTTGGTGAACAAACACACCACTGCCCATGAAGTTGTCTTGCCAAAATTAATCAAACCCACCCGAATTTGATCAACCTATAGATCCAACCAGAGATTTAGAGGAACCACAGAGTCAGGGGAACGAGGTGATACAAGCTGCAAAACCCACACTGTGGGAAACTCAACAGACGACTCCCTTTTTTTTACCTTCAAATTTTACTTTTTTTTGGAAACTATACACATGTATTCTTTTCTTTTCTTTTTTAAGATTATTTATTTATTTATTTGACAGAGAGAGACACAGCGAGAGAGGGAACACAAGCAGGGGGAGTGGGAGAGGGAGAAGCAGGCTTCCCGCCAAGCAGGGAGCCCGATGCGGGGCTCGATCCCAGGACCCTGGGATCATGACCTGAGCCGAAGGCAGACGCTTAACGACCGAGCCACCCAGGTGCCCCTCACATGTATTATTTTCATATTTAAAGACTGTGGTACTGAAAAAGAGACACAGAGATATTATGATATGCATTTAGAAATTAAATATAACAGTATCAACACAACACTGTGTAAAAACTCATAGGTACACTTGAAATAAGCCCGAGATCTGGAAATTCATGGCCATCCGACTTCCCCCTGGAAGCTGGTGAACCTCTTCGGGAGGTTGTCCACGGGGTACATGATGGGATTGGTTTTCATTACAGGAGGTCCATTTAAAAGCTGCCAGTCACAATGCCTCGCCAACTCTCCTGTAAATATTTCAAGAAGAATTTTTGCAAAGGCCTCCTCCAGATGGCACGAAGCTAAACCTGGATGCATCCGCTGGGTGAGGCAGCATAAATCAGCCGGGACAAAATCCCTCTGTGTTGGTGAAGATATCTGCCACATCATGAGTATCACAGAGACTGTACACAACAAATTCTGCAGCAAATAAATTCACAGGTGGAAAGGGGTGGATGGGGAATCTGAATATTCAGAGACTTAAAAATATTTAAAAAGTGAAACCAAACCTCAACGTTGAGGGATGCGTGAGGGGGTGATAATGCCGCAAAGAGAGGAAGGAGGTCATCATAAAACAGGGCTGGACAGTAGTTGACAGAGGGCAGGGTGGGGTCTGTGGCGGATGGAGCACAGGCAGGAGCTTCTAACTGGGTTCTGTCCCTTGATTTGGGTAGAGGTTATAAGTATGTTCACCTCTTGATTCTTTATTGAACTATACACCTATTTTCTGTGTGCTAATTGTTTTTTTAGCCATATATAGATTGTATGTTTGTTTTCACTACCAGCCCTGATTCTTTCTCTGCCTCTACATTTGGAGCCCTTTTGACAATTAGCTGCCAATTTCTGGGTTCTGAATTCTGCCCAGTTCCCTTTCCCTAGACTCTCCTCCTTTTCCTAGACTCTCTCCTAATTATATATCATACCAATCAGAACAAGATGTTCTGTTGCAGGAACAAACCTTGAGATCTCCATAGCTTAAAACAAAAGTTTGCTTATTGCTTATGCTACACGTCTATGACATCTTAGCAGAGGCCTCTGCTCAGCTTAGTTGCTCAGGGACCCCGGCTAACAGAGTAGCGACCTTCTCAGATACTCTCAGGGGCTGCGCCAGTACTGACTGGCAAGCAAATGCTTTAGCATGGAAGTGATACATGTAACTTCTGCTCTCGAATCATTGGCCAGAAGTAGTCACATGCCACTATCCAACCACAAGGTGGGTGAAGTACACTACCATTAAGGTGCTCAGAAATATTTGGTAAACAACAATCATAAAGCAGTCCCTGCGTTGCATGGTTCTGATACACACAAGTTTCAATTACCGTGATTTAGTTAGATGATATCAACCCCCAACAAAATGGTTCCAATTCCTGTCACCGTGGTTTATGACTGTGGTTGCGTAAAGTACAAATTTCACTGCCTGCTCTTCAGACCACAGATTACGAACGGTGAAGTGACCCATCGCATCACTCCTTTCGAAGTCTGTCCGTGACTGGTCACCATGCTTCTGGTAGTCAGTTCATACACAGGCAGCGAAGTGTGTGGTTGTGTTGCCTCCTTGTCTCCCCATGATAAACCCACATGATATTTTACAAAAATGGAGAATCTCTAGAGGATTAGCTAACAAAAACAGAAGTACAGCAAAGAAACAAAAAGTGAAAACACTGGTAGTGAAATTGGATGTGGATAGATTTGAAAATGGCAACAGCAAAGCAAAGATCGGAGGAGACATAGGGCTGTGAGAAGCTATGGTGCTAACCTTACTGGAAAAGTCCAATGAGTATAAAAAACCAGGTGAAATCACTTCATTATCTTTCAATTTTAACTGCAGTAGCAACATGAAGCCACTCATGGTTGAAATGGAATATTCTACTTTCAGTTGAAGAGAATCATATTTCAAAATCCTAATTAGTCTGGCTAACATTCAGACCAGAAGATTGAAGTCAGTTGCCACAACAAAAAAGTCAGTCACGAGACTGAAGAAGAACCGTTTACTGCCGAAAAGGCTGGTTTCATCATTTCAGATTTCAGCATGAGTTGGTTGATGTTAAGCTACTTGCACACCCAGGAATTTGCACCGAGATCTGGAGAAAATGAAGATGTCCCAGAGGAAGTGATGTCAGCAAAAAACCCTTCACCTTAAAGAAATGCTCATAGATATTTCATGGCATTGCAAGAGTGAAGGATAAACCATTGCAAGCTGATCCGAACCCCGTAAGAAGCATGACCACACACCAAGACATGGAAAAGGTGCAGGCTGCACATCACAAGTTAGGGGATGAGGGGAAGAAGGCAAGTGCTGTTCAAACTACCATTGGTAAGTTTCTTTTAGAAAGAAAGAAAACATTTTAATCCTCAGTGTTTCTAATATTTTAAATTACAGGATAGCATGTAAATACTAATTTTGCTCATTTTTCATTTCCCAGTGCATTTATAACCAACAGAGAGTTTTTAATGTTTTGACAAAAAATATTTAAAGGTCACAGAGCAATTGTTCGCCCATTGATTAACAAGGTGGCTTTGTAGGGTTGCAATGTACATAGTCATTTTTATGATCTTGTGCTATCGTGTAAAGCAAACAACCTGGTTTGTGCAGAGTTAGGTTACAATTCCTCTGCTTCTGTTTGTGTCAACTCAATTGCATGGAGTGTGAGGAAACTTCTGGAAAAGAACTTGAACCACTAGGATTAGGTAGGTCGAGGATTTCCTGTTATATTTTGGAGGCTGTTATTCAACTCTGACCTGAGGAGGGCCTTGAGGGCCTGTGTGTTATCCTGAGTGGGGAAGGGTTTGTGGACAATATGAGATGAACCACAACCATTTAGCTTCCATGCCATTCTGCTCTGGGGTTCAGCTAAAAAAAAATGTGTACTAGACAAAGGGAATGTGTTTCTTTACTCACTTCATGGGAGGGCAGATGTATCAAGCTACAGCCAAAGTAGAGACTCAAACCCTGGTCAGGGATGAGGCCTCCTTGGGCCATCTGGGCCTTGTGACAATCGCGGAATGCTCAGAGGCTGTCTGAAGCCCAAAAGCAGCAGTTCCGGGGGGATCCACTGTTCTCGGGGAGAGGAGAGGGGGCTGTCAGTCCTGGGTGTGACCAGCAGCCTCAGAAGAGGGTTGAGAGCAGTTGCTGAGCGGTAGTTAGGTCTGCTGAAAGTATGTGGGCTCCAGAGTCACTCAGATATTCTGAAGAGGAAGCAGGGGAAGATGAAGGAGGGGCTGAGGTTCCAAAGTTACACTTGAGAGGCGCTCCAAGCTAGGGGAATGAAGACAATATTAATATGACCTCATTTTTCCACAATGGCAGTGAGGCCTGGGGACATGAGAGTTGTTTACAGATGAGGTGACCATATAATTTATTGTTCCACCGGAAATATTTTTAAGGTCAAGGGGATTGCTATTAATAATTAAACCTTCGGGGCGCCTGGGTGGCTCAGATGGTTAAGCATCTGCCTTCAGCTCAGGACATGATCGCCAGGTCCTGGGATCGAGCCCCACATCGGGCTCCCACAGAGAGTCTTGCTTCTCCCTCTCCCTCTGCCTCTCCCCCTGCTCGTGCTCTCTCTCTCTCTCTCTGTATCTCTCTGTCTCAAATGAATAAATTAAAAAAAAACCTATAAAAAATAATTAAACCATTTACTAATGAAAGGCACAAATAGGTTGTTCCAGACAAACCGCACCATACTCTCACATTTTAGTTACAAGTGGAAACCAGGTAAATTGTAAGTCAGAGGTCATATCAAAATTCATGAAAAGAAACGAATGTGCCCTCAGGCTTTGCGGGCTGGGCTCCCTGGAAGCTTTCTTGGAGGTGGAGATAAGTGTGCAGGACATTTATTAGGGAGTGCTGTCAGGACCCACACCTGTGGAAGTGGAAAGGAAGAAGAAAAGCAGGCTCGGGCAGAGAGAAAATGTGGACTGCAGAGCAGTCTCATTACAGGCCTTAGCTGGCCCTGGGGGGAGCTCCAGGGATGACCTTCAAAGTTATTGGAAATTGGGGCAAGCGGTGTGGGCCTCCTTTCTGCACAGCGATGGGTCATTGCACGTGGCTGTCCCCGAGGCCCTTCTCCAGCTGAGGGCCAATTTCTGGGCAGGGCCTCTGGCTGGCAGCACTCCCAGTGGTCCTGAAGCGGGGTGCAGGTAGCAAAGCGCAGCATCCACAGCCCTACGGAAGACGATGGTTTGAGTAAAACTATTATAAAGATACATGCTTTAGGGCACCTGGGTGGCTCAGTTGGTTAAGCAACTGCCTTCGGCTCAGGTCATGATCCTGGAGTCCCAGGATCGAGTCCCGCATGGGGCTCCCTGCTCCGCAGGGAGTCTGCTTCTCCCTCTGACCCTCCCCCTTTCATGTGCTCTCTCTCTCTCAAATAAATAAATAAAATCTTTAAAAAAAAAAAGATACATACTTTAAGCTGAATCATTAGTCAAGTCCTGCCAAGGAAAGATCCTATTGCACCTGCTTTGAAGGAGTTGAAGCTCAATGTAATCAGCATCCCAATTGCTTATCTGCAAACAGGATTCCCAAAGAGGGGAACTCATTCTCTCAAATTAATAAAATCGTGCCAATCTTCTTGGTACTGCTTAGAAAACTTGGTTTCCGAAGGTAAATTTCTACCCAACTCTGTGTGGTCACGTTGGTATGTGAGATCCTTACATAGGGCTTACTAGGTTCCAGGCACAGTGTGATGGCACTGTTGAAATATTAACCATTAATTCTTCTAACAAACCTGCGAAGTAGGCACTACAGACCAGGGAACAGAGACCCCGAGGTTAGGTCATCAGACTCAAGTGGCGGTGCCAGGATTTGGACCCACATGTCTCCACAGGCTGGGCTCCGCTGGTTCGCGAAAACACTTTAATTTCATAGATACTAGATCACCGCAAAGAAGTTTAACAAGCATCTACTGAGCTCTTATTAGTTGGCAATGTCTAATCTTTGAAGGAAAAAAAAATCTCTGCGGTGATGCAAAGAAGTAATAATAATCACAACACTATTAATATCTACCATGTGCTGGGCGCTGTGCTAACAGCTTTCATGCACCCACATCCTGTACCATGTAGGATACTTGGTGCCCGCCCACAAGGAGGTTCTGATGAACCAGGAAGCAGGACAGGAAATAGCTCCGTAACCATATGGAAAACATGAATGACTTGGGGCCCCGTTGTGCAGGACAGGCTGTCGCTGGGTACAGTGGTCAGAGAGGGACAGGCTGGGTGCAGATCTAGGGGACTTAAACCCTAGAGAGTTGACAGGGTGCCCCCTCCAGGTAATTCAAAAAAATAATACCATAAACAACTAAATCAGAGTAAAGAAATGCGAGCAAGTTCCTCTTTTTCCCATTGTGATGATTTCAGTACTTTTAAAGGAAACTTTCCGGTCAGCTTCTTCCCAAATGATGCTTTCAGTTGTCCAGTGCTTTGCTGCTGCTAAATTTGGTGTGGTCTGCTGTTTGGTTGATCCAGTTCTAAAGAAAGAAGAGCTTTTGGGGGCCTGTCGAGCCAGCAAGCTTCATGGCTCTTAAAGGGCGGATAGCACTGGGGAAGGACGGGCCTGGAGGGAGGGGAATGAAGGCCCTCAGAGCACTGGCCTCGGGGCGCACAGGGCGGGTGCAGGGGAGTGGCTAGGTGGAGCAGGTAGGCTGCGGCGAGGTTCAACCTTGAGCACCTAGTCAAGGGCTTTGTAATACAGCCCATACACAATGGGACCCATGGGAGGTTGATGCAATTGAGGTCTTGTCACTGTCTCCCCTCCCCTAAATCTGAATGCCTGGACAGCCAAACTACTCAAAGCCCTCTTGAGGAGAAGCCCCCCCCCCCCCAAGTGGTGGGTGGCGGGGATCTCTGATCACCCTGAGGGGAGCTTGTCTATGCTGTGCCCTGACCCTCTGTGGTCGCTGTAAGCACCCAGGCCCTTCTTCGTTGTGCAGCGGCCCTTCCAAAGGGATCTTACTGGCTCAAGGTTCTGGGCGGCCGCCCGGACCCCAGGGCCGACAGTAAGGGACCCTCGCCTCACTCTGTCCCGCTACCCGATAGTTCTCCGCTTCTGCAAAGAGCAGCCCATCAGGTATACATGCTCTAGCCCTCTCGGTTTCATCTTTCCCTCCTTCTGCCAACTTTTAAAATCCTTGATTCTACAAACACATCACAAACAAATCCAATCTTGCAACTGCTCTGACCTGAAGCCTGCCTCGAGGCAGAAGAATGGCAAGAATGCACTGGAATTGGTGTTCCCGTGGCGTGTTTGAAGAAGAGGCCCAGGGCTCGGCTGTAGCATCAGATCGTGGAGGCAGACCCGGGTTTTTAAAGACCCAAGACAGCCATGCCATGTCACCAGCTCTGCTTGTCCCAGTAACAGTGGGATCCAAATCACAGTGTGAGAGAAGATCCCTCACGCTTTTCCAGTCTGCTGAGTCGCTTCAGCTGCTGTCATTAAGTGGCTGCCTGATGAAGAATTTCCAGATTATTGCCGGTCGCTTCCTTTCTCTGAATTAAAATTCAAACATTGTTTTTCCACCTTCATTTCATGCATTCAGGTCAAAGCCTCTGGCTCTTCTCTGTAGTCGAGTGAAATATCCCAGCCTGGCTGAATTCAGGATGGAAATGTTTGTGGAACTTTTGGCGGGGGTGCTGGTAAGAGGAGCATGCTGCCAGAGAGGCTCTGAACCCCCAGAGGATCTGGATACTGAGCACCTGCAGGCGTGGTTATGTGTGCATCTGTCCTGCCTGCGAGCTTTCCTCCCTGGCCTTGGCTTCTGCTCCCTGGAGTCACATTCTGTTCCTGTCCCTCTAGCCCGGCCCAGCCTTTTCCATGCAGCCTTCTGCAAGCCCTGCCAAGGCCACTGTGACTGGTCCCTCCCCACCCCGCAGTCAGATCGGGGACTCCAGGACCCAGAATTCAGCTGCCACATGCTCTTAGTACTTAGCCAGAAGCCTTCTTTCTTTAAGAGGATGGGAAGCCTCCTGAAGGCAGAGATTGTGTTCTCTCAGCACTGGGTTGAATATAAAGTACAGGTGGAATGAAATTTAGTTGCACCAATTAGAAAATGGATCGGCCAGGACCTTTTCCGAGAATGCCTATTTATTATAAATAAAAAGTCAGGAAACTTATATTAACTGGATTCTTCTCAGAGAGAGAGAGAGAATGAAGGGCAAGCTGCACATACTTTGATCTGTCTCATGGGAAGGAGGAAAGTGGGCTGGGAGAGACATTCAGGGGCACTCAATATATTGTTGCTACTTTTTTTCTAAAGGGTTTGCTGGTTTGAACCAGAGCTAAACTCATCAGGAAGACAGATGTTGCTTCTCTCCCTTCACCAGGCAAAGCTGACATGACCTCTAAATGTATATGCCCAAATGTGTTTGAAGGGCACCATCCTACGAGCCTGCCCTGGCTCTCCCTCTGGCCTGGTAGCCATACTGTGAACACAGTATATTCTCAATCTATCTTTTTTTTTTTTTAATAAATGAATACACAAAGAGACTTGCAATGAGCGAGTCAAGATTTTCTTCCCAGGGAGAAAATGATCTTAAGGCATTGTTCATGTTGAACCCTCTTGGTTGAAAGGGAAGAGAGAAACTGCTTCTGGAGTTCATGTTCTTTGGCCTTGCAGGTCACGGCGGTCCATGGACAGCATCAGTATCACTTGGAAGTTTATTAGAAATGCAGATTCTTGGGGTGCCTGGGTGGCTCAGGCAGTTAAGCGTCTGACTTTGGCTCAGGTCATGATCCCGGGGTCCTGAAATCGAGCCCTGACTCGGGCTCCCTGTTCAGCAGGGAGTCTGCTTCTCTCTCTGCCTCTGCCTCTCCCCCCCACTCATCCATGCTCTCTCTCATAAATAAATAAAATCTTAGAAAGAAAAGAAAAGAAAAGAAATGCAGAATCTTGGCCTCCACCCCAGATCTACTGAATTCAAGTCTGCATTGTAAAGAGATTTGTATGTGCTATTCTAGAGAACACAGAGAAAATCATTTAATGGTCTAAGTCGGGACTTTGGAACTACAAATAAATCTCTAATGTGAAGATGGCATCTACAAACTGTATCTCAAGCAATGAGCGTTTGTTGAAATCTGCTGTGTGCCTCGTCCTGAGTTAGGCCCTGCAGGAAAGAAAAGAGGCAGGGGCAGGTCCATCGAGTAAGGGCTCACACTGTGGGATTTCAACCCCAAACCCTGCCCACCACTCCCTATACAAGCCTCCAAGAGGTGGGCTCAGGCCTAACCGAATTCTCTACAGCACAGCTCCTGGGGTGACACCAGTCACGTGGATGGCCCTTATTTTCAGCAATAACAAGTCATTAAGATCGAGCTAGCAAATCATCAGGGAAAACAGCCCGGTTCTAACCTCCGTCATAACATTTTTCTTTTGCGATGAAGCATTGCCAGGTTTGTTGAAAGCTCATTCAGTCTTGCTGAAGCTGAAGCACTCAGGCTTCCCCAAGGTCCAGGGTGGGGGATTAGGAGGTTGTGGGGTGCTGTCCTGGCCCATTAGCCCAGAGGCACAGCTGTACTGTTGAAGGCCATGCTCCCTGCATCGTGTCTCGTGGAGTTGTTTTAGAATCCTGTGCATAAAAATGTGGATTCTGGAGTCAGATTGCCATGAGTTCATTTCCAGGCTCTCCCATTTGCTAGTGGTGTGTGACCTGGTGCAAGCCTCAGTTTTCTAGCCATTAATAAAGTGATACTTTATTTCCTGCTTAATTGGGATGAAATTCAACAATTTATCCTTTTTTTTTTTTTTTTGCTTTTAGGAATTGTGTTTTTGATGTTATATCTAAGAAATCTTTGCCAAGGGCATAAAAATGTTCTCCTGTGTTTCCCTCTAGCTATTGTATAATCTAAGGTTCTAAGATTTTATATTTAGGTCTATGATCCACTTTTAGTTTGAACATGCTACAAAGTATGGAGGCTAAAGAAAGGTTCTTTCTTTTTTTCTATTTTCCTTTTCTTGCTTTCTCTTCCTTCCTCCCTTTCTTTTCGACATACGGATATGTAATTGTTCCAGTACCATTTATTGAAAAGACTATCCTTTCTCCCTTGAACTGCCCTTGCACTTTTGTGAGAAATCACCAACGATATATCTGTGGCTCTGTTGTGTTGTATTGATTTATAGGTCTGTCCTTTGGCCAATATTACACTCTTGATTTCAGTAGCTTTATGGCAAGCCTCGAAACCAGACAGTAAAAGACGACCAACGTTGTTCTTCATAAACAATATCTTGGCAATCTAGATCAGTTCTATTTCCATATAAATTTTATAATTGGTTCATTAATTGCTACCAAAAAAAAAAAAAGCCTGCTGGAATTTTTTTAAAAGATCTTATTTGTTTATTTGACACAGAGAGAGAGCACAAGCAGGGGGAGCAGCAGAGGGAGAGGGAGAAGCAGACTCCCCGCTGAGCAGGGACCCGATGTGGGACTCTATCCCAGGACCCTGGGATCCCATGGCCTGAGCCAAAGGCAGACACTTAACCGACTGAGCCACCCAGGCATCCCAAGCCTGCTGGAATTTTGCATAGAGTCTAAAATTTGAGGAGAACTGACATCTTTACAACGTAGATTCTTCTAATCTATAAATACAGTATATTTTTCCATGTATTTGTCTTTCATTTCTCTCAGCAATATTTTACAGTTTTAAGTGTATAGGTCTTGCATATTTTTCATTAAATTTATTCTTAAGTATGTTTTGTCACTCTTGTAAATGGACTTTTTTAAATTTCCTTATCTAATTGTTGCCGAAAGTCTGTAAAAATAAAATTAATTTTTGTGTATTAACTTCGTAACATGTGACCTTGCTAAACTCATTTATGAGTTCCAATAATGGTTTTATAGACTCTTAAGAGCTTTCTACATAAGAAATCATGTCATCTGCAAACAGAGGCAGTTTTAATACTGTTGAACTTTAAAATCTTTATTTCCACTTCAGTGGCTAGGACTGTCTGTTCAGTGTTGAGTAGAAGTGATGAAAGTGGACATCATTGCCTTGTTCCCAACTTACTGGGAAAGTGTTCAATATTTCATTATTAAGAATACCTTTTTGGGGTTCCTGAGTGGCTCAGTGGGTTAAGCCTCTGACTTTTGATTTCGGCTCAGGTCATGATCTCAGGGTTGTGGGATCGAGCCCCACATTGGACTCTGTACCCCGTGTGGAGTCTGCTTGTCCCTCTCCCTCTGCTCTGGCTCTCTCTCTCAAATAAATAAATAAAATCTTAAGAAAAAAAGAATAGTTTTTTTTATCAGATTGAGGATGTTCCTTTCTATTCCTAGATTGCAGAGAGTTTTTATCATAAAGGTATGTTGAATTTTGTCAGCTGCTTTCTCTGCATCTATCAAATGATTGCGTGGTTTTATGCCTCAATTCTTTTAATTTGGTGCATTACATGATTGATTTTTTTTATTTATTTTTTTAAAGATTTTTATTTATTTATTGAGAGAGATAGTGATAAAGAAAGAGCATGAGAGGGGGAGAGTCAGAGGGAGAAGCCGACTCCCCGCCGAGCAGGGAGCTCCATGCGGGACTCGATCCCGGGACTCCAGGATCATGACCTGAGCCAAAGGCAGTCGCTTAACCAACTGAGCCACCCAGGCGACCTGATTTTTTTTTTTTTTAACTATCAAATGAAACTTGCATTCCTAGATAAACCCTTGTTATTCACGAGGTATTATTCTTTTTTATATCTTGTTGGGTTTAATCTGCTTATAGTTTGTTGAGAATTTTTACATCTAAGTTCATGAGGGATGCTGGCCTCTTTTTCATATGTGTTTGTCAGGTTTTGGTATTAGCATTTACTGGTACCATAAAGCAAGTTGGGAAGTATATCCCATCCTCCTCTATTTTTTGAAAGAGTTTATGTAAGTTTGGTGTTATTTCTTCTCTGAATGGTTGATGGAATTTACCAGTGTAATTACCTGTGCCTAAAATACAGGTTTTCTGTCTCATCTCTTGTAAATATTAGTGATTTATATTTTTAAAGAATTTTTTCATTTCATCTATTAGTAGAAATTATTGGTATAAAGTTTTTCACAACATTCTCATATTCTCTTTTTATTATTTTAATGTCTGTGAGATATGTGGTGATAATCTCCCTTCATTCCTGATATTGGAAATTGGTGTTTTCTGTTTTTTCTTCAGCAGTCTAACAAAGTTTATCATTCTTTTGTTGTTGTTCTTCACAAAGAAACACCTTTGGAGTTTGTTAATTTTCTTTATTGCTTGCCTGTTTCTTATTACATTCATTTCTACTCTCATATTTATTATATTACTTGTTCTACTTTGGTTTACTTCGGGTTCGAGGTAGAATCTTAAGGCACTGATTTTAGACCTTTCTTCTTTTCTGATATAAGCATTTAAAGCCATAAAATTCCCGCTAAGCCCTAGTTCAGCCACAGCCCACCAATTCTGTTGTATTTTCGTGATCATTAAGTTTTACATATTTTCTAGTTTCTCTATGATTTGTCTTTCACTCATGAGTTGTTTAGAAGTATGGGTTTAATTTAATATTGAGGTTTTCTTAGGCACCTTATTTTTATTGATTTCTAATTTAATGTAATTATGGTATGATTCAAGGACACATGCTACTCTAATTTCAATTCTTTTTATTTTATTAGGACTTGTTTTATAGCCCAGCTATGGTCTCTCTTGATGAATGTGTACAGTTGAAAAGTTGTTGGGTATAGTGTTCTATAAATAGGCTAAGGGGTTGATAAAGTTGTGTAGAGCCTCTGTGACTTTCCTGAATTTTTTGTCTGGTGGTTCTATCAGTAGCAGGGATGGTTAAAATAATCCCACTATAACTGAAATTTTCTATTTCTTTTTTTAATCTGTCAGTTTTTGCTTCGTGTATCTCGAGGCTCTATTCTTAGTCATGTACACATTAATAATCACTGTGTCTTCCTTATTAACTGGTCCATTACATTATACTTAAAGTTTATCTCTTTTTAAAAAATTATTGACTTTTTAGAGTCCATATATAAGCGATACCACACAGTATTTGTCTTCCTCTGTCTGGCTTATTTCACTTAGCATGATGCCCTCCAGATTCATCCATGTTGTAGCAAATGGCAGAATTTCCTTCCTTTTTGTTACAGAATAATATCCCATTGTCTGTCTATGCCACATTTTCTTTATTAATTTATCTATTGAAGGACATGTAGGTTCTTTCCATATCTTGGCTATTGTGAATAGTGTTGCAATGAACTTGGGTGTGAAAGTTCATCTCTTCTAGTCAACATATAGTTGGGTCTTGCTTTTTCAAAAGAGCTATTCTGGTAAAATTCCAAAACTTTTGATTGGAGTATTTAGTTCATTAACACTTAATGTGATTATTGATATGATTGTATCTAGGTCTACCACTTTATTATTTCTTTTCTGTTGTCCACTCCACTCTATTCTTAATTCTTCTGTTTCCCTGCCTTCTGTCGGATTGTTCAAATATATTTTCAAATTTTGTTTTAACTTAGTTAGCAGATTTTTAGCCATATCACCGGGTATTATTTCTTTGATGGTTGATCGAGGGATTACAAAAAAAATCCTTAGATTTTTACAGTATACTTAGAATTAATGCTGAATGTCTTTACATAAAATGGGAAAACCTTGCAACGGTGTAAGTCCATTTGCCACTCAAACCACTGCTACCAACGTTAAGTCCATAGCCATTCGAAGCACTGTTCCCTTGTACACAATGTGCCATTTTTCTTTGCCTGCTTGCAAGATTTCCACTTTATTTTTCATTGGCAGCAGTTTAATTATGATATCCTAGAAGCGATTTTATTCATAATTATCCTGTTTGGAAGTCCTTATACTTTGGATCTTTTGACAAATTTGGGGATTTTTTAGCCAGTATTTTCTCAAATATATTTTCTGCTCCATTGTCTCTCCCCTCTCCTTCTGAGACTCCCATTAACTTCATACTAAACCTTTGGATATTGTCCTACATGTCCCTAAATCTTGTTCAGTTTTTTAAATCTTTTTTCTTTTTTTTGCCTTCATATTGGTATTTAAACTTTTTTAAATATTGGGTTTTAAAGTACAACAGAAAGCTCAGGTTTTAAAGTACAACAGAAGTCCACAATACTAAGGTTTATTAATATTAAGTATGTAATACCATGATTTCATATACAATGAAGTTCAAAACCTGTCCTCAGTGTTGACAGCTCTCTCTAGAAAATGGAGATTTTGTGATAAGTTCATAACTTGAGTAGGAGCTAGGGATCTGGTTAGGAGATAGACACCAAGCAGAGAGTTTACAACACAGTGTTATGAGGTGCTAAAATCCAGATGTGAACAAAGCGCCATGGGAGCACAGAGGTGCAGATAGCTGCCACAACCCCAGAGAGTCAGTAAAGGCCTTCAGAGGATGGGCACTTCATTAGGCATTTTAGTTAGCAGGAACAGTCAGGCTTTGTGAGAACTAGAAGAACATCCTAGGCAGAAGGGTTCTGAGAAAGTGCTGCCACAGTCTGGGAGGAAGAGGAAGAAGGAAATTGAGTGTCGTGTCTCCAAGGAGGGGCAGGAGAGTAGTTTACATCGGGCTGTCTGAAAATCAAGCTGAGGAGCAGCTTGTTGCATCACATGAAGGTACTGGTGGGAAAGGGTGAGCCTCCTCCTTTATCTTAGGAAGACAAAAGCAAGCTCTCTCTCCTCAGACTGGTTGAGAAGCCAAATCAATCTCCATTATGCAAAAGAAGAGGAAGAATACCCATGGCCGTCATTTTGCTCCAGCCTCCATTTTCTCTCACTAGCCCGTGGTGCCCTCCCAACAAATCTCCCCAGTATTCCATTTACTCACTTCCAACCCATTTTCCACACTTGCAGCCAATCACCTTTTAAAAACACAAATGAGAAGGTTAATCCAGTGCTTAAAGCCACTCACTGGCTTCCACTGCACTATAAATGCTGGGTTCGGGTCCACACCACTTCCCATGGCCTCATGCCCAGCCTCCCTACCTTCATGTATCACATTTGGTCACAGTGGCCTTCTGGCTGGTCCTACTCAAGCCAAGCTCTTGTGGGCATCAGGGCTTTGTGCTGCCTGTGTGGCCTCAAGTCACTCTTGTCACTTTCCCTCCAGCTCCCCATGTGGCTGGCTCCTTCTTAGCCGTTAGGTCCAGTGTGACTCTCAGCAACTCAGAAAGACCTTCCCTACATCGAGTCTCTTCCCTACTAAAACCTGTCACGAGGCCCAACTTATTTCTTCCAAAGCACAAAGAACCATTTGCAATCTTTTGACCTCTTTGTTCACCTGATTAATATCTACCTCCCCCACTGGGATATAGACACAACGGCAAGCATCTTGGCTGTCTTGTTCCTCATTAAATCCCCAGCACCTAGTAGAGTCTCAAAAACTATGTGGGGATAAATAGCTATAACTGAATGTTAAAGGTCATGTTATCAACTCTGTATCACAGAGCGGGGATGAGTGGAGGGTGAAGGATCAGAAGAGGAGCGAGAAAACCCTATCAAAAGGGGGCAGCCCTGGTTGTCACTAGCCACCTGAAAGGAGGGCCCCAGGTGATCTTGCTGTGGGTTCTGCAGCTCCTTGGGAAGAAGGAGTAGCTTTGCCTATGAAAATGATGCTTTGGGTAAGGTGTGGAGCTCTCTTGTCCTCTGGGCACACTCTGGGAGGCACACTTCAGGGCTGGGACTTCCACACTCCGTGGAAGGCTGCTGCGGAGGCAACCTCATTGCATGTCCCCCAGTTCATGCTTCTAAGCCACAGGATGACTTTGAAGAGCTTGCTTGTTCCATCTGCTTCTCTAACCCAACTCCTAGGAGAGGAAACCTATTCTGTCCCCTAGAGGTTGACATCTTATTCTCGGAAGATGGCAAGAATGAGAAAATTATTGAATATTCCATTAAGTTGCTTTATTTTAAAAACCATTGTGGTTTCTAAACCTAGGATACATTTTGGAAACTCTCCTGCCTGAAGCCCAGGCGGAGAAGCATCACATACTTAGAAGATGCACACCTAAGCGTTGGAAGCCGGCAGGAGAACCTTTATCCATCCCAAGCACTGGACAGGGAGAGACATAGCAGAAGGACGTGATGTTGCCATGTGCTTTTATTGAGTGAGATGCAATGTTCAGAACGTCTGCAACACACACCCCAAGTGGGCTTTCTTTCAGTAACAATGCCATTAGCCAGTCTGGAACCCTCCTCTCACCATCCCCCGTGTCCCCTTGTGCTTTCTTACATACCCTCATGGAACGAGAGTCACCTTCTTGACCCCCTCAGAGAATGTCTGTAGTCTTTTGCTATTTTCACTTGTGATAACAGGACGGAGGCCCACTCTACTCTGAGGCTGCCTTGGCTTACAGGGCTCAGTGTAGACACCAGTTCTCTTAGAATATTAAAGTAGGATACAAACACCAACCCCCCTCACCTCCAACATCTTCATCCTGTTTCCTTCTGCCCCCCCAACCTCCTCCCCAAACAACTAATTATCTAAACTCTATAGGAAAGAGTTTGGTGCCTAGAGTGGTGAGTTTCTCTTGTTTCTGAATGTGTCTTTCCTGCCTCAGGTTCCCTGGGTCTTTGGTGCAGAGGACACGTGTCAAGAACAGAGCTGCGCATCTGGGTCAGAGAGTGGGCACAATTCCCAAACCACCAGGACAGGGTGGCTGCTCAGGCTCCCCTCCTGGCAGGTCTCAAAGTCGCGGGACAACGATGTGCGTGCCCCCTCCCCCCGCCCAGAGCATCAGCCGAGGTCCATCCAGAGACAACAGAAGTCTGGAGGCCTTTGTGAAACAGGCCGGGACATCCTCCTTCGGTCTCACACAGGCAAAATCATCACTGTGACAACATCACAAGACTCTGCTACTGTGCACAAGCTTCGTTACGAGACCTAAAATGGAGTTTTCAGCAGAACAACCCCCCTCCGAGCCTATCTGCCTTCTGCTCCCCACTTCCAACCAGACAAGTATGCCTCCCTGAAATTTTAGAGATTCATATTCTCGCTGGGGAAATTAAAAAAGAAAAGAAAAGGAAAGAAAAGAAAGATCTTTCCTTTCCAGATTCCTCCTCTGTGTGGACTACATGAGAAGTCTGTAAGAAATTGTGGGTTGATATCTCAGACAGGGGAAAAAAAACACTTTAAATTGACAAATCAGTCCAAACCACTAAGGTTATAACTCTTTCTTTTCCCTCTCCAGCAGAATAGTAAAACAGACTTGTTATTGGCAGCTCTGTAGTGCTACGGAGAGGCCCACTCCAGCATGACATCAGCCCACCGCTTGACCCAAATCTACGATTTCACCAGAGAGCCTTTCCCTGCCTACTTTCCAACGTGCGGAAGATGCACATGGGGGATGGGGGAAGGAGGCATAAATAAGACACAGACTGGAGCCTTTTGGATGTGTTTAGCACATTTTTGTGACTTCCTTTAATACCACAGACCTTGGTTCTCCCACCATGAGGCGAACAAAAGACAAGCCTGAGATGGGGGCGGGGGGAGAGGAAGGCGGGGAGCGGGAGATCCATTCAGTAAAAAGTTGGGCTCGCCTACTTAACGTTTTTAATTGAAACGCTGAAAAAAGGAGGCAAAATGGAAAGAGAAGAAGGAACACCACAGCCGGGTAACTGCAGATATAAAAAGTCCCTTCATTAAATCCGTTGTTTTTTAATTCATAATTGAACTTAAATAAAGAGCGACCTATAGGCAGCTGTTTCTAATATCGAGTCCCCACCGCACATGAAAGACGCATTATTCCTGCAGCAGCCTCCCTACCCTTGGGTGTTATCAGCTGAACATGTTTTGAACCTACCTAATGCATTTGAGGTAGCTTAGGTTTATTTTTCTTTCAATAAAATAAATGGTTTTGTAATTAAATTTCTGCACTGCCTGTGCTTAATGGTTACACTGACAAGTGCTAATGTATGGCAAGAGAATGAGTTTGAAATGAAACATGCTGTTTTTGAATCTGCAAGCAATTTTGCAGCGGGGCCATCAGACCCCTCATGCCAGTGAAACATTTTCATTAATCTGCTCACCGCGCCCCTTGCCCACTCGGCCGGCCGAGAGAGGACACTTTTCAGGTCCCCCTTCACCCCCACCCACCCTTGCCTTTTTTTCAAACACACACACACACACACACTCACACGTACGTGCACACGCACGCATACGTGCGCGCACACACGCGCGTACCCACAAACATCATGAAGCAAGCCGTTGTTTGAAAACCATTTTGTGGTCTCTGGCAGGCAAGTCAGTGGAAATTCGCTGACTTTACACCATGAAATGTTGCAGCTGTCCCCTCCGAAGGGACTGGCTGCCTCAACATTTCAATCCCTGGCAGCCAGTCAACAAGAAAATCTGTCCCTCTGTTTTCCTATTTTTTTGGGTTTAACTTTTCCCCCTTAGCTAAATTTATTTTTGAATAAATCTTCTCACAGAGAATAGAGAACAGCTATCTTGCATGTCTGGTCTCGGTCTGCGTGAACCACTTACAGCCGTGGCAAAGGCGGCGCTTGGAAGAAGGTTCCTGAATGCAAACCTGGATGGTGGGCGGTGGTCTCTGCTGGCTCCCCTTCTGCCTGCTGCCCACTGCCCAGGGAGGAAGGCTGCAGCTGGTGCTTCGGCCCACACAGGTACAGGCCGTGGACGCACAACCTTGAGCCCTGTCCCTTCCCGGGAAGGCCATCTGACCACTAGCGGGATGGCTTTCCAAGGTGTGGCTGCTCTGGAGCCTGCTGGGCCCCCTCCTCAGAGGCCAAGAAGGGTGCACAGAGCCCACAAGCCATCTGGGTTACGGGGAGATAGAGAGCAATGGGGTCTCGGCTCCAGTGGCTCCCCACGAGTCGTGCGACTCAGCATTTTCACTCCAGGCTGGGGAGAGGAGCCAGGGGCTGCCCGCATGCATGCTGACTCACCACCGTCAGCGCAGGCCAGAATTACAAGCTGTCCTGCCCCAGCGCGGCCCTCTCTTGCTGTGTGCTAGGACAGGGTTTAGGGGAAGGGCTTCTGTGTGGTCCGGCCTCCCTGAATTTACTGCAGTGGAAGATGGAGGAGGCAGCTGCTAGGAAAGATCTCAGCTTCTCAGAGCTCCCCCATCCCTTTATAGGTCCAATTGCCTGTGGTAGGGAGGGACCAACCTTTCATTTCGTCAAAGGCTTGACTGCAGGAATCCTTGGCAAGGAGATGTAGAGACTTAGCTCTCCACCATGGTGTGAATGATGGGCAGAGCAAAGCCCCTCCTGGGGGGGGTGTGGGGGGAAGAAGAAGCCTTAGAGTTAACTAGTATGTGGCTGGCAGGAGGGCAACTCTTGGAAGGAGGAGAGAGCAAAGATGTAGGGGGACTCTGGTCATAGCCAGATGACACCTTCACAGTGGCCTTATGACGGGGTAAAAAGTTCTGGTAGACTTATGGAAAAGGCAGAGACTTAATCTTATCCAGGGTAAAGGGGTGGAGGAGAGGCCCATGTCCCAGAAGGAAGAATGGAAGGACGGTGAGGGAGTGAATGAAGCTGGAGGGCTACTCACAGGAGCCTCAGCTGAGTCTGAGCTGGGACCCTGACGAAGCTAAGATATAAATATTGTGAGAGCCCTGTCATCTACCACTCAGCCTACCCCCAAAGTGCTTATACATACTACCCCTGGACGGCAGTGGAACACGTGCCCTGCTCATTCACGCATGCACTCGGCAAGGTAGAAGTTCTCACTGTGTGCCAGGCAGGTCGC
Source organism: Zalophus californianus (assembly GCF_009762305.2). Lineage (NCBI taxonomy): Eukaryota > Metazoa > Chordata > Mammalia > Carnivora > Otariidae > Zalophus > Zalophus californianus. Next base: position 74,875,356 of record NC_045602.1, read on the forward strand.
TGTGTCTTTCAGGGTACAGGCATAGAGACAACATGGTCTGCCCTCTCGAGGATGAGGTAAGTCCTCCCGGGGAGACACAAAGTGCTGCGTGACTTCAGAGGTGGAAGCAGGGAGCTGTGCGAGGAGGAACAAGAGAAAGCTTCACAGAAGAGACAAGTCTTAAAAGATGAGTAGGATTTCAAGAGGGTAGGATGACGTTCCAAGGTAAGGAACCAGCATGAGTTTGACGGGAACCACAGATGAGAATGACTAGTGGTCCCAAATAGAAGGTGGGTACCATGAGGGCGTGTGTGCACAGGTGTGCGTGTGTGTGCGTGCACACACATGTGCATGCGTTGGGGGGGTGGGAAATAGAACTGAAGTTAAGATGGGCCATCCTAAGAGCCATGATCGGGAGGCTACGAAAGCCATGCTGTATTTTGCAAACCACAGCCATCCCTTAAAGGAGTTGGAGCCTTGAGGATGGGGGGGAAGGAAAGGAGAGGTGATGTGACCCCATCTCTGTATTTGTAGTAGACCCTGTGAGCCATAAAGAGCCATCAAGGAGTGGGCTGAGGAGGGACGACAGGTAGGCAGACCAAAGGCGATTTCAATAACCCAGGTCCGAGAGGAGGAGGGCTGGCAAGCACAGGCAGTTTTCCCTGAGAGAGGGGATGGATGTTGGGGACCCTGCAGAGGGCAGGGGCAACCAATCACATGTGTGGGTAGAAGGGAGGCACCAGCCAGTCGTTTGCTACCTTCGGGATGCCTGGGAAGATGCTCATGGCTAGGAGAGAGACAGGGAACCCTGAGGGAGAGGTGTTCTGGAGGGAGGGGAAGAGGAGGCCCCAGTTCCAACTGGATACGTGGAATTGGAGTGTCTGGTGGTGACTTTCATGAGACAACATCCAAGGGACAGTAGAGGGAGAAATGGACCAAAACAGGAGAAAGGCAGAACTCGGACCTGTCACACAGAGAGGTGCCAATGACACCAACGTGAAGGAACAGCAGGGGAAGCGGGAGATGAGGCGAGAAGAAAAGGGTGGACAGTTTTGAGAGCAGAAGCTGAAACGCATTTCTGATGCTTCAAGGAGGCCCCAGAGCGGGGAGGTGGTGGGGTCGTTGGGTTTGCAATAAATAGACAATGGTTGTCTTGCGGGGGAAGAGTCCAAGTCCAGGGAGGCTGAGTGGGAAGTGAGAAGCAGAGGCGGCAAGAGCGGGTTTCAAGCATTGTCACCGTGATGCGTGAGAAGTTCCCTTGGGTGATGGACCACTGGACAATGTCCGGTGGGGAATCCGTAGGGGGGTTAGGGATGGGACCTGGGAGGGAACTCAGGGGCAGCACGATCATGGGGGAGGAGGAAAGAGGTGGAGGAATTGACCTTGGGAAGCAGCAGCAAGAAGGGGTGATGGGCCTGAGAATGTTGGGGTAGGAGCGAGACGGGTGACAGCCCTGCCAGCCTCTTGGGGAGGGAACCCATGGGAGCCTGTGCTGACTGCAGGGGGTAGAGGCGGAGGGCATGGCAAGCGTGGTGTGGCTTGGAAAGGCGAGGCAGGTAGGAAACGGGAGAGCAAGTCAAGCGGGAATGAATAATAGGGCATTGAGCAGCCCCGAGCAGCAAGCTGAAGATGGAAAGCTGGCTGGGCCCGGCCCGGTCTGCACAGCCGCGGCGCGCTCCAGCCCTTCTTGACAGGCTGGAAGCAGGAGCAGAAGTGGAGACCGCGGCAGGCCATCTCCGGCTCCCCATGGCGTCACAGCAGCAGCAGGAGGCCAGGGTGGGGAGAACTGGACAGCAGGAAGCCCCGGAGCTGACGTGCATGAGCTTGACCTCCAAAGTCGGTACAGCCTTGTCTTGGGCTGAAATTCGGAGACCCAATTTGGAAAAGCGCCAAATAAAAAAATACACACTCGTGCCCGAGAGAATACATCCTAGAGGTTAGAAAACTAACTCCCACGGAGGCTTCTCCTTCTCCACTCGACCTTCTTGTGCTGCGTAATCCAGGCCCGTGGCTTTTTACATCGTTCCTCCTCTGTGCCTACCGCTGGGACACATTCTGTTGATTTACTAGCTTCCTGGAAAAAAAAAAAAAAAGGTGCTATTCACATGAAGGTAACCTCGCTTCAAAAGAGCTTTGAGTCTACAAAATTCTGTAGTTCTTGCCCTCTTGCTGCCGTGGTAAAACAAAACAAAAACAAACAAGCAAAATCAGTTTCATGGAAACCTCATTGGTCTTTTGACTTGTTCTTGACATTCAGTGGGCTCGTCAAAGCTAAATAGATACTGAACAAATTCTACCCAGTTCAGTTTGGGAAGGTAAACCTCGTCAGAGCTGTGGTCAGGCCTTCACCCTCCACAGGATCCTGGCGCTGGTTACAGTACTACTGACTCTTTCTGTGAGAGGCAGCTTCCTAGTCTTGACCAGAGTGGAGAAAGGACCCCACGCAGGGTCAGAAGGCCTCAAGCTGGGGACAAGCCCAGAGGAAGGGGTGCAACATCCTTTGGATACTGTCTACCAGGACCCTCCTTCCTGACAAGGGGAAGTGATTCTGTGGGGTCTGTTCTTCCTGCATCCTCTTTAAACGTTTCCAAGTCCCTCCCCAAAGTCCTAAGGAGACCTCTAAAGCCACTCTTTCTCTCCTTTTAACTGTAAACTGCTGTTAGTTTAGTTTAGTTAGTTTAGTTAGTTAGCAGAGTGGGATAAAGAAAGTCAGAGCCCCAGGAAAGCGTCAGTACCCGGGTTCTGTCCAGCCTAGAATCTGACAGCGACGACCCCCAGGCAGAGTTTGGGATGGGGGGGCTCCTGCACAGCCTCCAAAGGCAGAGTGTGGACTGAGCATTCAGGGAACAGCTTTCATGACACGTCCCAATTCTCCTGTGAGCTCTCTGTATTTCCCACCACCGCCACGTCTAGGAAGAGTGAAGTTCATAAGCTGACTCCCCCCTCCCTAAAAGGTACACATCTTTCTATCCCAAAGGAGCCACTTTACCACCTTCAATTTGATGACCCACCAAAGAGAAGAAGTAAATGCTTATGATTGGGACCTATGCCGTACTTAAACCCTTTGCCAAGTGTTCGCTTTTCCCAAACTGTTTCTTAAGAAGCATTATCCCCATTTTACTGGTGAGGAGCTGGGTTTGCATCATATCTGGATTAAAGCCTTACCCTGTTCTCCATATTCATCTCACTGCCAAGTCTGTAACACCTGTATATGCTGCCTTATAGCAACCTCTGTCCAATTAAAAAGTTCTCTTATGTTGATGCCCCATGTTGGTTTCCATGTGGAAGACTGCTCAGAATTGAAACCTGTTGGCTGGAAGCCAATAAATCTTTCATCAGGTGTTCATCAAGACAAGCCGAGAGAGATCCCATCTGCAAGGACACAGCTACCTGCTTCGGAATACAGGAAAACAAGCAGAAAACATGTCCACTTGCCATGCCTTCCTTATAGCCAGGCCCCAGAGTTCTGGGCTGTCATTTCAAGATGCAAAACCAACATCACAAAATAAGGACCTGGTGATCTTCCAGGGGCCACTATTGCAGCACCATCCCACACCAGTGAGTCCCAAAGCAGCCTTCTTCAGTGATGAAAAATGCATCAGTGGGAGGCAGGCATTGTTAGACCCCACCCCCAACCAACTGTACCTTGCTTTGCTTCTTGATGTCTCCACTTGAACCCAGAGGAAGATGGCCAACCTTGGAAGAAAAACATGGGAGCGTTCCAGCGATAAGCTAGTTAGCTCAGCACGCTGAGGCAGCTCACACTTTATGTAGCAGAACCGATTAAATGTCATGATTCATTCTCCCTTTGGCTTGTGGCCCTCATCGACACTTCCAGGAAGGAAGTTACACTGAGGAAGGAAGGGAAGAGGGAGGGAAGCAAGAACAACCCCCACCGTGAGAAGCTCCCTGACCTGGAACGGGGGAGGGTAGGACCTGAAGGCTGGCTGCAGAGAGGGGCAAGGAAAGCTGGGTGCTTTGGAGCCAGAGTGCTCATTATGAGAAATTTCTTAATGACCGTTAAGTCCTAAGGGAGGCACGTGAGCAATGCCTGGTGCCAAACATGCTTGCCCGGGGCCTCCTGTCCAGATGGAAAATGTGTAGAGAGTTAGAGAGGAAAGTAGAAGAAATGGTGTGGTTGCTGAAGATGACTGATGGCCTTGGGACGGCAAATCTTGCCCCTGTGGGATCAGGATTTCCTGGAATGAGACACAAAGATTAGTGACTTTCAGGTGAGAAAGAAACTCAGTTCCTGGGTTTTGGAACAAAATGTCTTTGTGGTTCCTTGAGGGTTTCATTTGTGTTCACCCACAGACCTCTGCTCATGACCTTTCTTCTTTCCACATGTCTGCATCCTAGTGGGCCAGAGCTCAGGGCTTCACGCAGGCCCCTTCATGAAATCGTCCCTGATGGTCTAATCTGGGGTCTCCCTCCCCTGACCTGCTGCCCTGCTGTAGGCAGAAATGATGTTGGTTTGAGATTTTCCAAAAGGGATATGTTTTGGGGATGAATGTTTGTCTTCATGGAACCTCAGTGTTACTCAAAGATTCTGAGGGAATAACTTAATAAGATGTAATCTATTAAAACATGTTATGGAGTAAGATATAAAACTGGCAAGAACGTGTAAATGAAAGCTGAGACCTAAGGAAAATTTCATGAAGGTGGGGGATCACTCTGGGCCACACCCAACCGGATACCTGCTTGCTCTCCTCTCCCCTGGGGGACTTGGGTAAAAGAGCTGGAAAAATAGGCAGTAAGATGTGAGGGGACATTGGAGGGTTCCCTTTTCTTCATAGAGGCCAGAAAAATGGGAGGGGAAACTTTGCTGATTTCAAGTAAATGGCCATGGTTTCACCAATCTGCAATTTAAAAAAAACCACATAATAGCAAGCCAGAATAAAAAAGACAAGAAATAACAAATGTTGGCAAGGATGTGAAGAAAAAGGAACCCTTGTGCACTCTTGGTGAGAATACAAACTGGTGCAGCCGCTGTGGAAAACAGTATGGAGGCCCCTCAAAAAAATTAAAGATAGAAATACCCTATGACCCAGTAATTCCACTACTGGGTATTTACCCAAAGGAAACAAAAACACTAATTCAAAATGATACATGCACCCTTATGTTCATTGCAACATTATTTACAATAGCCAAGGTATAGAAGCAACCCAAGTGTCCACTGATAGAGGAATGGTAAAGAAGATATCATAGACACACACACACACACACACACACACACACACACACACACACACACACACACACACACACACTGGAATGTTACTCAGCCATAAAAAATGAGATCTTGCCATTTGAGTCAACAGGGATGGATGTATTGTGCTACGTGAAATAAGTCGATACTGTATATGATACTGAAATACTACATGATTTCACTTACGTGTGGAATCTAAACAAAACAAATGAACAAACAAAAAAGCAGAAACTGACCCATAAATACAGAGAACTGATGTTTGCCAGAGAGGAGGGGGTTAAGGAGATGGGCAAAATGGGTGAAGGGGAGGAGGAGATACAGGTTTCCAGGTATGGAATGAAGAAGTCACAGAGATGAAATGTACAGCGTAGGGAATACAGATATGAGTAGTGTAACTGTTGTATGGTGACAGACGAGAGCTACACTTGCGGTGAGCAGAGCGTAATGTATAGAGTTGTCAAATCACTGTGTTGTATGCCTGAAACTAATGTAACAGTCTGGGTCAGTTAGACTTCAATAAAAAAAAGTAGTGCCTGCAAGGTATCATAATGTGCTTCCTGCATATTGGGCACTGGACTGGTTGCATTACACAGATCACTTCAATCAATCCTCACAACAACCACTGAGGTGGGTATCACTCCCGCCTTATAGCTGACGAAGCCAAGCCACTATGAGGTAAAGTAACTCACCCCAAGTCAAAAAACTGGTACGATCCAGGGGCGCCTGGGTGGCTCAGTCAGTTAAGTGTCTGCCTTCGGCTCAGGTCATGGTCCCAGGGTCCTGGGATTGAGTCCCGCGTTAGGTTCCCTGCTCAGTGGGGAACCTGCTTCTCCTTCTCCCTCTGCCCCTCCTGCCCCCACTCCTGCTCTCTCTCTCTCTCAAATAAATAAATAAAATCTTTAAAAAAAAAAAAAAAGCTGGTAAGATCCAGACCCCTAGGTAGTACTCCACGCCACTGTGGGCATATGAAGGAAGAGACATGTGGCATGTGTCTCCACAACGTATCACAGGCCATCCCTAACATTGTATGATTCTTGGTTGACCTCCACCACTGCAGGGACAGACTCCCAGCTCCAGTGGGGAGCTCAGTGTGTCCTACCCGTTCCTCCCCCTCCTGGGGCTCCTGGGCCAGGGGTGTGGGGACCTCACCTCCTGTATGATCTGGAAGGTCTCACGGGACCACAGCTTGCCTTTTCTAACCAGAGGTGAAAGGACTGATTTGGTCCATCCCTTTACAAGTTTGGGAATTACCAGGTCAGATCGAAATGTCCCGAAGTAAGAGATAAGGAGCAATTTGGAGGCAGCCAGGGAACGGCTGGTTGTGAATCCACTCTGTGCGGGGAGAACAGAGGGTGAGAACTCAAGGCTGGAGCCCCTCCGCCGGGACAGCTCATCTCCAAGAACTTTTCCATCCAGTAACTTCCTGCGTGATATTTTTCATTGCGGTCACAGTGAGGAACTCTGGTTATTTTTACTAACACACCCCACAGCCATTGCATTTATTTCGTCCTACAGCACTTTATGATGTGTCTGACCCAGGAAAATGTGTGACTCCTGGGGGTGTCAGGGGTGGTCTTTATTTTCTTCCCTCTCTCAGTTTTCCTTTTCCCTGGCACTTGCCTGCCGAGGGAGTGGGTTCTGACTTCCCATGCACGCTTTTCCACCGTCTGTTCAGATCTGCCCCATCTCCCAAGGGGCCCTTCTAACTTTACGTTGCACAAGTCCATGGCCCGGGGACTTGCCAAATCTGTCAAGTCTTAATGTTTTCCTTGGCAGGGACCCCATCACTCCGCGGAAATGGGTGGGATGAGCCGTCGGGGCTTGGTGCCGCTCCTCCGGGCGCCGAGTGCGGCCACTGGGGCTTTTTCCTGACGCCCTTCCCAGGCTCTTCCAGCTCTGGCATGCCCTGCATCCTGCCTCTTCCAAGCCTGCTGGCTTCTTGGAGCATCGCTGACTCGGGCGCCTCCCAGTCCCGCAGGAACATCATTAAGTCTGAAGCTTTATCTTCATCACCTCTTCCCACCCCACCCCAAGGGATGGGTGTCCCTTGCCTTCCCTGTCCTCTCCCCACTGCCACCCCTCTGGTGGCTCCAACCTTTCGGGCCAGAAGGGGAAAGTTCATTCTTCCATTCAACCAAGGTTTGTACAGAGTATCTATACAACACTGTTCACCGTCCTAGGTTCTTAACAGTGAACTGAGCAGTGAACAGAACAGCCAGAAAGCCCAGCCCACATGGCGCTTACATTCTAAGTAAGCTCATAAACTTTGAAAAGGAGGTTGTTAGAAAGTTAATGTGCTGGGTCAGATGGCCTCCTTCTTAAAAGACAAGTCTGGAGAAGTACGGTTTAACCCCAAAAAGAACAAAGTACCGATGTAGAATTCCTGACATGTGTGGGGGTGATAGTTGGGAGCCAAGGACCTCTGGTCCTCTGGAACAGGGTTGGCTGAGCTATGGCCCATAGGTGGCCCACCGCCCATTCTGTATGGCCCACAAGCTAAGAATAATGTTTACATTTTGAAATGGTTGGAAAAAAATCAACAGGAGAATAGTATTTTGTGGTGGGTGAACATTATATGACATTCATGTTTTGGTGTCCAGAAGTTTGATGGGGACACGGCCACTCCCACTCACTTACTCGTGGTCTCCGGCTGTTTTGGTACCACAACAGCAGACTTCAGTAGTTGTGACAGCGATTGCATGTGACCCCCCCAAAGCCTCAAACATTTTCTCTCCGGCCCTTTACAGAAAGTTTGCTGACCGCCACTGTTGAATCATATAGTGAAGTAGCGCTTTCTTCTCCATGTGCATCAGGCTGGCCCAGTTAGGCAGGCAGGAATCTCTCTTCTCAGTCGGTCCAAGGAAGAGAATCATAAAGTGGAGTTAACATTGGCAGCTGAGAACCTGTCCCTGACATCTGTTTTCTCTTCAGTGCACGTGGAGACAAGACCTCCTGGGAAGTGTCCGACACATGCAAGAGTCCCTCCTGGCAGAATCTTCGAAGTTGTTCGTTGAGTTCAGGAGCAAACCTTCACCTTGGGAGGTTCTGGGTTCCTTGGAGGGCGGACCCATCCGTGCTCTCAACTTTACAAGTTTAAATAATAATATTATGCCTGTGGAAAGGACACAGGACTAACAGTCAGCGGAGATGGGTTCAAATCCCCACTCTGCCACTTCATTAGTTGTATGGATTGGGCAAATTATTTAATCTGCAGAAAGAAGCCTCAGTTCTCTCATCTGTGAAATGGGCTGCGTTGCCCACTTCAAAAGGTTATTAAGAGAAACAAATGAGATCATACACGTGGAAGTGCTTTCCAACCTGGACAGTAGCATGCCAACACATCACCTTTCCTCTTTTCAAGAGTAGGGAGCAATATTAGCTGAATTATCATCCTTCATTTGGGTTTGTCTATGGAGACCCAGCCAGAGAGTTGGGGTGAGAAAGATCTAGAACGCTATTCTCCTGGACCTCAGTCAAGGTCTTGGCCTATCCTGAGGCCCCAACTCCCACCTCGCACCCTAGATTCCACCAACCCTCTGGAGTCAGCTTAGGGGATTCTCAACCATGTGGGGGACAGAGGCCTTTCACAAGTAAATAAGAAGTATAATGACATCCCTGTGGTTCTTTGGCAGGATCGTGTCTCGTAGTTTGGAGGATGCCACAGCTGCCCTCCATCAAACTCCCCAAACCCCATACACCATAGGATGGAAACGCCAGCCACAGCCCCCTCGATCTGTTTGCTTATTTCTCCCCCCATCAGTAGCCCTTTCAAGTGCAGTGAGATCCCCCCACCCCCACTATGTACCCCTGATTATCCTAAGTTCAACAACTATATTTTCAGGTAGTTTAGGGTTGCGGAAAGGGTGCAATATACAGAGGGGAATGATTTTTAAAAATTAAGACCTTCCTCCCTCGCTGGACTATAAGCATGTGAGGGGCAGAGGCTCATTCTATTCTCCATGGTCATTGACACCTACACAGCACCTGGCACAAGATAGGGGCTCCATAAACATTCTTTGAATGAATGAATCAGTGAGTAATGGCATCTTAGGATTTAATGACAAAGTGTCTTCCAGGTCATCCTATTGATAATTTTTATGAGTTTATACACATCCCTTCTATGCGAAACACAGCATTCTAAACACAGCAGGTGCCTAAAACACGTCAGTAGAAGATGACAGCAGTGACGATGAAGTTTGAAAAGACAGTGTCCCAACTCTCAAAATGAAATGAACAGAACAAGACACGTGAATAGGGTCAGTTCAATCATATCTCTAAAACAAACCAAAAAACCCCCTTCTTTTGCGAGAGGGCTGGTATCTTTCTTCAAGGATTTTGCTGCCGAAGGGTAATGATAACTTGGAACTTTGACATGTGATCTGGGAAGTTGCGGGGGGGGGGGGCGGGGGTGTGCTGTTTCATTTGTTGCATCTCCTGAGAAAATTCTCCAACTAGGAAAAAATACTCTGACAGTGACACACAAAGGCTGGTACTTATAACTACTGTCCTCACTGTTTAGGGGAAAGAAGTTTTAATTACAGGCCACAGAACAGATGTCAAATCCCTGGCCTTCCTCTGCTATTTGCTGTTTGTTATGAGTCACTCTGGAGCCTGTCCGACCCGGCACCAATTTTCGTGGGAGGCATCCATGTGTGACCAGAAGCGTGTGCTGACGGATGGGCTCACGTGAGGAGAGCTGGAAGGCTGGGCCTCAGGCTCCTGTTGGCTCTTGCCTTCTTTGCTTTTTGGGTCACTTTCTTCCTTCCCCACATCCTCCCTCCATCCCCTTTGTTCTTCCCTCCCAAGCTGGATTTTCACAATAAATGTGGGCTCTCATTTCAGTTCCCACAGCACTGGCTCGTTGGAGACAAAAGTGAGGGTGACAGAAACATCTCTGCTCAGGACGAATGTGTTGACCACACCCCCCAAGGTGGCAGGAGTTGGAGAGGGCCATCTCCGGGGCAGCCGTGGGAAGAGATGAATGACTTTCTTGGTCTTTTCATTTGGTGCCCCAAGAGAGAACCCTGTAGCCCCACCCTGACTTGCACACTCTCTTCAAAGCTTCCTGGAACCTTCCCAGGTTTTCTGGCTGGCTCAGTCATTTCCACCAGAGGACCTGATCTCTCCTCTCCCTTACTGATCTGAACTAAGCTCTGCCAGTTCCCCTTTCCCTTTATTTAAGCCACAATAATCCTGGGATTTTGCATATCAAGAAATCTAAGAAAAAACTCAAACACTTGGAATAAGGTTTCTTAAGCCTGGTGGACTTCATTAGCCAAGATCCCTGGTTCTTTTCCTGTTTTTCTTTAGCTCAGTTCCTGGGCCAGCCATGCAGAGCCCCAACCTGATAGGCATGTGTGAAGCTTCAGTAGATCTAGTTGGGTTTCCAAAATGGCTTATCCCATTTTGCACTCCAATCAGTGTTGTTGAAGATTCCATTGCTCAAGATGCCGGGTCACCGTGGTTATCACCAGTCTTGTTAATTTCAGTCCTTTTGGTGGAAATATATTAGTATCAAGTTGTGGTTTTAATGTGTATTTCCCTGAAGAATAATGATGTTGAGCACCTTTCCTTATACTTCTTGGCCATTTGGTTATCCTCTTTTGTAAAGTGCATTTCACGTCTTTTGCACATTTTTAACTGGAGGTAAGACCTTTGTCAATATATCTATTGCAAAAATCTTCTGTCAGTCTGTAACTTGCACTCTCCTCATGCTCATATGGCCCAATGAAATCTTTCTGTAATATAAAACCACAGAGTTAGGAGGACTGAATCTATGGCGTGGCCAGCTGCTTTTACTTGATTGCATTTCCAAATCGCTTTCTTTCCAGAAAGTCAATAATATTTATAATTCAGCACCACAGAAGGTGCCCTTGCACCCCCTCTCAATCAATAGCCCCTTGGAAAAGTAAACTCTATCCTGACCGCTATCACCATAGATTTGTTTTGCCTGTTCTTGTCCTTCACATAAATGGAATCAAGCAATGTGTATTCTTTTGTATCTGGCTTCTTTTGCTCTAATCATGTCTGTGAGATTCATCCACTTTGTGTAGAGCAATAGTTGGTTCTTTTTCGTGGCTCCATGATATTCCATTATTTACTACAATCTGAATTGTTTCCAAGTTGGTGCTATGCTGAATAAAGTTGATTTTATATATATATGTATGTATGTATGTATGTATATATACACATATATAATTTTATATAATATTTATATTTATAAACATGTAAAATATATAAAGCAATATATTTTTTAAGATTTTTTTTTTATTTTGAAGTAATCTCTACACTCAACACGGGGCTTGAACTCACAACCCTGAGATCAAGAATCACACTCTCCACTAACTGAGCCAGCCAAGTGCCCCAGAACATTTTTAAAAAGTAATCTCTACACCCAACATGGGGCTTGAACTTATGACCCCAAGATCAAGAATCACATGGTCTACTTACTGAGCCACACCTTAAAACTATATATTCTTGCAGGCCTTTGGATGGACACAGGCAAACTTGGGCCTATACCTAGGGATTGAGTTGCTGGGTCTTTAGGGTATGAATTACTGCTTTGTTTTAGTAGATACTGCAAATTTTTCCAACTGGTTGTACCAGTATACATCCCTACTCACAGTCTATGAGAATTTCAGTTGTTCTACATCCTCGCCAACAGTTGATATTGCCAATGGGTTTGGTTTTGTTTTGTTTTTTAATTTTGGCCCTTCTGCCATGTGTGTATCTTAGTGAAGCTTTAGTTTGCATTTTCTTGGTGACTAATGGCTTTGAGCATCTTTTCACATGCTTACTGGCCCCTTGGATATCATCCTTTGTGAAGTGTCTGTTGAGTTTTTTGCACATTTGTTAACTTTGGTTTGTTTGGTATTTTTCTCATTGATTTATAAAAATTCTTTATGTATTTTAGGTATGAATCCTTCATCGGATATGTGTTGCTACTATTTTTTTCCTCGTCTATGGTTTGCCTTTTCATTCTCTTAATGATGTTTTTTGATGAATGGAAGTTCTTACATTGAATTAGGTTCACATTATCACTTGGTTCCTTGACTGCAGACAGTCTGCTTTGGGTCCTCTCTCCGCTTTCAGTTCCCAGGCTGTAGGCTGTTGTGTCCTGACCGGTAGGTCTCTCCCCTACGCTTCCCGCAGATCCCTTCTGCTCTGCCGGCTTGCTATAGATTCCCTGCGGTGGGGGCTGAAGTCTTACTCCTCTTTGGATAAGCAGAACTGGCTTCTTTTTCTAACTTGTGCCTGGCCAAATTCCTCTGTAGCCACGGGTCTTGAAGATTGGTAACTATTAGACGGCGGGGGTCTCCCTGCCCACCAGCAGCAGCCAGTCCTCCCTCCCTGGGTCCCTCTGCATTTCACATTCCAGTCTGAGCCCCACCCTGGGCTCCTTCCCTGAGCAGAGGTGATCCATTCATCCTTATCAAGTCTTTTCCTGGCTCCGGTTACACCCCTCCTCCAAATGCTTTGGCAGGTGATCTTTGACACTTCCTTTGGTGTCCTCTGGGCAAGGGAGGAATTCTCCAGATCTCCACTCTCCTGGATTATGTTATAAACTTAGTTTTCACCTCAAGACCAAGACCTAATATCACAGGCTCAACATTTAAACTCCAAATGGGGGCCCAACATAAACCAGTCAAAATGGATCTACATGACCATTATGTTGCATATCTCCAAAGTACTACTAGCCTGCCCCTCTTCCTCCTTTCTAAGGGGTTCTTCACTTGAACGTGAAGTGATCTGGAAATGAAATCAAGTAAAAGCAGAATCGCATAAACTTGGATGTGAAAAAAATGGCATCTTCATTTCTATAAACCTCTATTTGAAAACTAGCATTTCCTTACATTCTGAACATAGACAACAAACTGCAACATTAGCAGTCCCTGTGCCTCTGTCACCAACAGAAATCACAGCTACCTTCATATCACATAGTTGCTGATGATAGCTTCTCATTCACACTTATCACTATTTCAATCTTGCAGATATTATTAGACCCACCAATAGATCTTTCATTTAATGGGTTAAATATAATTCTGTCTCACAAATTAGTTTCTTAAAAACATTCTGATAAACTTAGTTCAATATAGTTTGTGCATTTTTTTTAGATTTTTTATTTATCCATTTGAGAGAGAGAGCGAGCGAGCAAGTGAGGGCAGGAGCAGGGGGGAGGGTCATTGGGAGAGGGAGAAGCAGACTCCCCACTAAGCAGGGAGCCCAGGATCCTGGTATCAGGACCTGAACTGAAGGCAGATGCCTAACTGACTGAACCACCCAGGCGCCCCTAGTTTATGCATTTTAAGACACTCTGACCAGCAGTCTATAGGCTTTACAAAACTGCCAGGAAGTTCCCAGGGACAAAAAAAAAAAGACTGAGAAACTCCTATTGGCAAGAGACCCTCTTAAACCCATAGCAACCTCAAGTCACACTGTGACCTACATTGATGAACGGGCAGCTATGCTTCTAGGTTGGGTGGTGATGAAAGTCTGCTCCACCTTTGTTACTCTGTTCCTTTGGTGTGGGGGTGGGGGGGGGGAGGATCTCAAGGAGCCCAGGCATGTGGCTCCAGTTTTCTCTAGATTCTGGCATTCCGGAGATTCTGGAAGAACAGGGCATCTCTTCTGCAGGTCAGAGGAAATGGGTAGCTCTCCAGCTAAATAGATTTCATGCTTGACTTCAGGGGAATAGCCCAAATGATGATCTGTTTGGGAGAGCAAATTAAAGAGGTAAGCGGGCATGCTGGTTTTATTTGGTTTAACTTTTGCTGTTTTAGTTGCTCCCCTAAGCATTTCGAAGGAAGAATATTGGTGGTCAGACCGCTTTTCCCAGCATCATTCTCTCCCCCCACTGCCCGATTCAAATTTTGGCCGGATCCTGCTTCTCAGGGGACACTGACCTTAGATTAGCCTGTAGGGAAGGCTTACTGGGCTCTCTTCTCTCCAGGCTGATCGAAACATGACTTACTTCTTTTCTCAGAGCTCCCAGTACTGAGTCCTGACGTCACTCCCTCCTCCCATCCTCATTTCTCCTAATCAGTGTTCTTCCTTGCATTTCTTGGTTCAGAATGTTCAGGAAGAAGAGTTGTCTCCCTTTCCTAGAATCCATGCTTTTATGTTCTAATTTGATGTTGAGTAACACAGAAAATGGAAGAGGTTTGATTACATCATGAAAGAATCCAGTTCCTTGTCTCATGCCATGAAAGACCAGTGAGATTCACAGGTCCTAAAAATTGGTGACATATGCTTCGTGTCGCTATCTAAATATCCTTAAATAGTGTGTGTTTCTTCTGGGGCCCTCCCACCCCCACCTACCCCATGCATGCTAATCTTTCATTTCATCACACAAACCACTGGGCCAGTGAGTTGATGCGGTTGTTAAGTCAGGTGAGACACTTCTACTGACACCTTTGTCCTCTTTTTTTTTTTTTAAAGATTTTATTTATTTATTTGATAGAGAGAGACAGCGAGACAGGAAATACAAGCAGGCGGAGTGGGAGGAGAGGGAGAAGCAGGCTTCCCGCTGAGCAGGGAGCCCGATGCAGGACTCGATCCCAGGACCCTGGGATCATGACCTAAGCTGAAGGCAGACACTTAAGGACTGAGCCACCCAGGCGCCCCACCTTTGTCTTCTTCTGTTAGGAATGCTTTTGGCATGGCTACCACCACCCCCTTCTCCTCCTCTTCCCTCCTCCCCATTAAGGACCCTTATTTTGACTGTTTTGCACGTGTTATTTTCAAAGAAAAGAGACCGCAGCTGATTCTGTGTGTGACATTCTTCCAAAGTGCTGTTAAGTTCTCCATAAAAAGCTAAGCTGTCATTTGTTGTTATCAGGACCACTAGCCAAATTGTTGAAGTTGACGGAGTTTTATTAGCTATGTTTTTGCAATTATGCAAAACTGCCTTACTTGGAGACAAGTGCGAGAACTCTGCCTTCACACTGGATTTGCTTATAGTTCTTAGCGGTGTAACACCAATGAATGGTCTTGAGCTGTTTCCAGCCCGTAGGGATGGGTGTCGGTTTCTTGGACACTGCTGGGGAATCTGTGAGTCTGGGCAGCATTTTCGAAGGCAGGCTGTCCTGTAACAAGCAGTGGGCTCTGTGAGTCATGACTGCAACGCAGTGATTCTAGTGTTGACCCTCCCCCGGACTAACGTGTGGCCTTGGATAGGTCCTTTCATGTTTTTTGTCTCCAGTCTTCTCTTCCATAAAGGGAGACAGGAGGCCTTGGATGAGTGCTGAATCCCTTCCAGTTTGCGTTGTCATTTTATTATTCCAATAAATTAATCACAAAAAGGTCATGAAAACATCCCAATTATAGCAATTAAGAAAAATAACTGCCATTCTGTTTTATATGGTGTTAAAGATTCCCTTTTGCCTCCTGAGCCTCTTAAAGACCCAATACGTGTACCCCTGAAACTCTACGACATCCCTGTAAACTGTTTTTTTAAAATTGATTCTGGGCCAGTATGAAAATCCTGGGTCTTATTATCCAAGTCTCAGATTCTGAGTTGTTAGAAGGTCTATTTAAAATGGTATGTTTTTCTTGCAGCAATTGTGAAGTGGTCAGATTTTCTGATGTTTTAACATTCATTGCCATTCATTATCTAAACACTCCTCTATAATCCAGTGCGTTGTATGAGGCTAATAAGGAGAATGGAATTCATTCCGGGTTTGATTGCATCTGCTGATTCTAGTGGAAGGCCTCTCTTATATCTGCTCCTCCTTTCTCAACATGGTTAAGGCAAAGAGACGTGGAAAACCTCAGACTCGGCTCAAGATTTTAAATCTCTGTGACTTGGGAGAAGAAAAAAAAATGTGGCTCTGCGTCTCCATCTCCAATGCCTAACAACTGTAGAGTGTGGTGATATTTCACATGAAGAGAAATCTCTTGTCGCTAGATTTTTTTGAGTTCTACCGCTTTCTTTTCAAACATAGAATGTCCCCACCTGTATAATGCTCATAAGTCCTAATCATGTTTCCATGCCATTTGATATTTGTTTGACTTTGGGGGCACAGGGCCACCGGGGGCACAGTGACATTTCACGGTCCGACTGCATCTCAGGCGAAAGGCAGCCAGGTTCACACTGCTGCTGGATGCCGCGCTTTGCCTCTTTACGATTATGGGATGCCATGGACGGATTCTTGGAAGGCTGCGTCCTCTAAGTCAAGTCATTATCCCATTGAACAAGGCTCTCTCTCTCCTATCTTCCGATTTCTGGTTCCTCTGCCACCACCCCCTCCTCAGTACACGCTAACACTTGTACTTGGACTACATTTTCCAAAACATATACAAGTTTCATTTACTGATTGCTCTGCTGTACTCCAAATGGCCCAGCATTTTGTCGATGAAAGAGTGTAAATCATGCCTTACGTGGGATATGGTAGGATATGATGTTTAGAGAAAGGAAAATATGCTTCCTTATAGAAGCACCAGGCACTCAACCATCTGGATTGGGGAGAACATTTTCAATCATTCATCCTGATGTTTTGTCTACGCGGTACACGTAGGGTGAGAGACTGAATGTTTCACTTCACATCCAGATGTTTTTGCATTATGCTGAAACAATTACAAGATGTCAGTTATATTTTTAAGAATTTAAATAGGAAAAGTGTAACAGTTATACTAATTTAAGTTTTGAGATAGAAAAGATGAGGGAAAAAGGCATACTTTTGGCTGGTTCTTG
This sequence comes from Zalophus californianus, assembly GCF_009762305.2. Taxonomy (NCBI): domain Eukaryota; kingdom Metazoa; phylum Chordata; class Mammalia; order Carnivora; family Otariidae; genus Zalophus; species Zalophus californianus. The sequence continues at coordinate 74,892,236 of NC_045602.1, forward strand.
ATGCAATATGCTAGTTTTTTTTTTTAAACCACATATTTTGCAACTCAAGAATTTTAAAAAATTATGAAGAAATATCCCTAGAAATACGGCCTGTCACTAAAAATACAAGGATTGGGATTGTCGTTCAATAATAAAAACACTCGGGTCCTGCAAATTCAGGTAAGACGTGGGCAGTTAAAAGAAATGACTGTCAAAAATGGTTGCTTAACAGTTTAAGAACTGAGAGCATCATTCGAAATGACTCTCTGTAAATACATGTATTCCTTGCACGAAAATGAGAATGCACGGTCCACAGGTTTGTCGAGATTCTAACAGGATTTGCGAGGAGGCTTTTCAGACCTTTTAAAGATGCATTTTTGAGAAATACTTTGAATGATTCAAAACAGAAAATAAGATTCCATCTGCTGGAGCCACCTTGAACATCTGTCACAAGAGCACGAGCAGAAGGAAATGTTGAAACATTCTGCAACACAACCATTTTGGGGGGGAAAAGGTGTTTTGCGTTGTTTGGAGAACTGTATTTCTCTCGTATTCTCGCATTAAATGGGGTTGGGTCTAATGCTTGTTAGAAGACGTGTTCTGGGCATATTTCTTGTATTAGAAGACACAGCATTTAACCTGGCGCTGAACTGCCCACAGGTTTTGTGGCCACTTCTTCTACGCCATGAAAATTTCAACAGATTTTGCATTATTTCCAGGAAGGCACATAGATGTGCACATTACACATTAACTGTAGTATCCGATTGAACTGGCCTGGTACAGCACTTTTGCTGACTCAGCACATGGTTTCTCTTTTCCAGATTACTAAAACAACTTTCCTCCGGGGTAAAGGCTTCACAGAAAGCAAAGGGGAACAGAAATACAGAGGGCCCTTATTTTCACCCTTAATTATACCAAGTCCAAAGGCAAATGCAAAATCAGACTCAACTCTTCTAGGTTTATAGAATTAAAAACCTTCCTCCCCTTGCCTCTCTCCCACCCCCAGCACCATAGGAATCCCATAAAGTTGGAACGAAGCTTGTTGCTCATCCATGAATTTGCACCAGGCCTCTTACGCTTGGGGCTGGACTCAGACGCAAGGTTACCCGTGCCTTTTTCATGCTTTGTGTAGGGTATTTTAAGCAAGGCAGGTCAGTCTCGGTTTTGTGGACTTGTACCAGCAAGCATTTCTTAAAAGTCATGCATTGAGTAAGCTGCCTATCCCAGACATCACATAGGCACTTGTAGGGCCCGGGGTGAACCTGGGGTCACAGCACGTGTCCACCTTCTCTGCCTGATTCAGCGCTGGAGTCTTCAGAGATGTAGGGTTGTGTGTGCCGACCCCAGTGTACAGTGCTAAAAGGCTAGGGCCCCTTGCTATACATATCAAATGCTCCTAAGTTCAGTTCTCTGTTCCGTGTACACTCAGCAGTCTGGTGCGGTGGGAGTCGCTGGCCGGCAGGGTAGTTCGTGGACCCGGGTCAAGAGGAATATTGTGAACCTCCGGTCTCCCCGAAGCCTCCCACCTCCCCCGCCTCTGGCCTCCTCCATGGCCAGCTCACTAATCAATGCAAATGTCGCAGGAGGCCAGGTCCGCAATTGGCATTCCAGAGATCTCGGACCACCAGCCGAGCTTTAAATAAGTGCAGATGTGACAGGCGGGAGACCCGGGGAGGCCGCCTCTCCGCCCCGCACTGCCCTCCCGGCGCAGGCCAGTGCACACCGCCGCGGGCCTCGGCTGAGCGCGCGGGGTGCCAGCGGCGGCTGCGGCAGTACGTTCGGGAGGAACGGGGTGCGCACCTAGTAACCGCGGAGGCTACGGAGGCCCCCGAGTTTGAAGGCAGTGCGGGAATGGTGTGAGCCCGGTGGTCCATAACCTCCGTGGCCCCACTGCTTCTCCTCTCAAGTGGCTAGGGGAATAACCTACCCTCGCCGCCAGCCCCGGCCTCCAAGGGCCCGACTGCCGAGTCTGGCTCGGGAAATTCTGAACTTGGCCGGCCGGGACGGCTGGGGAGGCTCCGCTCTTCCACCGCAGGGCCCGACACGCCGGCGACACGGAGAATCTGGATCTTCTCCCCAGCTTACCCTCCACCCCACGCGGAAAGGCACCTTTGCCGCCCCAACCCCAGCCTGGAGGCTCGGTGCCGGGACGGAAGGGCCAAGTCGGAGCCGCAGAAAATGCGGTCCTGAGAGTGCGGGCCGAGGCGGAGCGGGCGGGAGCGGGAGAGGTCAAGCCCGGGTCAGTCCCAAGTCCGGGTGGCGGTTGAACGGCTCTGCCCGGGGGCGAGAAGCGGCGGGGGCGGCTCCACCTCTGCAGACCCCCTGCGGAACCCGCGACCCGCAGGCTCCCTTGTAGCCCCGACTGCCGGCTCCGAGTTTAAAGGCTTGGGGAGAGGGGGAAAGGCGAGAAAAAAACAAAAAACATAAAAACTCGAAGCCAAACGCATTCTTCGGTGTTTGGTCAGCCCCGAGCCCGATTCCGAATTTATTCACAACCAGCCCCCTAACTCTCCAATCTCGGGGAGGCTCCACGAGCCCTGTCTGGTCCCGGGCCGCGCGGCCACCTGCCTGCGGTCTACGTCCTCCGACCCGGGCCCTTGAGGTCCGAGCAAACCCTTTCGGCCTTTCGGGACCGCCTCCGCGGGTGCCACTCCCGGGGCTCAGAAGGGTGGCGGGGGCGCAGCTGCAGACCGCTCGGCAGCCGCCCGACGAGACGCCCGGCCCAGGTCCCCATACCATCCCCCGGCCCCGCGCATTCCCGCCTCTCCGGGCCCCAACGACGCCAGGCCTGCGCCCCGCCGCTGCGGGAACCGGTCCCCCCCGGAAACCTGCAGGCCGCGGGGGGGGGGGGTGCCGCCGCGAGCGGTGCAGGGTCTTCTCCCCCGAGCGGCCGGCCCTGCAGCCAGCCCGGCCACCCCGGGCCTTCCCACCCGCCTCCCACACACGGGAGACCCTGGTCTGGCCGCCGACGGTCCGCCCCCAGCCTCGGCGCCTCTGCACACCCCCTCGGCCGCGGGGCACGCGGATCCGCGCAGCGGACGCCCGCCCGAGCCCCGGGGCCGCGAGCGTCACTGGCGCCTTCCGCCGCCGGCCACCCCCCGGGCGTCCCTCCCTCCCTCCCTCCCTCCCTGCCTCCGGGCCCGGCGCGGCGGCGGCGAGGGCTCCAGGCGAGAACCGCAGGCACCCGCGCGCACGAACCGGCCGCGCTCCGGCCGCGGGGCGCCGAGAGCCACGTGCGCCGAGCCTGGCCGCGGCAGCCGGGTCCCAGCCGCCCCCGGCGTCCGCAGCACCCCGCGCCGCCGCCCGCCCGCCGCGCCCGCCGCAGCCGCTCGCTCGCCGGCACCTGCACCCTGCTCTCGCGCTTGCCTTCCCGTCCGGGAGTAGAAATGCTACGACCTTAAGCAAGTATGTTTTCGGAGACATAAACGAAAAAGACGAGGGGGCTACGACTGTCCGAGCGAGCGCCGAGGCACAGAAACGCGAACTGGCCCAGAGCAACCGGGCTCGGCGCAGAGACGCTTGTTACCAGCCCGGAGAGGCCACCGCCATGGGTCTGCGGAAAGCGGAGCTCTTCTTCAAAGACAGGGTGATAAACCGCTTCAAATTATATCGAAAAACTATTCAAATCCTCAGTTATTTTCTGTGGACCTGTCCTCACTGAAATGCCGATTGTAAGCAAAACCAAAAACTTGAATTTATTGATGTAAGTCCTGTTCAAAGAGGCCAACAGGAGTATGAGACACACAACGATGACATTACTTGGCGATGCAACCACTACGCCATGCTTTGCGGAGACGTTCTAATGAATTTCTCTTTTTTAAGTGCAAAATGTAGCCAAGCAACTTCCCCTACAGCTAGCAATCCCAGATAATATGGTTACTTTCCTAATGTAAAGTTTCCTGGTGATGTATCATCTAAAACAGTATCCACAAGGTTTCCGATTGTGTCACATAAACAGCAGAACATAACCCGGCTAAAGAACTGTTAAGTCTCTTTATGTAAGTACCTGATGCCATCATTTAAAAATAGTTGTTGGTTCGTAGAGCAAATCTAAATCACAGGGCCAAGCTTAGCTGCCCTTTCATGAATAATATCTCAACTTTCCTCCGATCCCAAAGAAGACAAACTGCAATATCAGTATTTTGTTCTTTAGAGAGAATAAATTGTCCTTTCCCGCTGCCTGAGGTGCTCAGGAATGAGATGTGTTAGGCATTCATATGAGGATATTTTGGAAGATGGTGCAGGTGTGGGCTGACTTAAATTACTTGCTTTTGTGGGTTTTTTTTAAAGGTCAAATGTAGGATCTGGTTTTAGGGAAGGCAGAGAATAAGATTTCCTGACATGAGTTAAAATGCCCCTGTGCCCAGTCTCAGATGGAGGAGATAACACAAACCTGATAAGGCATTTAGCTGATGCATCCTGAAAAATGATGTGCCTATCAGCATGCATGTCATCAATCAAAAATTATTTAATATTTGCATTCAATTAGCCAAATGGCTCCACCATTTTGAGAATTTTCACAAATAAGCAATTAGCAAAATGATCAGTAAAATCTTCCACACCCACTCATTTAATGGTAAATTATTGAGCAATACTTTAACTTGTAGGAATATTTAATAGTTTGGGAATTTGTGGTGCAATTAAAAATGAAGTACAAGAATCTCACAGTTAAGTTTTCTGAACTGGTAGAAAATACTAACAGAATTACTTAGGTTTCTTTTTTTTTTTTAATAATTTTGGAACAAAGACTAAATTTAGGTAACAAATCAGAAAAGCCCTAACATCTGAATATATGAGTTGAGTATATGGTTTCTTAAGTGATTTTTTTATATAAAATAGCTTAGTGGCCTTTAAAAAAATCTCTTGCTTAATTAAACACATAACATAAGGAATATTAAGATATGTGTTTTTGTCTTATGTAACTAGAATTCCTTACATACCAACATAAGAAACTAACAGCTATGTTGGCTACCTCCCTAAGTATCAGTAATTTAAATTCCCTGAATATAACTGACCTCAGTAAGTTGAATCATAGGACATAAAAGCTACTTCATAAGAACTCTTTATATATAATTATGCAAATCATAGTAGTTTTTAAGTCATTAATAACTAGACATATAAATTTTCTGGGTTGAAGGAGACACTGCAAATCTATCATATAATTTTCTAGCCATCTTTTAATATGAGGTAAATTATAGCATATAAACATCCTCAGGATCTGTTTTATTATAAGAAAATAATTTTCTTTCCTGTCAGAGATGCCCATGAGGGCACATTTTTATTATATATGTGAAAGCTGTTAAATTTGATGATTAAACACATAATTTCAAGCCATTTCTCAGAAAAGTTCTCAGACTATTCGGAGTATTTTACTTCTGAGTAATGAATTGAAAATACAAAATGCGTGGCATTTATATTGAATTTTTGTGACCGAGAATGTACCTAAAACAGGAAATACATGCAAATAAAGACTAAAGAGTTAGGTGCAGATGAAAAAGGACATTCAAAATTCCACTTCACAGAAAAATGATCTATTTTACCAACAATTCTTGCAATATTTTCTCTCTCCAGGTCTGCCCTTTACAAAATGACGAAACTGTTCAGGGATCTGCGGACCAACCTCACACAATTGGAGCTGTGTGTGTGTGTGTGTGTGTGTGTGTGTGTGTGTGTGTGTGTGTGTGTGTTTCAATCTCCATTTGCCTTTGCAGGGCACAGAAATAAAGGAAAGATGAAAACCTTGAGCTACTCTGACACACATAAGGACTTAGAGTTTATTAATCAGAGAATTTAGCTTATCCCCTCTGCTATTCATCTGAAATTAATTAAGTGTGTAGAATTACAAGGTGGGTGTATCCGAGACAGCAGGCCCTGCTCGGACTAATCAAAAGGGCACATGTTGAATGAGTACAATTTAGTTAAGGTTAATCCAGTGAAGATGATACCTCCCTGGTCTTAATTACTCTAGGTGATAGATTGTGGAATGGGAGAGTAGGAAGGAAGGGAAGTTTGGTCTTACTGAATACCAGGATCTTCTAATTTAATTTAGCTCCCTGTTTTCACAGAGGCAAACAGTTTCCATTCAGAGAGCAGGACCACACTCTGGATTCTTGTTTAAGGTGGGTAAGAGAAAAAAAATAATTGCATGTGTATTCTTAAGAAAAATAAATGGAAAACACATATGAAGGTTTCAAAGCTGTTGGTGATAATGTGCCTTTTATTACAGACATGTCAGTTCGGAATTTTATCACAGCTCGGTGGATTCTTTGTGATTTCTGCGGGGGGCTAGTTACTTTTTTGAACTTTCTTCTGAGTGCTGGGACTGGGCAATGTGCTGAAATGAACAGAGATTGTTTCTGTACCTACACGACTGCATTAATGAAATGACTGCATATGTATTATTAAAAAACAACACAGTTTAAAATATTAACAAATACACAACTAACCGCCATGGGTGAATCGCACAAACAAGATGTGGAGCATTAGAAGCAGATGCAAGAATACCTACTCTATGATTCCATTTATATAAAGCTCAAAAACAGACAACACAAATCTATGTGTTACAGGTCAGAGTAGTGATGGTCCTCGGGGGAGCACAAAACAAGAGAGGCTTCTGGGGGTGTTGATAATATTCTGTTTCTCAAGCTGGGTGCTGGTTACACAGGTGGGTCTGCTTTATGAAAATTCATTCAGCTCATGAATTTGTAAACTTATGATTTGAGCACTTTTCTGTATATATGCCTTGTTTCAATGAAACATTTACTTTACAGAATGAAAATGAATAAGAGAAAATACTAAGAAGGGAATGGGATTATAGAACGGAATATTCTTAAAAGACAGAGGTGCGAGGGCTGCTGAGTTCTTAATGTGTTCACTTTGCCATCTTTCCATCTGCTCGTGCACAAACGCTAAGATTACACCTCTGTATCCAGACTTTACTAAATATTTGGATCTTTCTTATTTCTTTTGCTTACGTGAAAGTCCCAGTCCGATTGAGGTGTTTCAGAATTTTATCCTATGTTGCTATTTAAGGTGCAGCTCTCCACCTCCCCCCCACACACACAAAAAGTTTATTTTCTCCTTGCGCATGCATTAAAAAATCATCAGTTGATTTTCTTGTTTTCAGTTTTGTGATATATTTTTGGCTCAAGAGGGAGTATCTGTTTCTGATTTATTAGCATTTGATCCCCTAGTTTCCTGCCATTGATCAAGCCTAATACTTAGCTCAGCTGATGAGTTTTGTATGAAAACTGATATTTCAGGAAGACGGAAGGTTGGACCCATTTTTAATATTTTTCCCCCTTCATCTCTTTCAGAGTTTGATGTACACGGGAGACACCTAGCAAAGCCTGAAACTATATTTCTTTTTCACTATGTCTCCCTGGCATAAAACCGTTTGGAAGTAAAACATGTATTTATCAATAGAAGAGATGTTTGTCCGGTGTCATCCACATGCTGCCAACTGTATATACATTTATACCCTCTCGCCAAAACAGGCCTTCACTGCGCTGCTAACCCGCTATATGCCATTCAATCTCCAGTGAAGTCATGGTGAATAAGGTCAGCTCCTTGGAAACATCTGCGTTTGATCAGTTTGCACGAAACGGGGGCCTTCCTAATGCTGGACTTCCCCGAAGTCCCCTATTGACAAGAGCTGATTCACTACCACTGCCCGAGCCTCCCTCAGGAAACCATTTTCCCCTCTCAACTATGCAATGCCCAGACTGGATTCTGCTCTCATGAGCCAAGAGACATCTGTGGTCCCACGCGTTCTGAGCTGGCAGCACCCTGTGGAGAATGTCCCTCCTTCAACAGGGAAGATGTTGTTCTAGTTATTGCTAAAGTTAGGGTGATTGGCGGTCTTTTATCCATGTCAGTACCGGGGAAGAGTAGCAAATGAACTCTGGTCAGAAAGTCATCTGTTGATGGTACGTGAACCACTGGAGACCCTGATAGGGTAGGTCCTGTGCTCCCAGGGGCACATCAGTGGAGGATTAGCATTAGCTGCTGTGTGTGTGTGTGTCTGTGTTTTCTTTTCTTTTCTCTTCTTTTCTTTCCTGTTCCTCTCCTCCCCTCACCCCCAGTCTTACTTTCAGCATTGTATTGTCAATACGTTATTCCACTATAAAAACCTAAAGGACAACCCTAGAGCCTCTTTTTCTTTAAAGCAAAAAATAACTTTTAGGACAGTCTGATAGTCCCAGATGGTATATTTTGATAGGCAGAATATACATTTTATTCATGACAATCTAAAAGAGAAGTTGATGAAAAATCTAGCGTAAACTTTTACATGAAACATCAACCTGAAGATAGCATGAAAGACGTTTTAGAAAATTCGGGGCATCATTAAATTCATTCTACCTGTAGAACGTTTAGAAAATGCCCCCATCAAGTGTTTACAAAATTTGTTTACTACAATTTTAAAATCTGCAAGTCTGACTGTCCTTCATTTACAAAGAGGCTGGGGCAATAGGCTGAAAAATCTAGTCCATGAGTTACATTTTCACTGAAGGGCTTCTGAGCCTAACAGGTACCAAGCAGGAGGCAAGAGACTCAAGGAACAGTCCCCCCTCTTCCGGAGCTGTCAGAGCAGTTGAGGGAATGAGACAAAAATACATAAAAATGTAAATAGCCGCAAGAAGTGTCAGGTAGGCAGCAAGGGCATAGCCACCCACGTGCCGATTAGCCACGTTTTCCTCCTGTTAAGGACATCAGAACTGGTTCCTGGTTGAAGCCTGAAGCCTCCGCTCGTGGTCCCATCTCAGGCCTCAGTGCCGCTGTTCCCCATCACCCCATCCGTGATCAGGATGCTGGGGTCGGGCAGACCTGCGCGTTATAATACCAGCGCTTCTGGAGCAGGGCAAGTTCCTGAACTGCTCTGGGCCTTGGGTTCCTCACCTATAAATAAGAGCACTACCTCCTGCCTGGGGCCAGTGTATCAGATGGTGTCTGCACAGTGCTTAAAGCAACGCTGAGCGCCCTGCTCAGCGCGAGCCACTATGGTTGGTATTCATGTTCCTGCCCTTCTCCATCCCTCCCCACATCAGCCGGTCGTGTTGGCTTTAGTACCTCATGATTTCATTCAGATACAAAGGAAATTGTTTTGAAATACTTCAGAAAGCTGCTTTTTTCAAGCCTACTGGCTCTCCCAGCACAGTCCAGTTCCACAGGGATGGAAATTCAGGGTGATTCATATCACTGTCTTTCCCCCTAAGTGCAAAGTTACATACTGTACAAATAAAGGACCAGCTTTTTCCACCACAAAAGGATTATTTTAAAGGTCTCTCCATGAGTGTAGAAATCCTTGGCACCCGGGCCAGCGTGCCGTCCCAAATGTCAATATTGTGGAAAACCCGACTTTTCCCGCAGAGATTTCACTGGCTTTACGCAAGTGACTCAAATGCTTTTCCTTAGCTCGGACTAGTCCCACATGTCGGGTGGTTTTCTTATTCATCTCTGCTTCTGAACCCCTCACGGCCATGGGGCCCCATTGCCTTCTGACCCCGGAGATCTCTCTCGTCCGCCAGGCCTCCTCCTGGGGGCTCTTCCACGCGCACGTCTTCTGGGTCCGCCTCTCTGCCCCGCACCACTGTTGGCCACTTGGCCCTCGGCAGCTCTCTTCTCTCTTCCGTCCCAGCTACCCCTCTTTTTTCCCTCTTGGCCATCCAGTCCTTTCTGCCACATTCCTCTCACCTCCCTGCTGTCTTTGGAATAAACCCTTGGCTGTCGCCTTAAATGTTGTAAGCATTAGCCCTCCGGAGAGCTCTTCTTTCAAAATCAGCCTTTCCCAAGCTTCTCCCTTTGTTTTGCTCCCTAAAGCTCCCAAAGCAAGCACGCAATACCCTTGACCTTTGCTCTGTCTCCCTCCTGTGGCTGTCCTTGGGCTGATACTTGTCTGTCCTTGAGTGAAGGGGTGCGGCTGCAGGGGTGTCAAGAGGAAGAGGTTGGAGCCTTGACTCTTAGCCTCCTTCGCTTGGTCATGTCTTTCCTCTTCTACTGATCCATTAGGACGGGGCTGGAGCCAGCCATCACCTCCTCCTCTGGAACCACCTCTGGGAATTCTGCTCAACCCCACCTGCCTGCCCACCAGCACCGTCCGGAAGCGCAGTCCATTCCCAACAAGCGTATTTACTCTGTCTTTTCCCACCGCCGCCCCCCCAGGCCTGGAAACCCCTTCACTTTTGTGTCACGTCCTCAGGGAGGCTTCTTGACAAGAGCTGAGCCTAATTCAGCTCTTTATAGAACTGGGCAGGTTGCTGTCATTGAATTAAAAGTCCCATTCAATTCTGTTCAATCCAATTAATTTAAAATGTAAAGATGATCGGGGGTTGCTCTGAGTGGTGGAAGAGAAAGAAGAGAGGATGCCACCTGTCTACCCCCATGATGGAAAGTGAACTCACGTGAGGGAAGTGGAGAGTGACGTGGGATCTGTGTGATAGGGAGAGGGGCTGGGTGACGGGCCTGGATCCCTGGGAGAAGCCAGGGCTTGTCTGTGTCTGAGGGGCTTTGGGGGATGAGAGGAAGTGTTTGCTTCTTTCAATCACATAAATGATTCATACTTAGCTTAGTATCCAATTTACTAAGTTTAAAGCAATTAACATTTTGAAAATACTCACACGTTACCGAGTAGCTAATAAGTCAAGAATATCAACTTAACTAATTAGATTCCCCCTAACAAGTAAATATTTTTGCACACTTAAGCAATTAAAGTCTTTACAATTCTAATATATCAGATTCCCCTAATTGCTTAGGCACCTTAGAAAATAAATTGGCAATAATTTCATGGTAATAAACTCATCAGCTCTCTTACGCTAAAATCTATTACACAAAAGCTAACACATACACTTACTTGTGATCCTTCTTTATGTTTTCATTCCCATTGTTAACTTTTTAGTTCTTTCTTCTTTGCCTTGGGTGTGATTTTTACTCAACCGCCCTAATGAGTCAGAGTTACTTTCTAAGCCAGGGTAAGGCTGCAAATACAGGTGGATGGTCTCAATTCAGGACAGGGAGCAGTGACTTGGGTGTGCTTTCTAAGGTCAGTGTCTGGCCAGCCAGGCACTTTATTCAGAGACTTGATTTCATGACATCAGAACTGTATGGATTATAGGTTCTGATCAAACAGATGCACTTTTATTGTTTTGATCTTAATCTTTACCCCCAATGATGCTTGTTCTGAGTATCTTCCCTTATCGATAGTGTAGTCTTATAGAAGAAAATCTGTAGCTGCCTAGCCTGAACATCTTCTCTTCATTTTACAGCAGGTATAAGCCTCTTTTGCAGTTGCTGGCTCTCAGTGAGTCCTGGTGTGGTTCCCTTTGAACTTGGATGTTTCCTAAATTGGGCTTACCAGAACTATAGAGCTATATAAATATAGAGTATTGATGTTCCACACTCCACTAACTGTGAGAGCTGGACCGAGGCACTTTCCCTGAGCTCCTGGTTCTGTATCCTGGACTCCACCTCTGAAGTCCAATCAGCCCTAACCACCTGTCATGCTTGGATTCCAAGTGGCAAAATGCATGTGACATATCCCCGGGGTGTGGACCTTCGTGGGAGGGGGGTGTGGCCAGGGCAGCGGAGTTGATGGGCTAAGTCTCGATCTTACCACTTGGTCTTCAAGGGTGGCAGGATTTGCCTGCACCAGAAAAGAGAAAGGGCAGCTAGAGAGGGGGAAAGACGTGAGCAAAGGCATGGCCACCGTGGCTCCGCCCCCTCTCCCTCTCTTGCCCTCCTGTTTTACTTTTCTATCCTTGTGAAACCAACCCCTGCAAAACACAATGGCTTAAGACAACAAGTTATTATGTCTCATGCCTCTGGCTGAGCTGGGTTGAACCAGACAGGTCTGCTCCGTGGAGTAGGGGTCGCTCGCAGGACTGCCTTTGGCTGCTAGACGGGCTGCGCCGGCAGGTCAAGGAAGGCTCCGTGCAAAAATCTGGGGCCCTGGTGCCTCCGCCTGCGGCTGTTCCTCCCATCGGGCCCTCTCCAGGCATGGTGGTCTCAGGATGGCCCAACTGCTCGCAGGGCTGCCGGCTTCCGAGAGGGAGAAGCAGAAGCTGCCTTTACGAAATCCTACACTTGGGAGTTCCATCGGGTCACCTGCACGCCATTCTATTGTTCAGAGCAGGTCCAAGGCCAGCCCAGCTGAACTAGACCTCTGGATGGGAGCAGAGCATGAGCCGAGGAGGGCCGTGTCTGAGGACCGTCTGCTCCATTCCCCGCCCCCGCTACTCCGCCCCCCCCCCCCCGCCCCCAGCCACACGCATGGTGCACGCGCAGCTGCCAGAGGGCTAAAAACAACCGCACTGGGGGAACAGACCTCTCGGCCCAGGCAAGTTCCGGTGCCAGGTGTTAGAATTTTCCATCTGTGAACAACCGTAATAAATGCTGGCGGCTCTGCTAATTTTGACTCTTCATCACACACCTTTGGTTACCGCTGGGTTTCTCAAGTGTGAGTCTCTTTTTCCCTCCCTAATTAGACCCAAAGCTCCCAAGGGCAGGGACCACCTGTTCTTGTCTCCTAGACCTAACTGTACCTTGAGTTAGGCTAGGAACTTATGAAGGAAGTCGAATTGGTATAAAATTCCATGCGTTCTTATTTCTTGACCACTAACTAGAGGTCTAGAGTTATAGCAGTGAACAGAATCGCCGCGCTCTGGAGCGTCCCTCGTTCCTGCATAACGGTCCCGACGGCGACTGTCAGATCTACCTATTCTCTTTGCACCTGTTGGCTTTACACACACTGTATCCTTGATCCTCCCAGCCACTCTCTGAAGAGAAGTTATTACTGTCCCCTTTTACACAAGAGGAAACTGAGGCTTTAAGGAGATGATGTCATTTTCTCCAGGCCAGAGTCTACCTGTGCCAGAGCCGGCATCCAAGCAGGAGACTTTGTGGCTCACGGGTGGGGCCAACACCTCCATTCTGTTACCAGCCATGCATGCAGAATGCCAGTCCTCAATGCACAGTTTTCAGTTATCCCCCGAACATCATGACCTGACCAAAACCCAGATCCTGAAAAGCACGTGTGTGCATGCACCTGTGTATGTCCCTGTATGCACCTGTGTAGAAGGCGGTTGACACTGGGAACTCTAGCACGTCCAATGTCGTAAAGCAGTGGTTCACAAGGTGGTCCACGAGTCAAAACTATTTTCCAAACAACAGTAGGCCTCAATTGCCTTTTTCATTCTCATGCTATCACACGTATGCACTGGTGTTTTCCACCAGTGATATGCCCTGTTCCAGCACAACAGACTGGATGCAGACGCATAGAAAGAAGCAAAATGACTTCTAATAAATCAGACATTAAAAAGGTTTCCAAAAATGGCAGACGAGGCCAGATTTCTCACTAGGCTTTTTCTTGTTGTTTCTGAATATGTAGTCCCTTTTCATGAAAGTATTATGTATGTGACTATATAATGGGTTTATTATTATTTTTAAATGAAGAGATAAATGAGTATTTTTAAATGTGCACAGTGTTAATTGCTCATATGGAAATTCTTGATAGGTATGATTCATAGAAAGAGAAGCTGATTGGAGTCCACAATAATTTTTAAGAGTGCGGAAGGGAGTCCTGGGCCCTGGTGGTGCATGCCGCAGTGGGAGGGGGGTTGGAAGCCTTTGGCTCAGTAGGAGAAACTAAAGCTGCTGGTCCTTTGCCTGAGTTGTGGTAAGCATTGTCAAAGACCTAACGGTGGGGAAATGAGATGCTCTTGGGCCTGAGAGAGCCCCTGGGAACCATGAAGAACCCCCTAAAAGTGAGAGCCAAGCAGGATTTTCTCTCCCCACCCCCCCTGCCATCCAGAAGCCCCAGCAGAAGCTCAAAGAGTCAGGCGTGATTTCTTCGCTGCAAACTATGGCAGCAGTCATTTGCTACAGAGACCAGAGAACCAGTGCTTTGGAAAGCATGGTCCAGGTGGGCGAGTGCATGGCTCTGATGTCCAAGGCCGGCAGATCAGGGCTGATCTCTAGATACCCAATATCTATACCCAAATTTGGTTCAGAAAAGAAAACCAGGCAAATCAACACTTGCTCACCGGCCTGGGTCTCCAGAAGGGGCTGACGCTCTCTCCTGCCCACCTCCACCTCCCCCCACTCCGACCTGGCCCAGATCTCTGAGTGAGGCCTGGGAGCGAAGAGGCTTATGAGTCAAGGGCTGTGAAGAAGGAAATGCACTGCTCCGTTGCTGCTGGACTCCCTGTCTTTACCTCCAGCATCCTGCATCTGGGGTAGACAGTCCTACAGAACAACTGGATCACATCCACGTCACACTTTTTGTTTTTCCTAAAACTTGGTGACGGTTGTGAAGATGCCAAGGAAGGCGTGAACAAAACATCTACCCGACAGGTCCAGTCTACAAGCCCAGCCTCACCCTCCGACCTTGAATCACACCAGAGGATCACATGACCTAAAGCCAGCACCCCGCTCACCAGTAAGGTTTGCTATGGGGCTGGCGAGTGATAAAGCAACTCATCCCCTACACTGGGATTCCGGGCCCTGGGACAAGCTGCAATAAGGTGAGTCGGGGGGGGAGGACTAGAGCCTTAGCTCAGGAGGGCAAATCATCACTTCCTGTAAGAAGTGGGCACCTGGTTCTCTTCCTGGCCCCACCACGAGCACCTCCTTCTTGACCTCTCTCCTCTCCTATTTTTGCTTGTGTCCCACTCCTGCTTTCCAACACCACTTCTTCCTCCTACACTCTCCCTTCCTCTTCTAGGCTCTGGGCCTGGAATCCGTGAGACTTTGCCCTGCCGAAGATCCCAAAGAGCAGGAGGTGCAGCTGAGTCTGTGTCCTAACTCAGAAGACGGCAGAGGGGGGCACGGGGAGAAGGAGGGAGGCAGAACCGGAGTCAGCAAAGTGTCTTCAGTTTCAGAAAATAAGAAGCATGTGAATCTCAGATTGTGTAGATTTTCCTTAATTTGATTAAGATAATGATGCTATCTTTATGCAACTCCAATCACAGAAATGAATGTATCTGAAAATTTAGTGTCATACCAACCACATATTGAGTTGTTGACAATGCTTCTCTAAAAAGCTCTTAAAACTACAAAGTAATGCATCTCTAATGGTGGAATTCCAGGCACAGAGACAGACCAGTGTGAGTGATACTCAGGATAGAAGAGCTATTCCAGCCGCGCTCCAGTTACCCCAAATGGGCAACCATCTAGTCCAATTATGTAATAGGCAGCCTGCGTCAATTTTAATTTGAATGCATTTGCTTGTAAACTAAAATCACTTCTGGTGAATTATCCCTCCAACCAAGAGCTATAGGGCCTTAAGGTTTACACTGGTAATCCATTTTTCTAAAAATTGCACATTGCTGGGGTGCCTGGGTGATACAGTCAGTTAAGCATCTGACTCTTGGTTTCAGCTCAGGCCATGATCCCAAGGTTCTGGGATCCAGCTTCAAGTCGGCTCCATGCTCAGTGCAGAGTCTGCTTAAAGATTCTCTCCCTCTGCTCCTCCCCCTGCTCACCCTTACTCTCTCTCTCAAATTCAAATAAATAAATCTTTTTTAAAAATTGTGCATTGCTTCAGCAAAAGGTAACCTCTTGAGGCCCTCTATGAGAATAAGTTGTCTGGATGACTTGGTTCCGTGAGCGGAGGGGTAGAGTAGCATGCGTGCGTTCATTTATGTAACAAATATTTAATAAGGGAGGGAAGGAAGAAAGACTCTCTGCCTCAAGGCAAAGAGTAAATCCCCAGAAAGGAGAAAGGGAAAAGGAGGAGGGGGGTCTGCGGACTCTACAGTGTCAGCTTATTACTCACAATAGTCCCCCACATCATCTCCCTTCCCTGGCTTTGCCTTCTAGAATTAGGCAGCAAAAGCCCTCGGACACTCTTTGCATGAGCACAACCCATTTCTCTCTCAAGCAGGTCAAGTGGGAGCTGTCTGCTCGGAGGTCTGCTTGGGAGCGAGTCAGAAAGGCCCTCCCAGGCTCTCTCACCAGCCTCTCTCCGATGCCGGCTTACTCTTCCAGTGTAAGTGCAGGGCCCTAAAATACAAACCCCACTGCGGGGAAGTAACAGGTTAAGTCTTAAGCAGCCATTAACCCCCAGGAGGACGGGGTTGAGAAAGCAGCTACTGGTAAGGGAGAGGGTGCCAGGTATTTGGGACGGGATACTTGGATTCAAATCCCTCCACTTCTTGGCGCATGATCCCTTCCCCTGCTTGAGAGACAGTTATTTCCTTCATCCCCGGTGAAACAGAATCATATCACAGGCTGATGTGAGAGTTAAGAGAGAATATTTGCTGAATAGGTTTTTTGGATCTAGAACACAATAATGCCCGTCATTATTATTCAATTTTATCAGGTCTTTTTGGGAGTGTCAGCTAGCTGGAATGAAGCCTAACAAGAGGCCTCAGAGGAGGGCTGGGGAGGGGAGGGGGAGAGCTCCCCCAGAGCATGGTCTAAGGCAGACTGGCTCGGGAGGGGTGCCAAGAAGGGAAATAAGGCAGGGGTCTTGAGGGGAGAAGTGGCTGTGGACGGAAAGCAAGAAAGATGCCCAAATTAAGCAGCCAGTTGTCCGAGAGTCAGACTCAGCTTCCCTTGCTGAAACACAGACTGTGGAAGATCCTTGAGAAGTGATCTGTAGAGGCCTGGGGCCTGTCTCCAGGGCCAGGGACAGCTTAGGAAGGGGAGAGGGAAGCCATAAGGTCTCTCGGTTTTGGAGGAAAACTTGGGGTTTCCTCACTGCCATTCTGCAGGCCATGGTGAGAGTCTGTCCCGTGCTGTGCCGTGGGCTGCAGAACAACCCAGGCCCTGCTTTGGGGCCAGAGGGCTGTGGACAATCAGGGCTGAGCCTAAGACATTTAGAGCAGGTGCTTTGCCCACCTACTGGGAACCTACAGACCGGAGTGAGGTGGGCCACAGGGCCCTCACTTAGCTCAAAACTGATTAAGAAACCACTTCTGATAGAGACCAATCTTCTGACGCGCCTACCCTTATTTGGACTTCTGAACTTATTTGGACTTCTCAGGCATTCAAGGTTTTGCCCAGGGAAACGCATCTGGTGGCAGGGGCGGGAGGAGGGAGGACTCATGAAAATCACTTTAAATTAACTTTAGACTGCTTCTTGTAGCAGGAGGGCTCTGTAGGCCCCAACTATGCTAATGCAGCCTTGAGGTTTGAAGGCAAATCCCCCCAAACACCAGCACTGGCCGCAGGAACCACTCTGAGAGCTGGCTCCCGGGGCAGTGAGGCTCTTACCACATTGTAAACTATACATTTGCAAATCTCACAGCTAATCCTCAGTACAGCCTGCGTGCAATCTAATATGAGTGTGAGAGCCCCGGAGGCAGCCTCGTGGCACAGGCAGACCCCGTCTTAAGCCTCACACTGAACAGTACCACTGGTTAGCCAGACGGCAAAATATGTAACTTGAAGTCCCCTTGCCATGAGAACCCCGTCTCTGGAATTTCCTGGCTTCGGGAGGGGTGGCGTTCAGTTTCTAACCTTTGCTTTCTGTTGCATTTTATTCCTGGGGTCATTTGTGTATTTGGTAGGGAGGCGAGGGGGCAGGGAGAAGAGAAGGAAAGAACTCCAAGAGAAGAACGAGAAGCCCAAGGCTGCCAAGAGCGCACTGTGGAGGGACCGAGCCATGCGCACGGAGGCCGGCGAGGCGCACCGTCGGGCCGCTTCCCACGCACGCGTTGCCACAGGTTTTCCCACAGCCCCGTAATTGTGGCCAAGGGAAAACAGCTGTTCTATCAAGCAAGCACACTGGACTTGGGGTCACAAAAGCTCATTTCCAGCCCTGCTTTCACCACTTGCTCACTCAGGGACCTTTGGCAAATCTCTCTGCCTCTCTGAGTTTCAGCTTCCGCCTTTGTTAATGGGGTGGCGGTGCCTCGTGGAGAATCGTAAGGATTGGATGAAGTAAATGTGGGGGGGTGCGGAGGGCACCCAGAAGACTGTCTAGGGAGCTCTTTGGAATACCTGGGTTCAGAAATGTCTCTTCTGCGGCTTAGCACAGGAACAAACAAAATAGTGAGCAGCTACTGTGCGCTAGCCATCGGGGTGAGGTGAGGAAGAAAGACCACCATGCACAGTCAAGTGCTGAGGACCAGCCCTCAGAAGATGACTAACACGATGGGACATCTTTTACTTGGAATCGGTAACTGTTGAAAAGAGCTCAGAGGAGAGAAGAATAAGCATCAAATAATGGACCATAGAGTCTTTCGGCGGGATGTGGGGCGGGGGGGGGGGGAGGGGGCGCTTGAGAATGCCTCATCCTGTTCCCTTTGCATCCTGTGAGTGTTTCTTGCCCCAAGAAGTCTGCCCAAATGTGCCCAAGTTCCAGCAGTCACAGGATCCTTGTCTAACTCTGCCTAAGCAATTCAAGCAAACATTTCTAGATTAAATTGGCTTCAGGGAGAGGTGGCGTCTTCTGCCTGATGATTTCTGGCTCTTATGCCCCAAGGCTATAGGCCCTGACACCATGCGGAGTGGGGCAAGGTACTGCCCGGGGAGGCAGAGTCTCTAGAAAGTTATAGTTCTGGATGTGCTTCTTTTTTAAAAAAGTCATCAGATGTCATCATATGATTCCATTTCTTGGCTCCTGCCTTAAGAAGCCCGAGACCGCCTCGGAGGGAATTTCTTGTTGATAGCCGAGGCCTTCAGACTGGAACCAAGCCACGCGTCCCGCCTCCCCGGCAGCCTGAAGGCTCAGGCTGCAGCCGCTGGGGAGGATTGGAGTTACAACTTCAAGAGTGCAGATGACATTTAAAAAATATCCGAGCATTACTGTCATTGCCTGAAAAACTTCTCTGTGCATTTCCCTGCGTGGATATTACTGGACAAGGGCCCCATCCTGCGGAGTGACTTCGACCTCAGCCATGTCCGAAGGTGGCCCTAAAGTCTGGTGGTTTAGACGACGCTGCATGAACAGTGAGGGAGTCTAGTGTGCCTACAAGCCAGGAGTGGCCTTTCTGTGGAGAGTCAGCTTAGTCCCCGGGAGAGTAAAACCAGGATACAGATGGAGAGAAACAGACCAACAGAGGCAAAAGCCTATAAGAAAACACAGCAAGAAGCGAAATAAGTCAATCAGAGAAAGACAAGTATCATATGATCTCACTGATATGAGGAATTTGAGAAACAAGACAGAGGAGTGCCCCGCATCGGGCTCCCTGCTCCGCGGGAAGCCTGCTTCTCCCTCTCCCACTCCCCCTGCTTGTGTTCCCTCTCTCGCTGTGTCTCTCTCTGTCAAATAAATAGATAAAATCTTTAAAAACACAAGCAAACAAACAAGACAGAGGATCACAGGGGAAGGGAGGGAAAAATGAAACAAGATGAAACCAGAGAGGGGGACAAACCATAAGAGACTCTTAATCTCAGGAAACAAACTGAGGGTTGCTGGATGGTGGGGGGTGGGAGGGATGGGGTGGCTGGTGACGGACACTGGGGAGGGTATGTGCTACGGTGAGCGCTGTGAATTGTGTAAGACTGTTGAATCACAGATCAGTACTTCTGAAACAAATAATGCAATATATGTTAATAAATTAAAAAAATAAAAAAATAAAGAAAACACAGCAATGTCTGTGCAGTGGCAGTCTTGGTGAAAATGGCGAGATGGCTGATGGCTGTGTTTTTCTTCATACATCTCTGCTGTAACAATTGATAAGTAGGAAAAAAAGATAATTAGAAATTGGTCATTAGAAAATTTTCCAATTAACTATTAATTTAAGAATAAAAGAAAACTATGCATGTTCTTTTGAATCTAAACCACCTGGGAGCCTGGTTCTGTCATATCTTGGGCAAGGGACTGAAATTTAAATTTCTGTTTTCTCATCTATAATTTGAAAGCAGCCGTGATCCCGCCAACCTCAAAGGACCATGGTGAAGACTAAGTGAAGTCAACCAGGTAAAGTGGTTGGTGGGGCACCTGGTCAGCCTCGGTGAGTATTACTTGTGTATCACCTCCCCTCTCTTCTGGGAACGAAATATATCTATGCGAAATGAGGCGTTGGTGCCGTCCCTCCTGGGCAGCGAAGGGAGAGAAGAAGTTCAAGTAGGGTCAGGTGGGACAGGGAGAGAGCCCGGTGCTCCCCAGCACGGCGACAATGAGGTCTGTTTTCCCGAACAGGCAGAGCTGAAGCACGCTGATAGGAGAAGTATCTTCCCACCATGTGGGAGTATGTCATAGTGCCTTTCAATGTGTTTCAAGTGCTGCCTTGGTTAGGTGTGTTTACTTTTTCTAGTAAGAAAACTAGCTATGTCTCCCTAACAGGGAGGTCAAATGGGAAATGGAGGAGCCACTTTGACCCTAATAAGAGCAGAGCACAATCCACCCGTTCGGACTATATGTGGCAGAACCGAAGAAAGCCTCTGTGAGCATCTGGCCAAGTTTTGCAAAGGAACTTGAACTGCCTGCCCTTATTGGAGGGACGCGGGGGTGGGGGGTTGCTGTCGAAGGAAGAAGAGAGGCAGCGGACTCAGAAACTTTGCGAAGATTGCGGCAGAGACTGCGTGGTGGGCCCCAACAGCCATCTCTTATTCTTGCTTTACTAACGGATCTCTGAATTTTAACAGGGCACATGGGTGCCCAGAATAAAGACACAGTTCCCAGCCTCCCCAGTGTAGCCCTGGGGCTAGGGTTTGGCCAAGAGGATGCATGCAACTGTGGGATCACGTCCCTGGAAGGAAGGAGCACGGCCTT
This sequence comes from Zalophus californianus, assembly GCF_009762305.2. Taxonomy (NCBI): domain Eukaryota; kingdom Metazoa; phylum Chordata; class Mammalia; order Carnivora; family Otariidae; genus Zalophus; species Zalophus californianus. The sequence continues at coordinate 74,912,874 of NC_045602.1, forward strand.
CTTGTCCCCCGATGCCCCTCCCAGGGGCCAGACTATAGACATGATGGCTGGGGCCGGGGGGGGCTCCTAGGTCACCAACACAAAGGGAAGCTGTGTGTTGAGGACAGCAGAGCAGCACGACAGGAGTCAGTTTCACACGCTGTAAAACTGTCACAACAGCTGGGGACTATTGCGCTCAGACAGAGAAAAATCGACTCCTACCTTGTTTCAGCCGCTGCTGTTTTGGTTTTTATTACAGGAGCCAGACCTGCATTCTACTTCATGCAGGGAACAAAAAGAATACAAGACAAGAAAGTGGGTTTGGAAGAGACAAGTTGGGAGGGCGAGAATGTCCGTGGAAGACCTTCCTTCAAAAGCCTCAGCCTGGAAGGGGCCTGGGCTCAGCATCAGGACATGACCGAAGCACTGGAGAGTCAACCTTTGTCCCCCCCCCACTTGGTATTACCCCCAAAAGCTGCCCAGCCTCAGGGAAGAACGTGTTTGCCTGGGTGTCTGGTCTGCTGGGATTTTGTAGGACAAGTTGGCCCGTGGAAGTAGAAACCTTTTAAATAAAGTGGTATTCTTCCAAGTTTAGGCCACAAACTGGGGCCAACCCCCAAACTGTTTGAAACCAGCCCCGATGAGTGGAGCATAAACACTCCGGGTAAGCACGTGGCACCTTTTATAGGGATTTGACATTGCTACAACATCTGAGCCCAGGGTTGTTTTTCTAGCACTTTGCTTGTTTGTTACTTGACAAAAATAGTATTCTGCGGCAGACTGAAAATACACTGGAAAATAAATAAATAAATACCACAGACAGTTGGAGAAGATGGAGGGCTAGACACATATTGAGAAGAGAGTCCAGGTATGAGAATTATTTATCATTCCCGTAAGGCCCTGCGGTACGGCAGCTGAAAGAGAAAACGAGAAAGAACAGTGCCACTCTTCCTGCCACTTGCTAAGCTCAGTACCCTGCCATCGCTAGTGGGCACAATTCATGCTTCAACAGCCTTAGCCAGCCACGCCCACAGATCTATGCTAAACCATAGTTCACCAAAAGGTAAAATCCTTAACTTCATATACATAGAAAACCAACATGTGTCAAGGGTTTTCGTTAACTCATTCAGTGAGACAACCAGCGAGATGTCAAAACTAATTCAAGGGAGAATTTAAAGAACGGGCATACGTGTATATAGGAAATCAGAAATCTGACATGAATTTGTTAATTATTTACAATACCAGTTAATATCCTATAACACAGGGGCACCGGGGGGCTCAGACAGTTAAAGGTCTGACTCTTGCATTCGACTCAGGTCATGATCTCAGGGTCGTGAGGTCGAGCCCTGCATCAGGCTTCCCTCCAGCCGCAAGCCTGCTTAAGATTCTCTCTCTCTCTCTCTCTCTCTCTCTCTCTCCCTCTGTCCCTCCCCCCACCCTGCTCTCACCACTCTCTCTCTGTATCTCTCTAAAAATGTATATCCTATTACACAACAAAGTGTAATGTTTGGAATGTTCTTTCAACAGAGTTGAAATAATTGTCTCTCTACTGGACAAAACGTATTTATTTGATCTCTAGACATGAGAATAATTTGCATCTGTACATTTTCTACCACTAAACTTCTACCCCTGTGAATTAGCCTAGCTGAGAGATGATCAAAGGTGCATCCACTTTTGAGTGAACTAACCTCTCAAGGGTCCACTAGATGACACAGACTACCCCATGGGAAGCTCACCGACTAAAGCGCCAACAACCCTTCTTTTTCAGGCTGAGCTTTCACTCTGAGTCTCTAGTAGTGGGGGAACAGATGAACCTCCTCGGCCTACTCAACCTATCCCCTAGCTCTTCAACAGATCACCGAGGATCCACTGAAGATCAGCAGGTCCCTTGATTGTGTCCCTTGGGGTGCTACCTCTCTCTGTCATGAGGAAATCAAATGATTACTATGAACTCTCTTCACTTTAACCCTTTGTCCTCTAAATCTGTGGGTCCTACAGTTTCTCCCCAGCCTCTGATAAATGTTACCCACCTTTCTTTTATTTTCATCTCATCCCATTCTGAATAGGCTGGGTCCTTTGGCTCTGAGAGGTGGAACATCTGCAAAACAATCCACGTATCATTTTGCAGAGAGCTCTAATGATCAAACTCCTTGAATTGCATGACCAAATACCCAAGATGGGGATGCCCAGAAACAGTGAATGGAGAGTCTCCTGTAGCACAATATTTGCCTATCACCTAGGAGCATTTAGCACTCTGGGAGGCTAAAATTCTATTTATTCTCTCTCCAGGTAGGCACAGCTGTGCAGGTGGGAGGCACTGAGGCCGATGCAACTGGGCAGGGTAGAAGAACAGCTAGATGTGGCTAGACCTGAGGGAGGAAACCAGGCTTAGCCACTTCTGACTTGTGTCGTTTCTTGCAAGTCACTTAAAACTTCTTAGGACCTCAAGTTCCTCAAATTACCTACCTGCAAGGGATGTTGTTGCGAGGATGAGCAATAATACGTGTGACTTCTCCAGCACACCCTGCACGCTCAGTACATGGGATTTACTATTATTATAAGAAGAGAGAGTTCACTGAGGGCTGAACAGTCCTGTAAGAGATGGGACTTGAACCAGGAAGGGAAGAAGAGGCCGAGAGGAGGGATGCAGAAGGAAAATGCGGGGGGGGGGGGGGGGGGGGGGCGGGGAGGGGATTCCAGCAGCAAAAGTGGAGAAGCGGAAATAACAGGCCCACTCCAGAAGACAGCTCTAGAGAGGAAACTGGTGATTATGGGAGAGAAGTGGGAGCAAAGGTGGGGCGGAGGGGCTAGAAAGCCGAGATAAGGAACCTGCACTTGAGGAAGCACAGAAGGGATCTGTGGAAGGTTCTAGAGGTCATCCTGGTTTGTATCCTACAGTTGTGTTTCTCTACTACAGCACAACAAAAGCACCAGCATCCATGAACCCTGCCTTGTTATTCTCACTTCATCCTCAATAGAATGGGGGGCCTCTCAAGTCCTGAGGCACTTTGGGATAGGGCCGCCCTCCGGCGGCTGAACCCCCTGCAACTTTTCTAGGGGAATTCAGATCGTAGTCTTATTTTATGGTAATTCTGGGAAGACATGTGAAGGCCAGCCAACCAGTTTACCTTCCAAGTGGGGCTTCTTTCACCAAACCTTGAGAGTTTGAATCAGAGCTACCACCATAATTACTGCCGTGTGACACAAACCTACAAGTACACGCTGTTACCATCTTCAGAACATGCCTAATGGAAGTGACCTCCAGGAAGACTGAAAGGCACACAGTTATTATTTTTGACTATCAAGTTGGCATTTGCACTAACATTGATTAATTGCTTAGCCGCAGATAGAATTTAAGAAAACATAAAGCTACCTATGATTTACTCTCTAGATGTCAGATTAACCTGATGGTAATAAATTCTTAAAGGGGCAAATTGCTTGCATATTCCAAATCAGTCATAAGCAGCAGAGTATGCATTCTGCAGACTCTATAGGTGAGTTCCTATTTCTGAAATATTTAATGTCCCAGAGGTTCCCAAAACAACTCCAGAGTATGTGGCTTTCAAAGAGAGCAATGTTGATTTCTAGGCAGATTCATGGGGCGGGGAAAAAAGGAGCCATGTTTTATATTCCATTTTTCTTTGGTTCTCTCTTAATGGTGTAAAAATGTCTTGCTGAAAACTGATAATCTAAACAAATCTTGCAGAAACTTTGCAATTTTCATTTAGCTTATACGTAGTACTTTGTGCATGAGCACAAGGTGCTGGGCAGAGATTCTCAATTTGTACTTGTAGGTGTATTTTATTTCTGTCAACTAGATTACAAATTCACCAAAGGAAATAAAGACATTTTCTGTTTCTTTAGAATTTCCCACTAATACTTGATCCAGGATTCTTCATCTATTATATGTATTGTTAATTAGTAAATGCTATTAGTTAGGGAGGGATGCTCTCAACAGCTCATAACAAAAACTACATGCAGCTTCAACAACATGCATTCACTAGCTCGCATAGCGAGAAATTGGAAGGTCAGGCACAAGCAAGATTGGTCAATGCAGAGACTCAGCCATGACGGTAAGACCCAGGCTTTTTCCATTTTTCTGTTCCATCAACTTCCACAAATGGATTTTCTTATTCATCACACTCCACGTCCAAACACAGGAATTGCCATTTCTCTTTGCTCTTCTCTTGAGGAGAAAAATCTTTCCCAGAAGCCTCAGGCCAACTTCAGCTCAGGTCCGATTGGTCAGGACTGGGTCACGTGACCATGGCCTAGCAGCCATTTTGAGTTTCTTTGGCGGGGAGATTGCTACTATTAACCAGGAAACAATAGAAGGTTGATATTTGAGGGGCCACCGTGAATCTGTCACTATATCTGCTTGTAAGTGAGGTCTCTAAACTGAGGTGAAAGGTGACAGGGAGAAAAAAGTTTTGGAAGTTGTGTGGTAGGGAGAAGGGTAAGTTGGGAATCATGGATACCATGCCTAGTTTTAAGAAAATTTCCCAATTCTTCCAGGCCTGAAAGTTGTAAATAAAGTCATTACAGAAAGCAGTGGAGTATGGTGTTGACCCTGTAGCAAGTTCTGTTTACTACTCAGTTCTGTAAATTGGTTAAGACAATTGAAAAAGGCCAGGATCACCAGGGTCACCCTTGAAATACTCACTGCTGTATATATGTGCTCTATTACCTGCCCAAGTTTATAAAAGCTTGATCTAGTTTGCAGCCAATCTTGCTTGCAAATAAAATGTCTATTTGTAGGGGTGCCTGGGTGGCTCAGTCATTAAGCATCTGCCTTTGGCTCAGGTCCTGATCCCAGGGTCCTGGGATCAAGCCCCACATCAGGCTCCCTGCTCAGCGAGGAGTCTGCTTCTCCCTCCTCCCTCTCCCCTTGCTTGTGTTCCCGCTCTCGCTGTATTTCTCTCTGTCAAATAAATAAGTAAAATCTTTAAAAAAAAAAAAGTCTATTAGATTATTTGCAAAGATACAGAGGAAATGATAATTTGTTGACATGTGGTGTGATTGTATCACATTATAAAAAGGCAGGATGGCCAGTGGTCTGATGAAGCCACCAGCTGGATTAGCCTGTCTCTTCAGTACATGTGAGGACATCAAGTATTTAGATCAATTAGGACAGAAGGATCTGGGTATTTGGGAGATTGAAAAAATGAGTCCTAAATTACCTTTAAGTAACAGAAATCAACAGAATATACACTATACCTGCATAATATATAATTACACAATATAAAATATACAACATTAACATAATATAGAACATGTATAGCCTTATAATATATAGAACACAAACACATACTAAACAGAATACAATAGTAATATTTTAATTTATAATAAATTACTTTCCTTT